>NC_140937.1:31382267-31419767 GCF_014529385.1 Adiantum capillus-veneris | reverse complement strand
GGTGACTATGGCACTAGCTCTACTTCAACAACACCTCCAGATGTCTCTTAGGCACACTTTGAGCTTGGGGATGACATGGTTGGATGAGTTGTTGATACATGACTTCAACATGTGCGAAGAGGATTGTAGACCATGCACTAAATAGGCACAAGCATTGGAGGATATGTTGCTATCAAGTACCCACCACCTCTTTATGATGGTACATAGTACTCGGTGCTCTGGGAATTCCTCAACTTGCAAGAAAAATTTGGGTGGAGCAATACCAATGTAGATGCACTCCTCAGGTAAGTTCTATTTATGCTTTTGTGAATTGCAATGTTTTTTTTGGTCTCCCCTTGCATTTGTATTGATTTTATTCTGTTGTAGTTTGATGGGAAAAATGATCACCACATGCCTTTGGATCATCGATGGACAAGGTTGTATGTCACTGCATGTGGCATGGAGTAAGAGTGCATCCATACATGCGTCAAATATTGCATACTTTATTGCATCAATATACACATGCCACCTCCTATTCCATGTGCAAAGAAGCATGCTACATGAACGGTGTGTGCGGGGCTCACCTACCCCATAAGGTATTGAGGAATTCTCCACTTATCCCTCAGATTTGGTACATATTTAAAAGCAAATCTACGATGGAGCATCTCACATGACATGCCAACCACATCTAAATGATGAAATGATGTGTGTCCCTACCAATTCACCTGCATGGAGGCACATCGAGACTTAGTGGCCAAAATTTTGGCTAGAGCCTCAACACTTGAGGCTTGGGTTGGTAAGTGATGGTGCCAAGTCTACATCATGGAGCACCTGGCTTGCAGTGATCATCATTCACAATATTCCATCATGGGAAACAACCAAGAAGGGAAATATACTTCTTTCCTTCCTTGTGCCAGGGAGGTACGAAGTGACAAATATTGATGTCTTTGAAGATTTGGAGGAGTTATGGAAGGGCATCTTTGTTGTCGATATCTCACTTACAAAGGAGAGGAGAGAGGCCATTGTGAGGGGTCTCCTTATATGGACTATGCACGAATATCCTGACCTTAGAGAGATTTTTGGTATGCTGTGTTTATTCTTCTCACTCTTTATCGTTTGAAGTTCTAACAATATGAGTGCATGGTTGTCCACATTGGGCCACAATGCTTGTCCTACTTGTGGGCCATCATTGGTGCCGGAGCAGCCAAATGCCTTGCACGAGGTAATATCTATAAACGAACATTGTTTCCTACCCCAAAGTCATAGCAAATACAAGGCTCCAACAAATGGGAAGACACCTCTTAAGTGCATAATGGAAGATTGGGCTAGCATTTGGGAAGAGCACTACAATAGTGATCCATCCCCATCTACTCCACCAAAAGGTGTGTCAAGGTACTACATATTTTTAAGGTTTCCATGTTGGAAGGACTAAAAAATACAACACCTCTAGATCCCATGCACATATTCAAGAATGTATCTCACACCCTATGGGACCACATTACGGGTAAAAGGGACTCTTTGGGGACGAGGTAGGATCTGAGGGCCTTGAAATGTCTCCCCACATCTGTCACTCCACCTCAATCCCCCAATGGAAAGATTGTGCTTCCTAAAGAGCCATGGATTCTACCCAAAGATGAGCTTGATCAAGTGAAGGATTCCATTACATCTATTCACACACCAACACGATACATGAGGTCACTGAAGGGAGCTTTCACAAAGGTAAAGAAAGGTGGAAGCGTGCAATTGTATGGGTTGAAATCCCACAATTGTCACAATATGTTACAAGTAATTATTTCATTTAATTTTCATCCTCTCCCTTATTTTCTCTAGATATTAAAGTTTGTGAATGAATAAAACCATATCTTGTTTCAACCTTTTGATATTGTAGTTCATTTTTCCCGTGAGTACGTGCACATGTGGGGAAAAGAAAGTGAGGGAAGCTATTGTCAAACTTGGAGAGTTAGTAAGGTACATCATATATCTATTTAAATAAACTTTTCTATATACACTATATCCGCGACATGCACTTAGTGTACTTTTGTTTGTTATCTTGTAGATTTGTAAGATCCAAAGAAATTGAAATAGATGCCATCCCTGCTGCTCAAACACTTGTTGTGGAAATAGAATGCTCCATTGAGGATGCATTTCCTCAATTTGTTCTTGTTAGTCAAGTCCACCTCTTGGTTCATGTGGTTGAGGAGATTTCTATATGTGAAGTAGTGCATGCACGATGGATGTTATTTTTAGAGGGGTTCTCAAAGACTCTCAAAGATTTTGTGCGGCTACGGGCCCATCAGCCATGTGCATGCATGGAAGAAGGATGGATTGTGCAAGAGGAATTTTTATATATTTTCTAGTATCTGGCTTCTAATCCCTCTATGCCTCACATGTGGTCAGACGAGGAGAATGCAAGGATGACCACACTTTCCAAGTGTAAAGAAAAAATTATTTAGCATGGATATGGTATTTCGCATCCTCAATGTAAAGGTTATGGCCAAGTGGGTGGACTTGTAAACTATGGAAAATTAAAGACATTTTCAAGAGAGGGAAGCATGGAAGCAAGCTCATGGAGGCAAGAAGGCACCCCCGGTTCCTTGACACCTTGCATGTTTTCCAGATATCATCAGTCCATGCTGAGGGAACATCATCGACAAAGATGGGAGTATGCACAAGGTCGCATGCCAAAGGTAAAGTACTCATATGCTTAAACCATATTGTATAGTTTGTTCTTGATTTTATCTTTGTAATTGATTGTATAATTTTTTCTATTTTATAGTGTCTTTCATTTAACTCTATGTAAAGTACTCATATGCTTAAACCATATTGTATAGTTTTTTCTCGATTTTATCTTTGTAATTGATTGTATATTTTTTCTATTCTATAGTTTCTTTCCTTTAACTCTATGTGGTAAAAGGGTCGACACTTTTGTGCATGCCACATTGATGAGCGTTGAACTTGAGGGATTCACTTATACTTATGGGGATGTCACTTGGGTGCAGCCATATGGGACACCCCTCTATCTACGGACCCCATAGCACTAGCCCAACTCCCTATCTACAAATTCTAAAGAACCCATATATCCCCCCTCATACAATGCTTGTATAGTTGACTTGACCCCCTCCGTAATATGTATATGGGTTGTAAATTTTGTCATTTTTAGAAATTTTGATAGTTACCTTTGTACATTGACACTAATTTAGAAATTTTGATGGTTTCCTTTGTACATTGACACTGATTTCAAAATTTTGATAGTTTCCAGTGTCCATTGACACCCATTTCAAAATTTTGATGGTTTCCTTTGTACATTGATAGTAATTTCAAAAAAAATTTATGTTTAGAGATTTTGATAGTTTCTTTTGTACATGACACTAATTTCAAAATCTCATGTAGTATGATGGGGAGAGGCTGTAAGAAAGAGGGGAAGAATTACATTGTCCCCAAGGAGATTCCGAGTTTTCCATGCCTCCTAACAACAACTAAAAGGGCGAAATGGTCCCCTGTGGGCTAGAAAAACTTCTCTTTTTTGGCCAACCTATGCTTGTTTCTCTCGAGGCTTGTAGCAAATGGTCTCTATAGATAACATTGCAATAACTTTTAAAGTCTCCTCATTGCAACCATAATCCACGCTAGCGAGCAATAGTTTTGATAAAGGAGGATCCAAATGAAAGTCAATAATCTTCATTGCCAATTTTCCCTAGAGCACTGGATCAAGTAGCACTAACCCCCCTAGCATTTTACGGTTGTTGGTTGGGCTAGGAAGCCAAGGATGATGCATCTTTATGACAGATTGAATCTGTGTTTTGTTTCTCACATGCAACCTGTGAAAACACCACCACATGACTGATATTCAACATATTAATCTCTCATTATTGTTGGTATCATCATGAGGAAATATTGAGGTTAAGAAAGTAAGCACTTGCAACATACAATTGCAGTACGCTTCTTAGCTTGTCAAAGACGAAACCAATGTACCCAAAAAGATTGCACTATTGCTACTACTAGTATAAAGGGAAATGACAATATCACATCGAATATAGACTAGGGGATACCATTTCCTCTATCTTAGTGAGCATGGATCCACCTTCTGCACATATTTTCTCACGAGGGAAATCTTTCTATCTCCATTATATTGCACCATCTTGTTTTGATCCTTGTTCTTGCACTAAAACCTCTTTAACACCATATTAGTGAGTTTGGGTATTTTTCAATTCCAAATTTCAAAATGAGCTTAAGATTTGACCAAATCTTATCCAAAGTTTTGAGAGCGTTGTTTGAAAGAGCTTTTCAAGTACTACCTTGTGGAAGGCGTTGGCCTTCAAAAATTGTTTGAGATTTGTCCATATTGCCAAAGCTTTAAGACATGGGTGATTCCCATATTGGCTCTAAAGTTGCAAACTCTCTAATAGCACAAGAGCATCTCGTTGGATACCCTTTAATGAAGCACCTGAAACAAAATTGGTCGGGCTTACTGATGTTCTTTCGCATATTGCAATGCTACAACATTGCACAAGAGCCAATTGAGCTATCCATAATAGATTTGGGTAGGTTTCCTTGTAAGTTTCATTGAAAGCTATGAGAAATACAAATTGGCATATGAAATGAAATGAATCTTTGGACAATAAACATTTTGTTATACAAACATATCTTACTTGAAAATCAAAAGCTAACTATCAAACATTAGCAGTCCTATCAAACATTAGCAGTCCCATGCTGGGAATCCCAACTATAGTAGACCATGAGGATGGTCCCAACCTCATTAACTTCTATTAGCAACCTTGACCACACATGTTAAGGAAAAAACAAAGTAAGTTTTTGATGCAAGGAAACTATAGAACGGGCTCAAAGAAAGCATATATATATATATCTAACAATAGTCTAGCAAAAGTCTTTTCAAACTTTCTCTTTGATCTACCAAAAAGTGATGGCCTTGTAGTGTCGTTTCCATTGAGTTTTCAACCACAACAAGCCTCTGCTGCCTGCTACTATTGCATAATCATCTGCATGCCATTAGTGGTCTCCTACATCTCTTCAAAACTGTTTGGCTGCCCAAAAGCTTTGATGCCCTTGGGTGCTAGTTGTGAGTGATCGAGAGTAGATGGTGAGCACGACATAGAGAGGGCTACAATACATGGAAGATAGCATTGAGAATGGGCAGAGTTGGTAGCTAGTCAGGCATAGAGGAAGTGGGTATGACGGGGATGCAGACATTGAGTAAGGTTCCTATGATAAATGACCTCACTGGAGCGAGAATGCACATTTGTAGGAAGAGTTTGTGACTTGGTCTTCTTCTATGAAACTTTTGGTTTGTCTCCTCACCATGCTAGGCTAGAGAAAGTAGACGACATTAATGCATCACTTCGGGGTTGGTGTGAGTGGAGTATACCTACTAGGTACACACAACAATTATGGGTATATTAAACTTTACCACCCGAATGTAGATTAAAATTTTCGATTGCCCCTGTCCATAAGTGAACTTTTATAAATTTCCAACTCTATAGAGTTGGCACACCCGCACCCGATCTTTTTGCCCCGCATTTCTTCAATTTATAGTGTTAACGCATCTTGTAGCTTACTAATTGTTGTGACAAAATTGATGACGTGAGGGGGGAATTAGACCCTTGCCATGAAAAACTACTTATAGTAAGGAAGATGATAATATTCGAGTGAAAAGGAAACCTAAAATAAGGACGATTGATATTCAAGTGAAAAGCAACCTTAAACTAAGAGCGGTGATGATATTAGAGCTACCTTAGGCATAATTCCCTTCTAGCCGTCCAAGTGGATGGACAAGGTTACAAACATTCCCCATGTGCTACACTAGCACTAGTTTGTACTCTACGGCTCTGCCATTGCTCTCCCTACTACCTTCTTTCTCCCTCCCACTTGTGGACCATAATCCATGAAAGCCAACTCTCTCATGACGATTGGCTATAGATTGGTTCAAATTGCACTTACACACAAAGTCATCCCTATCACAATATATTGCTCTAAGCTGGGAAGTCAGAGTGAGCATGATCATGAAAAATCTGTTCCTATGTTGCCTTCAAAACCACTTCATTTGAGCACTAGGTTAGAGATTGTGTGTCCCTAGGCTCATTATGGCTTAGTCTTCCCTGCATCTCTAGAGTTATGACATAAGCTTAGCACGTAGATCTTCTATTGATGTATGCTTGTGTATGTGTGGGAAATATATTAGTAATTATTTCTACACCCACGACTGGGAGCTAAAGACGTTAGTGGGGGTGTCTGTGTGTGTGGGGGGCAGGGGGCCGGGGGGGGGGGGGGGGTATTGGAAGAGGGTGAACCTACTTGTGGACAAAACATATCTAAATCCTGCACATTCAGAGTATCTATGATTATTCAAGCTTAAGAAATAAGTTATGCTCGTAGTAGGCCCGCTCAATTTTCGAAACAGGGTCTATTAGATGGAATCTTGTTTGATGCTTTGTATGGCTTGAGAGGAAAAGGGTGGGGGAGAACACGTGGAAGAGAGAGAAAAAGGTAAAGAGGTAGATTTTTTCGTGTGGATGGTATATCATAGTGCGTACGTTCGGCAAGAGGCGTAGGCATTGTGGGGACATTTGAGCTAGGGACGATGGCTCAGCGTCGCGATAGCTGAGAGAGATGGTGCTTATGCAGAATAAGGAATGCACGAGTGTCGTCTTGCAGACGACGACAGATTATTGTTCCTTGGGATCCGAACAAGGGGCAAGAGACGCAGCCATTACTGCGGGACGGCAGCAGGGGTTGATGGCGATAGTTTGCTTGCGAGGTCCAGGGTGCATGCGAGAGAGAGAGGCTTGTGAGGCCTTTGTTTGCAGGGCAAGGCAAGGTTCAAGCGATGGGGATGACAAGTGTCTCTCTCTCTCTCTCTCTGTTTGTCTGCAGGTCGAAGACCAGAGCATGTCCGGGACATGAGGAGAGTCAAACAACGCTCCCTGCGTCTTGCTATGTGGAGTATGCCATAGCGATCGTGCGGGAAGGAGGGCACCAGGGTGGCAGTGAGAAAGCGATGACGGGCGCAACGACGGGGTGGGAGGCCATGGTGCGTGTGGGGGACCGCGTGCAGGAACCAGGGACAATGGACACACTTCAACTTTTTGATCGGGGAAAAAGGGAATCTTCGCGATTAATTAATGGGTTGTTCGATTTTAGACCCATTATGTCCCACC
Organism: Adiantum capillus-veneris; assembly: GCF_014529385.1. NCBI lineage: Eukaryota > Viridiplantae > Streptophyta > Polypodiopsida > Polypodiales > Pteridaceae > Adiantum > Adiantum capillus-veneris. Next base: position 31,412,616 of record NC_140937.1, on the reverse strand, counting down.
AATTTTCAAGCAGGTCGAGTGGCGCAAATTTGATGAGATGCCTTCAGAGATAAAGAGGAAACGAGAGCCACAGAAAAAGATCTCGTAAAGTGGCAGTGTAGTGGGAATTGGCAGAGGTGCGGACAGCTGGCATGGTCGGACCTGCTAGTATCTTTTACGTTTTCAGTCTGGGCATTTTTTACAGAATCGCTGGGTGCTTTTTTTTATCTGTGGTGGTCCCGAGAAAACTAGAGACGCGCTTGCTGTAAGTCGAGATACTGTTTTGATTTTGTTCCCGTTATTTGTACGTGCTTTGTAGATGTTCGCTGTGTTGTGGCAGGATAGACAGTGCCAACATAGAGAGAGCATAAACTCTTTGTTCTATTGGGAGTGCTTGTTTCTATCTGTGCATAATAATCCGGCTAAAGTCCGAAGCTCGTGCCGTAGCAAAGAGTTATCGATGCAATGTTCCAAAGAAATGCAAGTCTGTTGATGTGGAGCGTGGTAAGGGCACGCTGTCAAAGGCAAGTAGCAAAGTAATGGAGGTTAGCGTTACTATCTCGATAGGGGGCGGGGATATAGATGTAGGTTTGATGCATGAGATGCAATGGTTTCTTGAAAATGAAAGTTTGGCAGGGCTATGTGCGGTTGAGAGGGGAGGAGCACTTTTCCACTTGCACTTGCAGATGGTTGTCAGGCTATGAGAAACTTCGCTTATTGCTGTCAATAGGAAATTCAAAGCATATTTGGGATGGGATAAGTGTTTGCCTGCAGGTGGGATGGTCTTGTGTCGTGGATTGAAACAACAAAAGATGCACACCTTTGAAGGCATGATAGGGTATTGCCTGAAGGAAAGCAATGAGCCACATTTTCGAAAATCCATGCATAATGTTAGTGTCGACGATGTGAATAGAGGCATAGAGTTATATAGTCTATATGGTGCCGATGAGGTGAAGAACAAAGTTTGCCTAACACCAGGGAACATTTTCGATAGGGCAATGATGTTTTGGAAGTATAGGTTGCGGCACCCCATAAGTCATGATTTTTTGTCGACGCTACATCAGATGATTAAGAGTGGCCAATATTACCCATCTTCATCATGGATAACTCCGCACCAAGGCCGAGGCATGGAGCTTGGCAAAATGAAGGCACTTTGGAGATGCATGATTCATCCGACGATGACTACTTAGCAAGACATCGTTAACATTTTTGTCAACTATGAAACATATACTACAACACATCCTCGGTCAGACTGGTTTTTGTCTCGTTGGAAAGATAGGGAAAGGTAAGATGATGAGATTCTTGAGATAATACTGAGGAAGCAAAAGGTTTTTTGATCGCAAGTTTGTCTAGCAGCCCGACTGTTCCTGTTGTTGATGACACTGAGATGGATGTATACGTCAGAGATTCACAAGTAGGCGATGAATACATTCCACTTGTTCATCAAATTGGTGTCACAACGGTTGCCTAGTCTAACAATTCTGGTTGTTTGTGTTCGCTTGTCTACCTATTTTTTGTTCTAAGAACCAATGTAGTGCTAATATGTTAATGTTTGCAGAGACAGAATGCATGACCAAGAGCATGATCAGTTGGTAGCATCAGAGGACACAAAACCAGAAGACTTGTTTACACAAGTTGAAGATACACGGGTTGACAGGATCGAGGATGTTTTGGTGCACATTTTGAAGGAGTTCCTCGGTGACCAAACAACAGCTTAGCCATCACTGCGTTCGCAACTCCTTGAAGCGATCCATGGCATTAATAACACAGTCAAGAATTATAGTGTAAATGTTGCTGACATACAGGTTACGAAATTGGAAGAACAAATTTTGTCACTCAAGAGGGAGGTCACAGTATTCAAAGGACAATTGAATCGTTTGAATGCCATAGTCTGCAGGCTTTCGAATATATTGAGCAGGATTAGTATGTAACAAACATGTCAATATTTTGCTATCTGTATTTAGAACCATGTATATATTGCACTTTTCCTTTTGTGCTACTGTAAGTACTCAATCAATCAGGTCTGTTTTGAGATATGGCTTGCTCATCCTCTTGCTTTGCAATGTTCTATAATCACAGGCAAGTCTTTCAATGACTTTTTCGACTGCAGTAACATGATGATAGATGCTCTGTACTCCACAAGCAATGTGTGCTTTGCTGTATCAGATTTTCTTGATCTATGTATCTGCCTTGCATTTTCGCAGTCTGTGTTTTGGTGAACTTGATTGGGCATCTGTGCGCACCTGAGATGCCTGTATTTTCTTGCCTCACATTTTCGCAGTCTGTCTTGTGGTGAACCTGATTGGGCATCTGTGCGCAGCCATGCGCAACTTGCGTCCACGTGCTACAATTTTGCAATGTTGGAAATTAGCGTGTGTGGCATCGCGACAGACCGTGGGAACATTGGTCGTCTCGTTTTTTTGTTAAATCAAAGTTAGCGCACTGGAATCTTTTGGGTTAATTAATTAATTAGAGCAAACGACCCAATATGTCCGAGTCAATGGGAGGACCCATGTTCAAAGCTCCTTGATCATCCTCACCTACTAATTACTAACCATTTTACAACAACTTATGTCCTCACCTTGAACGATGTAAAATTTTTAGAAAAGTTATAGAGAAATTTGAAAGTATTCAATAACGTTTGCCAAGTAAAATTTTCTAAACATGAGAGGTATTTAGAGGACTTTTAAGATTTGAGGGTTCCCCCCCCCCCCCCCCCCCCCCCCCCAAACCACATATAAAAATTAAGTGGAGGTTACCCCTGTTATATATGCTTATGGTATCCCTCGTAAAAACCACTCTTTCTTACACTCACATGATACCATATGGAACTACATAATGAATACTCTGGGGCGTCAAACCACCATGGATTGTGGCATCATTGGCAAATTTGAGAACCTTTCATGCCTTCATCTTGGAGTGCAAGTGGTTTGCAAATGAGTCTAAACGGCATGAGAATAGAATCTACATGGTGGACTCTAGTGTGCATCACATTGGAAGGTATGAAAACTTAGTTTTGCCACGCAATTGTGAGCCGTGGAGCGATTAACTTCTTTACCTTTATTTGTTTGTAATATAATATTTCATAATAACTAATATCTAATTCTCCTAAATGATTTTCTCATGTTAAACCGATCATTGAATATGGGGAAGTACTTACCAGGGGAGAAAAGCTAGAATATTGGTTAAGTTGGCAGACCGGCCACAAAAGGGATCCAAAGGAGAGAAAATAGGGATCCAAAGGGGGGTCCATATGCAAAAGAGCAATGTGCAAACAATGGGCTTCAAAGACCCTAAGGTTCTGTCCATTAAGACTTCCAAATGCTAAGATTCCAAATTCAAAGGTTGTGTCCAATGGTCCAACCTTAGGTAAAATTGGATGCTTGTGGCAAGACTCAAAAGTCTTCCCACATCCCTATCTTGATGGGGGCAAGCCTTTTTAGTAGGGGATGAGAGAAAAAAACACACATACACACACACACACTCTCTCTCTTGCAAGCCCTTTACACAAAGGGAATAGGGGACACATGTCAACTCCCTAGCCTAGTTGCCCCCAAGGCGTATTCAAATACTATTGGATGGCCATAGAGGTGGACCATTGAGAATTAGGTTAGAGTACTTTTAGTTTAATTCATTTAAAAACACTTGATAAAAGAAATAATAGAAATTAAACTCTCTAGAAGACTACTCGACAGTCTCCCAAGGGGTCCAATGAGCTTTCAACAACCCAATGGCTTGCCTGATTCCTATTGGCCAGAAGACTAAGGGGTCAAATGAGAGATTAATTAATTTATTTAATTACCTAAAGCTATCACAGAAAGGGAAAGGGGGACACATGTTAGAAGGCTAGCCATTATGCTTCTAATTTCTTATTGGCTAAGCCTAGCATGAGCCAATGGGATGCCAACATGAGTAAAATGCATGAGGGGTCGACCGAGAGAGAGAGAGAGAGAGAGAGAGAGAGAGAGAGAGAGAGAGAGAGAGAGAGAAGGCTGATTTTGGCAAGGAATGAACACACACACACACACACACACACACAATTTCATGTGTGAAGCAAAGAAGACTCTCTCTCCTTCTCAATCTTTAATGGAAAGCTCATCATCTACTTCAAGCTGATGAGAAGGGAGGCCTACACCAACAACTCTTGTCTTTGTGAGCAAATCCAACCAAGAGCCAAGCTTCAATGCATTCTCATCTCCTCTACAATGCTAATTACTAAGCTATGCTAAGCTTTTATGAGTGATTATGTGAGGAGATACACTTCTTTCTTGTAAGAATACTCCTTCTTCCTCTCAATCTACTCTCATACCCCACTAGCTCTCACCATCTTCGAAGGTGTGGGAGGTCTTGGGTCTGAGACTGTGAGGGAATTAATGTTGTGTTTTACAAGTGTGTGCATGGTGCTTGAAGCTTCCATCTTGATTGCACCAGCAAGTTATTGAAGGAACACAAAGTATTGTATTGTAAAATGTTTCCTTTGATGGGGGAAACCTATAATACAAAGCCTTTTGGAGTAGGATCGGCTCCATGTAAATCCGATCATCAACTGTTGTCAATATCTTCATTTCTCTATGTTTTGAAGTATTGTTCATGCCTATCTAACTAGGTGTTATGATTTTTGTGGCTCTCTCCATCCAAGCACTCTTGCTATGCTCATGAATCTAATATAATGAAATGCTCACTATGTTTATGCTATTTTTCGCTACACACAAGTTACTAGGCCATTAAATGCTACATTGGTATCAGAGCACAAGGTTTCTCTTTTCTTTCTCAAGACCGGAGGTCCTCAAGCTAGCTATAAATGGTTGGTAATTAATAATTGCAATTGAGTAAGTAGAATAGGGATTTTTCAGCCTTGCAGTGCGCCTCCTTCCTGCAGATAACGGAGCATCACCGTCGAGAGCTATGGTCTTAATAGTAGAATCCTACGGGGCTTGCCAACGGCTTAACCACTATTGAGCTATTAGAAGCTTGACAGGAGCCGGTACTGTTTTGGTGTTGAAAGACCCTCTCTTCTATTCCTTGCAATTAATGATATTCGAGCCACGAGTGCTTTTCTAAAGGGGTAAAGAGGAGTAGCAACTAGGTCTTAAAGTGCCAAAGTACAACTAAAAAAGTTTACACCTAAAAGATGTTAGAATGGCTGACAATAGTAAAGAGAGTGAAATTAATGTTGATAGCTTTGACTTTGCTAATGAGCAGGCTACTAATGATGCCCCTATGCTTGTTAACTACCTTGTTTCTAGGCTTCAACAAGCCATGGGCAATATATCCCTCCAAAGAGAAGTGCAACCGTAGCTTCGTGCTCATGGGATTCTCCAAACTCCCCACCAAGAAGAGAGAGTACCTAGGAAGCCTCCTTGTGAGACTTCCAAAAGAGGCCTCTCTCCGATTCGGGAGAAAGAAGAGGATCCATATACGAAGGGCTCAAACATTTACTACTTGACGACGCATCTCCTTCGTAAAGGAGAACTCAAGAGCCCCCACCAAAAGAACAAGAAAGAAGTGAGTCTCCTGTCACCTCGACGGAGATGGCTCCACAAAGACGGCGGGCAAAACGCTCTCCATCACCTCCTAAATGGAAAAGACCATCGCACACTTATCCACACCATAATTCAAAGAGGGATGACAGAAAAACAGAGAAGAAAAAGGCGAGAAAGAGGTCACCCTCTTGTCCACCTTCTTCATCCTCTTCCTCTTATGAAGAAAGTGATAGTGCATACAAGGAGGAACAAGGCAAGAAAAAGGCGAGAAAGAGGTCATCCTCTTCTCCATCTTCCTCAAATTCTTCATCTTCTGAAGAAAGCGATGGTGCAACTTTTGGACCACCAAAAAGGCCACAGGAAATCCTATGCCACGTGGAAGAGATCGTCCAAGCTCAAGAATTTCAAAGAGGGAGGAAAGAGCATCTCTTTCCTTACCTACGATGGCACCTTTGGTGCTATGGACAAAGTCTTGGCTTTCATCCAATAATTCGATGCAGCGTTTGGAGATGAGGGCTTCACGGAGTCCTCTAAGCTATGCTATGTAGCTATGCATTTTCAAAAGTCCGCTAGGCAATGGTGGTCTAGGCTACGGGCAAATGGTGAAGCTCCACGAAAATGGAAAGCTTTAAGAGCTTCCATCATGAAGCAGTTTTTGGCCATTGATACCAAAGACAAAGTACTCACCGAATGGCAAAGCTTGAAGCTCTCTCCTTACGAATCTATCCACAAATACGTAGACAAGTTTTGGGAATTACATCTCAAAGCCATTGTCTTCAAAAAGATGAATTTTGGAGAGCAAAACCAACAATTTTGTGTGGGCTTAACTGAAGAAATGGCGGAGTATGTCAACTCTCAAAGGCCACGCATCATATCTGAGATCATACACCATACCATGGTGGCTTCACGAATCAATTTCCAAACAGGGGCTAAGAGAAATCTTAAGCCCACGGAGAACAAGGACTGTAACAATGATCCTAAGAGGAAGGACAATGTCCAAAAGTATCCTAAAGGCAACGCCAACAACAAAGCTAAGGAGAAGGGAGTTTATGGGCAAAAATGAACTCTTTCTTGAAGAGCCTGAGCATTATCGTAAAGATAACCGCTGTTTCAAGTGCGGGGAGTGTAACATTTAATGGTCTAATAACTTGTGTGTAGCGGAAAATAGCATGAACATAGTGAGCATTTCATTAGAATAGATTCCTAATGAGAATAACAAGAGTGCTTGGGTGGAGAGAGCAACAAAAAGCATAACACCTAGTTAGATAGCATGAAAAATGCTTCAAAAGAGAGAGAAATTAAGCAATTGACAACAGTCGAGGACCAGATTTGCATGGAGCTAGTCCCCCCTCCAAAAGGCTTTGTATTATGGTTTCTCCCATCAAGAGAGACATTTTACAATACAATTTCTTGTGTTCCTTCAATAGTAGCTAGTGCAATGAAGATTGAAACTTCATGCACTAACCAAAACACTTATCAAACACAACATCAATTCCCTTACGGTCTCAGACCCAATACCTCACACACCTTTGAAGATGGTGAGAGCTAGCGAGGTATGAGAGTAGATTGAGAGGAAGAAGGAGTATTCTTACGAGAAAGATGTACATCTCCTCACATAATCACTCATATTAGCATAGCTTAGCTTAGAAATTAGCATGGTAGAGGAGATGAACATGCATTGAAGCTTGGGTCTTGGTTGAAGCTTGGGTCTTGGTTGGATTTGCATCACAAAGCCAAGAGTTGTTGGTGTAGGCCTTCCTTCTCACAAGCTTGGAGTAGGTGATAAGCTTTCCATTAAAGCTTGAGAAGGAGAGAGAGTCTTCTTTACTTCACACATGAGATTGTGTGAGTGTGTGTGTGATAATGCCTTGCAAAAATCAGCCCCCCTCTCTCTCTTGGTCGACCCCCCTTGCTTATTACTCATGATACAACCCTATTAGACCTCCCCAACCTCAGCCAATGGAAATTAAGCAGCATAAGTGATAGCCTTCTGACATGTGTCCCCCTTTTCCCTTTTTTGAGAGATTTAGGTAATTATTTAATTCAAATAATCTCTCATTGGACCCCTTTGCCTCCTGGCCAATATGAATCAGGCAAGCCATTGGGCTGCTGAATGCTCATTGGTCCCCTTGGGAGACTGTCCAATAGTCTTCTAGAGAGGTTAATTCTTATTGGTTCTTTTATTAAGTTTTTTTAATTTAATTAAACTAGATTTACTCTAGCCTAATTCTCATTGGTCCACCTCCAAGGCCATCCAATAGGAATTGAGTACACCTTGTGGGCATCTGGGCTAGGGAGCTGATATGTGTCCCTCATTCCCTTTGTGTAAAGGGAGCTTGTGTGTGTGTGTGTGAGTTTCTCTCTCATCCCCTACTTGCAAGGCTCGCCCCCTCCTATGTAGGGATTGAAAAAGAATTTTTGGGACACACACAAAGCATGCAATTCCCCCAATGTTTGACCTTTGGACACAACCTTTGAATTTTGGAACGTTAGAATTTTGGAAGTCTTAGTGGGCTGAACCTTAGGGTCTTTTAAGCCCATTGTTGCACATGGCGCTTTTACAGATGGCCCCCCCTTTGGATCCCTATTTTCCTCCTTTGGATCCCTACTGTGGCCGGTCTACTAGCTTAACCAATTTCTAACTTTTTCTCCCCTGGCACTTTCCCATATTAAATGATCAGTTTAACATGAGAAAATCATTTAGGAGAATTAGATATTGATTATTATGACAGGGAGCAAGGGTATGCTTATCGTGCTTGTCCCCACAAGAATACACGAAACGAGCCTCTAGAGCTACCTTGGTTGAAATCCAAGAAGAGGAAGCTCACCACAAAGGATCTCCTCTATGCCATGCTTGGGGAAAGGTAAGAGAACATAATGCTTTTATTCTCTTTGAACCTGGTTCTATCCACAATTCTATATCCACAGAGTTAGCCACAAAGCTAGGCATCCAAGCCTATGAGATGGGAGATGTCCTACCCGTCGATGGTTCTTTCAAGGGGCAAGAAGCTTCAATCACTCCCTTAATTGGGAAATTGAGGCTCCATGTACAAAGCTATGTGGACAAAGAGGACTTCTTTATCTCTCCTCTCAAGCACGAGGATGTAATCCTAGGGACACCATGGTTTGATCGCATGGCTGCCAATGTTAAATTCCTTGAAAGGAAAATCTACTTTAGGTTCAGGGAAAAAGATATGTACATAGATGCTAAGGAGTTGGGTAACACCATATCCACTGTACATATGCAAGATTTCAATAAGTCAATAAAGAGCTCTATTTCCATGTACATGATTTTTGTTAAATATTCTCAAAATGAACCTAATGCTTTAGCAAAAGAAAATATAAACAATCACAAGGAATTAGAGTTATCCAATTTTCTCAAGGGATCTCAAGATGTTTTTATTGACTACATTCCTTGTGAACTACCTCCTAAATGAGGCAATGATGACCATGCAATTAAACTTCTTCCAGGAAGTTCACCGCCTAATAAACCTCTTTATAGAGTCTCTCAAGCTCAACAAGAGGAGATTATGCGGCAAGCGCATGAGCTAGTTGAGCAGGGCATGGTAATGCCTAGCTCATCTCCATTTTGTTCACCCGTGCTATTAGTGCAAAAGAAAGACGGCACATATCGTATGTGTGTCGACTATAGAGCACTAAATAGGATCACTATCAAGAATAGGTTTCCTGTTCCACGAGTAGAAGACCTATTTGACAAGCTGCAAAGGTCGACCTACTTCAATAGGATTGACCTAAAAAGTGGCTACCATCAAATAAGGATATTTGATCAAGATATTGTAAAGACCACATTTTGCACTACCTTTGGTATTTACGAATACATTGTCATGCCTTTTGGCTTGACCAATGCACTAGCCACATTCAACTGCTTAATGGAGAAGCTATTTAGGCCTCACCAAACTTTTACTGGAGTGTTCTTTGATGATATTATCATCTATTCTATTTCATTAGATGAACACAAGCAACACCTCCAAGTAATATTTCAAGTCTTACTAAAGAATAAACGTTATATTAACCAAAAGAAGAGTGAGTTTTTCTTACAAGAGATCCAATATTTAGGTCACATTATCTCTCAAAATGGCATCCAAATGGATCCATCGAAGCTAGAGGTAATAAAAGGATGGCCTAATCCAAGGAATCTTCATGAACTAAGAAGCTTTATAGGTATGTGTGCATACTCTAGATGCTTCTTCATAGAAACACAAATCACGGGACTATTACATGACCTAACAAAGAAAAACGTTAGGTATACATGGTCTACCAAGCAGAACAATTCTTTTGAAAAGCTTATCTCTCAACCTGTGCTTACACTGTCGGATCTCTCAAAGCCATTTGAGGCAATCACCACAAGCGTCACATTGGACCTTGGAGCTGTTTTGCTCCAAGAAGGGCACACCATAGCCAATAAAAGTCGAAGTCTTGACCCTGTTGAGCAAGCTCTAGGAATATATGAAAAGGAACTCCTCGCAGTTCTACATGCCTTAGGCTCGTGGAAGCACTATTTATTGGGGACTCCTTTCATTATGCAGACGGATCACCAAATCCTTAAGTACTTCATGACGCAAACCAAGCTCTCCGACAAACAAATGAGGTGGGAAAATTTCCTTTCTCAATTTCATTTTCATATTGCTCACATTGCTGGCAAGCATAATCAAGTAACCGATGCACTCTCAAGACGGCTGAGAGTGAATGCGGTCTCCATAGCAACTCACAATGGAGATATCTTCTATGATAGATGAGTATGCTATTGATCCCGATTTTAGAGATGTGATTTCAGCCCTTGTACTCAGGAAGAAAGAGGAACCATTTACTTTACAAGATGTTTATCTTCTCTATGGCAATAGACTATGTGTTACTAACTCACTACGTGAGAATGTATGAATTTCTCACTACATTCTCACTATGTGAGAATGCAATGTATGAATTTCATGCTCCTCCTTATGTGAGGCATAGAGGGATTTAGTCTACCCTAAAAGGGATTGAAACATATTTCTATTGGCCTACCATCAAAGCAAACATACAAGAGTATGTTTCTAATTGTGTGGTATGCCAAAAGACGAAGTTTGATAGAGGGAAGTAACCTGGATTGCTTCAACCTTTGCCAATCCCTAATTCACCATGGGAGAGCATATCCATGGATTTTATCTTTGGATTGCCTAAGTCTATCCATGGGAATACGAGAATATGGACGATACTAGACAGGTTCAACAAACAAGCTCATTTTATACCTGTCAAAAAGACTATCAAAGCCCATCAAATGGCAACCCTCTTCATATCACAAATCTTCAAGTACCATGGCTTGCCGATGTTTATAGTGTCTGATAGAGATCCTAGAATGACCGGTAATTTCTAGAAGGGTCTCTTTGAGAATTTAGGGATAAGGCTAAACTTCTCTTTGGCCTATCATCTGCAAACGGATGGCCAAAGTGAAATATCTAACCTAACTTTTCTTGATCTACTAAAAGCCTATGTAACAGAAGTACATCAAAGGTCCCAATGGGAGAAGTACTTACCCTTAGTGAAGTATGCCTACAATAATATTGTACATACCTCCACGGGAAAAGCAACTTTTGAGGTAATTGAGGGAAGATCTAAAAGTGCCATGCTACATAAGGTATACAGGAAGATCTTCGTTGCATATGAGTATAGCCGAGACCTACAAGAATCTTTCCAAAAGATTAAAGATGCTAGGGTGAAAGCATGGTTTGGTGGTACAAAAAAAGGACCTATTTTACTTCTACCAATGAAAAAGTGGGAACTAGTAAAAAAAAATAGTTTATGTCAAAACTTTTCGGACCTTGTGGTTTTAGATTCTCTTTTTGAAGATTTATCCACTGATATATAGTATGATAGGTAGTTTTTCATGTGACATGTAGAAATTGTAGCTCGAAGATTTGTCAAAGGTGCTGTCAAAGGACAATCCTTTTTGTACCACCAAATCATGCTTTTAGCCGCTATCTCTATCTCACAACATCAATGGAAAAAGGCTGTTGTGTTGATAAGCACAAAAGAGCCAAAGCCTTTAAAGAAAATGATTGGCTCTTGCTTAAATTCCCAAGGCTCGATTAAGGCACACGACCGGCTAGAATCATACGGGACACCAAAAGTACTATGCTAAGTTAGCAAAAAGGTACTATGGTGCCTTTGAGATTCTTAGACCAATCAATGAGATGGCCTGCCAACTTAAGTTTCCCAGTCATTGGCTCATACACAATTATTTTCATGCAAGCCTACTAAAGCCTTACAAATTAGAGCCACCTCAAGAAGACCCACCGGAGATTGAGGACCAAGAAGAGGTGCTGCAACCCGAGTCCATCCTCCGACATGAAAACAAGGTATTAAGAGGCGGTAAGATTATCCGATGGTATCTTATTAGGTTTAAGAACTATCCTTTTGAAGATGCTAGATGGATGCAAGGCACAAATGTTTAAAATGAACAAAGTTTTTGTCTTATAAGGCTCTCTTTTTCTTTATTGTGCACAAATGTTAAGTAGTATGCATGCTTAAAATCAAGTTTGTGAAGATGACGTCTTCCAAACACCAAGTAGAGCTTGTCACTCTACTATGGAAGATTGATAGGACTAATGCGCAGACATGCTTGCAACAGCTTAGGCTCTCAAGCACCAAATGGATTAGTCACCATTTTGGAACAATTTCGTAGGGTAAGATAGGGATCCTCTGCCCGCTAGGAAAAGGACTAATGAATAGGCTTTATCTTCTCTACCCCATAGTCGAGGACGACTATGATTTCAAGAGAGAGGTAATGTCATCATAACTAATATCTAATTCTCCTAAATGATTTTCTCATGTTAAACTGATCATTTAATATGGGGAAGTACCAGGAAAGAAAAAGCTAGAATATTGGTTAAGCTGGAAGACCAGCCACAATAGGGATCCAAAGGAGGGAAAATAGGGATCCAAAGGGGGGGCATCTACAAAAGAGAAATGTGCAAAAAATGGGCTTCAAAGACCCTAAGGTTCAGTCCATTAAGACTTCCAAAATACCAAGGTTCCAGATTCAAAGGTTGTGTCCAATGGTCCAACCCTAGGTAAAATTGGATGCTTGTGGGAAGACTCAAAAGTTTTCCCACATCCCTATCTTGATGGGGACAATCCCTTTTAGTCATCTACTCCAAGTTGGTGAGAAGGGAGGCCTACACCAACAACTCTTGGCTTTGTGATGCAATTCCAACCAAGATCCAAGCTTCAATGCATGCCTCATCTCCTCTACCATGCTAATTACTAAGCTATGCTAAGCTTTTATGTGTGATTATGTGAGGAGATACACTTATTAGTTGTAAGAATACTCCTTCCTCTCAATATACTCTCATACCCCGCTCGCTCTCACCATCTTCAAAGGTGTGTGAGGTCTTGGGTCTGAGACCGTGAGGGAATTGATGTTGTGTTAAACAAGTGTGTGCATGGTGCTTGAAGCTTCCATCTTCATTGTAGCAACAAGTTACTGAAGGAACACAAAGTATTGTATTGTAAAATGTCTCCTTTGATGGGAGAAACCTATAATACAAAGCCTTTTGGAGGGGGACCGGCTCCATGTAAATCCGGTCCTCACCTGTTGTCAATAGCTTAATTTCTCTCTCTTTTGAAGTTTTGTTCATGCCTATCTAACTAGCTGTTATGCTTTTTGTTGCTCTCTCCATCCAAGTACTCTTGCTATGCTCATTAGGAATCTAATCTAATAAAATGCTCACTATGTTTATGCTATTTTCTGCTACACACAAGTTACTAGGCCATTAAATGTTACATAATATGATTAGGCCTCCCCAATGTCATAAAACAAAGAAGTCTTTCAAAACATATTACGTGCGTAAGTGAAGGGGGAGTTTATGAAATGAAAAGAAAGATGAAGGTGGAAAGTCAAAAAACATATGAAGGTTTCCCAAATCTCAAAAGAATAAGAAGTCTTTCAAAACATATTAAGTGCGTAAGTGAAGGGTGAGTTTAGGAAATGAAAAGACAGATGAAGGTGGAAAATGAAATGACCTTTTCTGTCTATATAAAGAGTTGGTCTTCTTCACATTGTATATTTTTGTTTCTATAATATTTAATGGCCTAGTAACTTGTGTGTAGCAGAAAAAAGCATGAACATAGTGAGCATTTCATTAGAATAGATTCCTAATGAGAATAACAACAGTGCTTGGGTGGAGAGAGCAACAAAAAGTATAACACCTAGTTAGATAGCATGAACAATAATTCAAAAGAGAGAGAAATTAAGCAATTGACAACAGTTGAGGACCGGATTTGCATGGAGCCGATCCCCCCGCCAAAAGGCTTTGTATTATGGTTTCTCCCATCAAGAGAGACATTTTACAATACAATTCTTTGTGTTCCTTCAATACTAGCTAGTGCAATGAAGATGGAAACTTCATGCACTAAGCAAAACACTTATCAAACACAACATCAATTCCCTCATTGTGAGATGTGTGTGTGTGTGAGTTTCTCTCTCATCTCCTACTTTTAGGGCTCACGTCCTCCTATGTAGGGATGGTTGAAGACTTTTGGGACACACACAAAGCATCCAACTTCTCTAGGCTTTTGATCTTTGGACACAACCTTTGAATTTTGAAACCTTAGCATTTTGGAATTCTTAATGGGCTGAATCTTAGGGTCTTTTGAGCCTATTTTTGCACATAGCTTTTCTGTAGATGGCCCCCCCTTTGGATCTCGACTGTGGCCGGTTTGCTAACTTAACCAATATTCTAACGTTTTCTCCCCTGGCACTTCCCCATATTAAATGATTAGTTTAACATGAGAAAATCATTTAGGAGAATTAGATATTGATGATTATGACATTACCTCTCTCTTGAAATCATAGTCGTCCTCGACTATGGGGTAGAGAAGATAAAGCATATTTGTTAGTCCTTTTTCTAGCGAGTAGAGGATCCCTATTTTACCCTGCGACATCTTTCCATAATGGATGACTAGTCCATTTGGCGCTTGCGAGCCTAAGCTACCACAAGCATGTCTTCACATTAGTCCTATCAATCTTCCATAGTAGAGTGACAAGCTCTACTTGGTGTTGGGGAGACGTTTTCTCCGCAAACTTGATCTAAGCATGCATACTACTTCATTTTTGTGCACAATAAAGAAAAAGAGAGTCTTATAAGACAAAAACTTTGTTCATTTTTTAACATTTGCACATTTGCTTACTCTAGGGAAGCATTGTAAGCATTGACAAGGTTTATGTTATCCTTTAACTGTATGCCTTGCATCCACCTAGCATCTTCAAAAGGATAATTCTTAAACTTAATAAGGTATCGTCGGATAGTCTTACCGCCTCTTAGTACCCTGCTTCATGTCGGAGAATGGAGTCGGGTTGCATCATCTCTTCTTGGTCCTCGATCTGTGGTGGGTCTTCATTAGTTGGTTCTTGAGGTGGCTCTCCTTCGTAAGGCTTTAGTAGGCTCACATGGAAAGCATTGTGTATGAGCCAATGGTTGGGCAACTTGAGTTGATAGGCCATCTCATTGATTGGCCTAAGAATCTGGAAGGGACCATAGTACCTTTTTGCTAACTTAGCTTAGTACTTTTGGTGTCCCGTAGGATTCTTGCCCGTTGTGTGCCTTAATCGAGCCTTGGGATATTTGAGTAAGACCCAATCATTTTCTTTACAGTCTTGGGCTGTTCAGTGCTTGTCAGCAACAGCCTTTTGCCTTTGCTGTGAGATAGAGATAGCATCCTTAATCTTTTGGAAAGATTCTTGTAGGTCTCTGCTATACTCATTTGTAGCGAAGATCTTCCCGTGTACCTTAAGTAGCAAGGGACTTTTTTATCTTCCCTCTGTTACCTCAAAAGGTGCTTTTCCCGTGAAAGTATGTACAGTGTTATTGTAGGCATACTCCACTAAGGGTAGGTACTTCTCCCATTTGGATCTTTGATCTACTTCCGTTACATAGGCTTTTAGTAGATAGAGAATTGTTAGGTTAGCTATTTCACTTTGGCCATCCATTTGCAGGTGATAGGCCGAAGAGAAATTTAGCCTTGTTCCTAAATTCTCAGAGAGACCCTTCCGGAAATTACTGGTCATTCTAGGATCTCTATCCGACACTATGGACATTGGCAAGACATGGTACTTGAAGATTTGTGAAATGAAGAGGGTTGCCATTTGATGGTCTTTGATAGTCTTTTTGACAGGTATAAAATGAGTTTGTTTACTGAATCTGTTTACTATCGTCCATATTCCCGTATTCCTATGGATAGACTTAGGCAATCCAAAGATAAAATCCATGGATATGCGCTCCCATGGTGAATTAGGGATTGGCAAAGGTTGAAGCAATCTAGGTTGCTTCCCTCTATCAAACTTTGTCTTTTGGCATACCACACATTTAGAAACATACTCTTGTATGTTTGCTTTCATGGTAGGCCAATAGAAATATGTTTCAATCCCCTTTAGGGTAGACTGAATCCCTCTATGCCCCGCTTAAGGAGGAGCATGAGATTCGTAAATTATTTTCTCACGGAGTGAGTTAGTAACGCATAGTCTATTGCCATAGAGAAGATAACCATCTTGTAAAGTAAATGGTTCCTCTTTCTTTCCTAGTGCAAGGGCTGAAATCACATCTCTAAAATTGGGATCAATAGCATACTCATCTATCATAGAAGATAGATCATTGTGAGTTTCTATGGAAAAAACATTCACTCTCTGCCGTCTTAAGAGTGCATCGGCTACTTGATTATGCTTGCCAGCAATGTGAGCATTATGAAAATGAAATTGCAAAAGGAAAATTTCCCACCTCATTTGTTTTTCGGAGAGCTTGGTCTGCGTCATGAAGTACTTAAGACTTTGGTGATCCGTTTGCAGAATGGAAGGAGTCCCCAATAAATAGTGCTTCCATGAGTCTAAGGCATGTAGAACTGCGAGGAGTTCCTTTTCATATATGCCTAGAGATTGCTCAACAGGGTCGAGCCTTTGACTTTCATAGCCTATGGCGTGCCCTTCTTGGAGCAAAACAACTCCAAGGCAATCACCACAAGCATCACATTGTACCTCAAATGGCTTTGAGAGATCCGGTAGTGTAAGCACAGGTTGAGAGATAAGATTTTCTTTGAGCTTTTAGAAAGCATTGTTCTCCTTGGCAGACCATGTATACCTAACGTTTTTCATGTAATGTCCCCGCTATTAGTGAGAACTTTTCTATGAAGCGTCTATACTATGCACACATACCTATAAAGCTTCTTAGTTCGTGAAGATTCCTTGGTTTAGACCATCGTTTTATTACTTCTAATTTTGATGGATCCATTTGGATGCCATCTTGAGAGATAATGTGACCTAAATACTGAATCTCTTGTAAGAAAAACTCACTTTTCTTTTGATTAACATAAAGTTTATTCTCTCTTAGAACTTGAAATATTACCTGGAGGTGTTGCTTGTGTTTGTCTAGTGAATTAGAGTAGATGATGATATCATCAAAGAACACTCGAGTAATGGTTTGGTGAGGCTTGAATAGATTCTCCATCAAGTGGTTGAATGTGGCTGGTGCGTTGGTCAAGCCAAAAGGCATGACAATGTATTCGTAAAGACCAAACGTAGTGCGAAATTCGGTCTTTATAATGTCTTGATCAACTATCCTTATTTGATGATAGCCACTTTTTAGGTCAATCCTACTGAAGTAGGTTGACCCTTGTAGCTTATCAAATAGGTTATCTACCCGTGGAACGGGAAACCTATTTAGTGCTCTATAGTCAACACACATGCGATACGTGCCATCTTTCTTTTGCACTAATAGCACAAGAGAACAAAATGGAGATGAGCTAGGCCTAACCATGCCCTTCTCAACTAACTCATGCACTTGCTGCATAATCTCCTCTTGTTGAGCTTGAGAAACTCTATAATGAGGTTTGTTAGGCGGCGACTTTTTGGAAAAAGTTCAATTGCATGGTCATCATTGTCTCGTTTAGGAGGTAGCTCACAAGGGATGTCGTCAATAAAAACATCTTGAAATCCCTTGAGAAAATTGGATAACTCTAATTCCTTTTGGTTGTGTATATTTTCTTTTGCTAAAACATTAGGTTCATTTTGAGAGTCTTTAACAAACATCATGTACACGGAAATAGAGCTCGTTATTGATTTATTAAAAGCTTGCGTATGTACAATGGGTATGGTGTTACCCATTTCCTTAGCATCTATGTACATAACTTTTTCCCTGAACTTAAAGGAGATTGTCCTTTCAGGGAATTTAACATTGGTAGCCATGCGATCAAACCATGGTGCCCCTAGGATTACATCCTCATGCTTGAGAGGAGAGATAAAGAAGTCCTCTTTGTCCACATAGCTTTGGACATGGAGCCTCGATTTCCTGATTAAGGGAGTAAATGAAGCTTCTTGCCCCTTGAAAGCACCGTCTGCGGGTAGGACATCTCCCATCCTATAAGCTTGTATGCCTAGCTTGGTGGCCAACTTTGTGGATATGAAATTGTGAGTAGAACCAGGGTCAAAAAGAATAAAAGCATCATGTTCTCTTACCTTTCCCCAAGCATGGCATAGAGGAGATCCTTTGTGATGAGTTTCCTCCTCTTGGATTTTGACCAAGGTAGCTCTAGGAGGCTCATGGCGGGTGTTATTTTGGGGACAAGCGCGGTACACATGCCCTTTCTCGTCGCACTTGAAACAAGGGTTATCCTTGCGATAACGCTCAAGCTCTTCAGGAGAGAGTTTATTTTTGCCTTTGTAAACTCCCTTCTCTTTAGCTTTGTTGGAGTTGCCCTTAGGAGACTTTTGGATATTGTCCTTTCCCTTAGGCTCATTGGAACCCTTGTTTTTCATGGGCTTAGAATTTTTTTAAGCCCCCGTTTGGAAATTGATTCGAGAGGCCACCATAGTATGGTGTATAACCTTTGATATGGTGCATGGCCTTTGGGAGTTGCCATACTCCGTCATTCTTCAGTTAAGCCCACACAAAATTGTTGCTTTTGCTCTCCAAAATCCAACTTTTTGAAGACGATGGCTTTGAGTTGTAGGTACCAAAACTTGTCTACATATTTGTGTATGGATTCATAGGGAGAGAGCTTCAAGCTTCACCATTCAGTGAGTACTTTGTCTTTGGCATCGATGGCCAAAAACTGCTTCATAATGGAAGCTCTTAAAGCTTTCCATGTTTGTGGAGCTTCACCGTTGGCCCGTAGGCTAGACCACCATTGTCTGGCAGACTTTTGAAAGTGCATAGCGGCATGGTGTAGCTTAGAGGACTCCATGAAGCCCTCATCTCCAAACGCCGCATAGAAATGTTGGATAAAGGCCAAGACTTTGTCAGTAGTACAAAAGTGCCATTGTAGGTAAGGAAAGAGATTTTCTTCACTCCCTCTTTGAACTTCTTGAGCTTGGATGACCTCTTCTATGCGGCATAGGATTTCCTATGGCCTCTTGTTTTTGATGATTCAAAGGTTGCACCATCACTTTCTTCAGAAGATGAAGAATTTGAGGAAGATGGAGAAGAGGGTGACCTCTTTCTTGTCTTTTCTTGCCTTGATCTTCGTTGTCTTCACCATCACTTTCATAAGAGGAAGAGGATAAAGAAGATGGAGAAGAGGGTGTCCTCTTTCTCGCCTTTTTCTTCTCTTGCTTTTTGTCATCCCACTTTGAAGTATGTTGTGGAGAAGTATGCAATGGTCTTCTCTGTTTTGGAGGTGATGGAGAGCGTTTAGCCCGCCGTCTTTGTGGAGCCATCTCCATCGAGGTGGTAGGAGACTCACTTCTTTCTCGTTCCTTCGGTGGAGGCTCTTGAATTCTCCTACGAGAAGCAAATTTCTGAGCCCTTCATATGGATCCTCTTCTTCTTCCCGAAATCGGAGAGAGACCTCTTTTGGAAGTCTTGCAAGGAGGCTTCCTAGGTGTTCTCTTGTCATGGTGGGGAGCTTGGAGAATCCCATGAGAACGAAGTTGTCCTTGCACTTCACTTCGGAGGGATGGATTGCCCATGGATTGTTGAAGCCTAGAAACAAGATAGTTAACAAGCATCGGGGCATCATTAGTAGCCTTCTCATTAGCAAAATCAAAGTTATCAACATTAATTCAGTCATTCTAACCAATTTTAGGTGTACTTTGGCACTTCAAGCCCTAGTTGCTACTCCTCTTTACCCCTTTAGAAAAAGCACTCAAGCTACTATACCCGTGGCTCAAATACCATTAATTGCAAGGAATAGAAGAGAGGGTCATTCAACACCAAAACAACACCGGCTCCTATCAAGATTCTAATAGCTCAATAGTGGTTAAGCCCTAGGCAAGCCTCGTAGGACTTCACTATTAAGACCATAGCTCTCGACGGTGATGCCCCGCTAACTGCACAAAGGTAGGCGCACTTCAAGGCTGAAAAATCACTATTCTACTTAGTCACATGCAATTAATAATACCAACCATTTATAGCTAGCTTGAGGACCTCTCCTCTTGAGCAAGAAAAGAGAAACCTTGTGCTCTGATACCAATGTAACATTTAATGCCTAGTAACTTGTGTGTAGCGGAAAATAGCAAGAAGCATTTCACTAGAATAGATTCCTAATGAGAATAACAAGAGTGCTTGGGTGGAGAGAGCAACAAAAAGCATAACACCTAGTTAGATAGCATGAACAATACTTCAAAAGAGAGAGAAATTAAGCAATTGACAACAGTTGAGGACCGGATTTGCATGGAGCTGGTCCCCCCTCCAAAAGGCTTTGTATTATGGTTTCTCCCATCAAGAGAGACATTTTACAATACAATTTCTTGTGTTCCTTCAATAGTAGCTAGTGCAATGAAGATGGATACTTCATGCACTAACCAAAACACTTATCAAACACAAAATCAATTCCCTTACGGTCTCAAACCCAAGACCTCACACACCTTCGAAGATGGTGAGAGCTAGCGGGGTATGAGAGTAGATTGAGAGGAAGAAGGAGTATTCTTACGAGAAAGATGTACATCTCCTCACATGATCACTCATGTTAGCATAGATTAGCTTAGTAATTAGCATGGTAGAGGAGATGAGCATGCATTGAAGCTTGTCTCTTGGTTGGATTTGCATCACAAAGCCAAGAGTTGTTGGTGTAGGCCTCCCTTCTCACAAGCTTGGAGTAGGTGGTAAGCTTTCCATTAAATCTTGAGAAGGAGAGAGAGATTCTTATTTCTTCACACATTAGTTGTGTGTCTCCATAATTCCTTTCAAAAATCAGCCCCCTCTCTCTCTTGGTCGACCCCTCTTGCTATTTGCTCATCCTCACACCTCATTGGACCTCCCCAGGCCTAGCCAATGAAAATTAAGCAGCATAAGTGATAGTCTTCTGACATGTGTCCCCCTTTTACCTTTTGTGAGAGCTTTAGGTAATTAATTAATTCAACTAAACTCTCATTGGACCGCTTTGCCTCCTGGCCAATAGGAATCAGGCAAGCCATTGGGCTGCTGAATGCTCATTGGACCCCTTGGGAGACTATTCAATAGTCTTATAGAGAGCTTAATTCTTATTGATTCTTTTATTAAGTGTTTTTAAAGTAATTAAACTAGATTTACTCTAGCCTAATTCTCATTGGTCCACCTCCAAGGCCATCCAATAGGAATTGAGTACACCTTGTGGGCATCTGGGCTAGGGAGCTGACATGTGTCCCTCATTCCCTTTGTGTAAAGGGAGCTTGTGTGTGTGTGTGTGTGTGTGTGTGTGTGTGTGTGTGTGTGTGTGTGTGTGTGTGTGTGTGTGTGTGTGTGTGTGAGAGAGAGAGAGAGAGAGTTTCTCTCTCATCTCCTACTTTTAGGGCTCGCGCCCTCCTATGTAGGGATGGTTGAAGACTTTTGGGACACACACAAAGCATCCAATTTCCCTAGGCTTTTGACCTTTGGACACAACCTTTGAATTTTGGAACCTTAGCATTTTGGAAGTCCTAATGGGCTGAACCTTAGGGTCTTTTGAGCCCATTTTTGCAGATAGCTCTTTTGCAGATGCCCACCCCCTTTGGATCCCTATTTTCCCTCCCTTGGATCCCTAATGTGGCCAATCTGCTAACTTAACCAATATTCTAGCTTTTTCTCCCATGGCACTTCCCCTTATTAAATGATCAGTTTAACATGAGAAAATCATTTAGGAGAATTAGATATTGATTATTATGACAATTTCTCTTGTCCTTTATTGTTCCTTTAGCGTTTTCTTCTCTTTAAAGTGTCCTTGCACTCTCTTTCTCTCTCTCTCTCTCACACAAAATTTTATCCGTCCTTCTCATGTAGAAGTGATACTGTTGCAAATCTACGTGCTTCGTCATTGCCCATTGATATATACTATAGACTAGCACATCGTTTTTGTTGTTATTGAGGGAATCTTTGAATTAGGAATACCTTTGAATACGAGCATATTACCAATGTCACTCACTTTGAACTTTTGTTCTACATGTCATCTATATCCCATCAATCCACCAACCAAAACTTTGGTTTGTAGCTCCAATAACACCTCGAGGAAGAACCATTTTTTCACTAATGAAGTGGAGACCATCTTTGACCCTCTCCCAGCTAGTACTTTGGATGAGAAAGAGAGTGAGGAGAGAGAGATCAACGATTCAAGTCCCACCATTGTCAATCTTAGCAAGGACAACGATTGTCATGATGATGATGATGAGATGGAAGATGATGAATTCGAAGGTGATCATGAAGCAAACGCATCTACAATTGACGATTCAGTTTCTTTCTTTATTGAATTAGGAGCCATGAGTTTAGATTTAGATGATGCTACTTGTAGAGATCTTTTTGAAGATGAGTCATAAACATTTTGTATATTTTATTCTACAAAAAGTTTTGTCATGTCACTCATTCATCTCTCTCTCTCTCTAATCTTATCAAGCATGCTAATTTATGTTGATCAAGTGGGTTTGATTAATTTAATGATCAAATATCTATAATTTTTTAATAAAAAATAGCAAATGCATGGTAATTCTGTTCTAGAAAATAGAAAGAAGTACACAAATTTGAATATTTTAGCTCCGAAACATTGCGCGATAATGCTATAGGTACTAACGGTGGCACTTATAATCTCTCTTCCTTTCTCTCTCTAATACACACACGCACATCCAACTTCACACATTTTCTTCTGTTGTTGTTTAAAGGATTATGGTTGCAAGTGGAGCCCACGTTTTGTGTTGTGTGTAGTGTGAGGGTGCTCCTACTATTGAAGACTACTTTGAAGAAGAGCGCTTTTATTGTACTCCTTGCTTAGCATCTCTTCCCACAACAAGAGAGCTCATCACCACCACTGTGTAAGCCTTTCAGAATATGCAATGAATGCAAAGATGCAATTGCCCATGTGAAATGCATGCGGTATTCGGGAGAAGAATGCGAGCCTCTTCTATTTCGTGCAGAGTTCTCCAGATCGGACCACAATGCACGTTTTCCTTGTGGGGTGTTATTAGTGACAGAGAGGCCAAATGCTTTGTGCAAGTTAATCTATCCAAATAGCCATCATTGCATGCCTAAATACCATTTTTTGTGCTTTAAAAAAAATAAAAATCATGTTGTTTAATTTTAGAAAAAAGCAAAATCAAAAAGAAGAGTCGCCCTTCAAATTTGAGGGTTGGATGCCTAGATTTGTGTAGAAAGAAAAGGGGAGTTTCTTTATGGCCTTCAAAAGGAAAAGTAGAGTCACCCTTCAAATGACATGTGGATACCACCAAGGTTTATCTAGATTTCATGCCTTGCAAAATACGGGATACAACGCCTACCTAAGAGCACTCCCAAACTAAATATAAGATGAGGCTTGCAAAGAAAAACCTATGATATATGTATGAGACAAATTCTTCAACACTTGTAACATCTTTCATTAGAAGGCTCCAAAACATGTCAGCAAACCGAGGTCAAATCCACTTGGAGGCACCTCTTCAAAGAAGTCCAGCCACCAACAGATGCTAGCATTCCGAAGGTCACCCCATGTGATTGAGATGTGGCTAAGGATGAAATGATTGAGGATGATGGACATGCTTCTTCAAAAAAGCAAGAGGAATCAGTTAAACTAGCAGGATCCTTGCATGAGGTCTTGACGAACGATGAAACCCACCATCCAGACATCATGGCTGGTCATGTCAAAAACCAAAGATAGATCTCTTAGCCACCTTGTGATATCTTTGGGTCCCCCAACAGTATTAGTTTGGTAAAAAAGAATGAGAAACGGAAGAAGTGACTTCCATACATGTAGTTGTTTATGTGATTGTATGGGTTACGGGCTCCTTGTAAAAGCCAAATACTTCTAGTCCTTGAGTTCCCATGGTAAGGTTTCTTTGCATGGGTTAGCTTTGTATTTTTCTTGTTTTTGTTCAAACAAATATCCATCATAATGTGAGAATTGCAAAAAAAAGATATATCGAGGAGAAAAATGAGTTCAATCTTGTGATTCTCTTATGTCAGCTATAGTAATCTATTTTTCTTTTAAGCTATCACAAATGTGAGTTGTGTATTATATTCATTAGCAAAAAAGACTGCATGATAGCACTACTCGCATTGACCCCTCTTTAATCTGCAAAACCCTTACTAATGAGGCTCTTATGTAAGCTAGTTAATCTTACTATTTTTCCTTTTTCTTCTTTTTGCAGTACTCACAATTGTGAGTAGGAATAAATTGGCACAACAACACAAAACAAACCCATTACATCAGCTAATACGAGAGCCACCAGCATCAACATCAAGAAACAAACCAACTCCAATATCCAGTCCATCAGGGCAAGAGAAACAACATCACTTGAGAAGAGCCAGACAACCCTACGGGCCGAAGTCGGCGGGCCAAAGCTCTTGCTACAGAAAAATATCAACACCATCCACAGTAGGGTAGGGCACACAATCAAAAAGAATATCCAATCCACTTGATCCAATGCATTCCCATCACCATCCAGGAGAGCCAACGGCCAAGCCTCTCTGCCACTGAGGAGAAGACCCCCCTCCAGGCCGGACAACAGCCACTTCACACAAGCGTAGCAACAGTTTGCCTCCGGTGGAGGCAAGAGTGCTGCTGGCTCCTTCTGGCCAAAAAGAGCGGGTCAAAATTGAGAGGAGTCCATTCCAATAGAGGGGTGGGTAGCCAAGGGCCCCCACTTTGATCCGACCTCTGTCCGCCATAGCAGCTGGAAAAAACCCAAGTTGTCCTCTGACATTTTTCTCTACCCTTTCCGCACCCGCAAGCCTTCTTGATCTCTATGCGAGTCTAAGGGTGAATAGAGTAGATCAGGATCCTCTCGAACCCATCTTAGTATTTATCCGTTTTTTTTTTTTTTTGGTGCCAAACTCACAATTCTGAGTGGATGAAATGTACAAAGTAACCTCAAGCTTGTGTTGAGCTTTGAGGGATCATGCAATACATTGAGAAGCTACAAGGCCCTAGAGGCGAGCCATTATCCATGAATCCATAAACATTGATTTGCGGTCATGACGGCGAGAATTGACCTATTTGACTCATCCAAGTTCTCCCTTTTACCAATGGCAATAATCACTTCCCTACTTTCTTGGATAATCTCTGTGAGACTAGCTGATGAGAGGACATTTTCAAAGACCCGATGGTTCTTGGCTTTCCAGACTTGTTGAAAGTAGCAAAATCTAACAATTTGTGTATAGATTAGAAGCACTTAGCTGATGAGAGGACATTTTCAAAGACCCGATGGTTCTTGGCTTTTCAGGTAGATTCTGGATCCGGAGTTTGGAAATTCACACTCGGCGTTCCGGGAGTATTTCCGGCAGGCGAGTAGGTGACCTGTAGTTTTACCCCCCTTTCGAAGTTGTTTATGCCCTCATAATTTTGTTATGAGCACTACATCAAAAGATAGGTTTCAGCCGCAAAGAAACCCGTCTTGTGTAGATTGGCAAGCAGGAGGTGGTCGGCATCAATATCAGCATCGACATACATCACTCATTAGTCTTCAAAGCATCATCTATAGACCAGGTACACATATATATAATCAGATATATATATTGCAGTCTGCATTGCTACTTCTTGTGCTTGCCAGGTTCCAGGGGAGGTGTGGCCATACGACGGCTTGACACCACTGGCATGTATTGTAGATTGATGTACTGTGATTGTGGGTCTGCTAGTTGTGAGTCACGCTAGCAGACAGACCGCCGCAGCGGTCAAAGGATAGTGATTGGTCTATTGTAGGATGTATGCTAGTTCTGGGCAGTTTGCTGAGCCATCTGAGAGGGTCGTGTGTGAGGTTTTTTGAAGCCAAGCACTGAGGGCTAGGTTACCAAGTGTGAGGTGGATTAGGTTGCTGGATTTCAAAATACTGACAGTTCTTGAGGAGAGGTGTTCAGCTTGTTGTTTACAGCTTGTTTATTGTGTACAGAGGCCAATTTACAGGAAAAACTCTCTCGGATTTTTTCCAGGAGTAAACAGTTTGGCAGACATGGCATCTTCTCAAAGTGAGACTCTTTACAACATAAAGAAGTTGGATGGCACAAACTTTCCATTCTGGAAGAAGCAGATTTGGCAGGTTTTGGTGCAGAAAAAACAAGTGAAGCCACTCAAGCTCAAAGGGGAGAGACCAAAAGGTATGGTTGAAATGAGTGGGAAGAGCTTGACAAGTTAGCTTGTTTCACAATCATGTTGACACTGACAGAAAATGTTTACTTCAACGTAGCAGAAGAGACTACAGCATATGGCGTATAGCAAAAGCTATGTGGTATGTACGAGAAACAAAGTGCTGCTTCTCAGATTTACTGGCTCAAGAAATTGGTGGATTTGAAGATGAAGAAAGAGAGATACAATCATGTGAGGCATCTAAAGAGAATCATAGATGGGCATACCAATTACTTAGTGAATAATAAAGGAGAGCCAACTCAACTCTTAGCCCTCATCTTTTCACAACATGCTGATGTAGCTAGTTTGTAGCACCACAATTTATAGCATTGTGATCCCAAGGTAGACCAAGGAGTATCACCTTTTTTATTATCATTCTCAAGAATTAAATGGACTTTATATGTGTAAAAATATAGCATTGTTATTTTTTAGATGGAAGGGAAGATAGCATTATAAGAATATAATTCATATTTTTTGGTTGCAGTAACTTGTGGGTCAGATACTAGTACTAGTAGTATCTCTTTTTATGAACATTACAACACCATAAATCTAAGATCTACAATTGTCCCTTGCCTTTAGTTATAGTTAGGGACCAACCTTTGCTTATTGTTGTGCATGCTTTTTGGAAGCTTAGGATTTTCTAGCTTGGGGGCTAGCTATCCCCCCCCCCCCCCCCCCCCCCCCCAACACACACACACACACACAAAACTTAACATGGTAAGTAAATTATATTGAGAACTACAAGAAATTACAAATTCTTGTCATGCTCGTGCCGAGCCATGACATCCCTAAAAGTTCAAGGATACATTGGTTGAAAGGGGAGCCACCCCACGGCAAACGTAGCACCCTATCAATGAAAGTTAATTCTTGCAGTGCGAATTAACTTATTCCATTCATCGAAGCTCTTACATTTCC
This sequence comes from Adiantum capillus-veneris, assembly GCF_014529385.1. Classification (NCBI taxonomy): domain Eukaryota; kingdom Viridiplantae; phylum Streptophyta; class Polypodiopsida; order Polypodiales; family Pteridaceae; genus Adiantum; species Adiantum capillus-veneris. The sequence continues at coordinate 31,385,707 of NC_140937.1, read as the reverse complement.
CAAAGGTACATGAAGACTAGAAGAGACTTCTATTTCATATACCACTTTGGAAGTACATGAAGACTTGAAGAGACTTCGATTTCATATAACACTTTTATTGTTTGTGAAGACTAAGCATTTTGGAAGTACATGACGAATAGAAGAGACTTCTATTTCATATACCACTTTTAGTGTTTTCAATTCTATATCATGTCTATGTTTTCTAAATTAGATGGGCAACTTAATGTACTCCGCTTCCATCTGAAAGGACCCGAACCCCCCCCCCCCTCCCCCCTTTTTTTTTTTTTTTGTCAACCTCACAATTGTGAGTGATTGTATTATTGCCCTTTCCTATCGAGGAAAAGTATTAAACAAGCACTTCTAATGGTAGATTCGTGACATTGTTTATCTTCGTATGACGGAGAAAATATCTTAAGAAGGTCAAATAGACATTATCTTGTCGCAACTATCAACAATGCAAAAGAGTGTGACATGAGGCTTGAGCAAGCCCAAGTTCTTTATGCCACGATCAGTGTTAGAAAAAAACCGGGGTCTTGTGTATTTTAACCGATTGAAATCCCAAAATCCCAGTTAGATTTTGCGCTTGCCTTGAAAAAAACCGGAAAATTTTCACATGTTTTAGTGTAATCACCAGCAAAAGCTTGAAATTTTGACCTGGAAATCGGGAGAATTTCAAGTTTGCTCTTATTTTCTTCGGTTAGGAAAAATGTTTTTTTCTAGCCCTGGGCCCCAGGATATTTAGCCTTTTGATTGCATAGTGGAGACTTGGCAAGTGGTCAGGATTGTACATGCCAAGTTCTTGCTATACTTATATGTGGTGAAGGACATTAAAGCACATGCACAAAGTATTGTGAACCTTGTGTTGAGGCACACACATGCTTACCACGTTGTCACCAACCTTCTCTTCTACGTATTCAAAAATAATGCTGAACAATCAAGTTTTAACCACTTTGCAATATTAAACGCACGTACTTGGCATTCTAAAACCAAAAAGGTTAAAAGGAAGTCAGAGGAGGGCTTTAATGAAGACCCATTTATAAACTAAAAAATTAAGATGAAGGTTTATATCGGTAATTGGAAAGAATAAAATGAGAAAGAAGTAACGTCGTCTCAAAAATAAAAAATCAATTCAATGGTTTACATGAGTTGGTGAAAAGGCATGTCCAATTACTATGGATTGCCTTAGCTTTGCCTTGAGCCGGTTGCAAAACGAGACTAGACGGTTGCAAACTATGATAAAGGGAAGAAAAATCTGTGAAATATGTGAGAAAAGAGTTAAAAAATCATGCAAATTTCAAGATTTTTTGCTAGTATTTTTGGTTTGCTTCTTTACGAGAAAAAAACTCGGTCGGTGATCGTTTAATTAAAGAGACTTATTTAAACACTGGAATTAAGCTATAGAATGTAAAAAAAATCAAGTCATGTGAGGTTGTGAAATGAAAGGTGAAATAAAAAGAACTCATTAAAAAAATTATATATATATATATATATATGTATGTGTATGTGTATGTGTATGTGTATGTGTGTGTGTGTGTGTGTATGTATAGAGTTTATTAAACTTATGCAAGGATGCAAGGTGAAGTTTCACTTAGCATTCTAGAACAATAGAATGGAAGAAAAGTCAAGACATGTCATGATGTGAAATGAAACCAAATGTGAAATAAAAAGATCCATTTAATATTTTAAAAAATAAAATAACATTTAAGGTAAGTCTGAGTCATCAGTCAAAACATTGAAAATATACCTGACTCAACTTTACTCTGAGGCTTCTTTTAGAAAGCCAACAAATAAGTGGTGGAAACGTTTGAGTTATAGCCAATCATGGAAGATACATTTGAAGGTAAAGCAGATTAAGTAAGCAAAGAGGTAGGGGGGTTTAGAGGTGGTGGGCACGCAATGTGTCAGTTGCAAAAAGCAAGGAGAACAATGCCAAGTGAAAAGCCAAGGTGATGAAGGGACAAGGTTGAGGTGGCACGCACAGGTGTAGATGGGCAACGACGTAATTTTTTTTTATATGCATGCGATCTACCATCTTGCAACCAAGTGAGTGCGCCATCGTGGCTTATGGCAAAATGTTCATTGTTGTGAATGAGGTCACGAGGTTGATAGTCCATAGTTGCGTGAGCCTTGACGGTTGTGCGTTAAAAGCGGACTCTAGTCAGACGAAATCTGGATAGATTCCGCCTAAATGGGAGAAAGTAGAGCAAAATAGAAAGCCAACAATAACATTTCAAATGTCCACCTATCTCTCTTCTTCTTAATGCTTTAGTTTAGAAAGTCAAAAAAAGGCATACAAAATATTGTACATTCTTCTCTCTTCTTCCCTAAGGCATGTTCTAGCCTCATCATTATATCACACGGGCATAGTCAAATGGGATCAATGGTGGAGGAGGAATAGGCAACGCGTGTCAATTATGGACCGTCAGATTTGAGGTTGCCTTGAATGTATCAATTTGCTCGAATTTACTAATCGGCCCACATTCACAATATGACATACTCGAATCGCCTATATTTCAAAGTATGTATGAGAGTGTAGTGGTTAGTGCACATGGCTCGTGGTGGGGAGGTCGGAGGTTCGAGACATGGGGTGCAGATCGGCCCGAATTTACAAGCCTGCCCGAATTTACCAAACGCCCCGAATTTACCAAATGCGCATCCAACGGCCCAGATCACCTCAACCGTCGATCCCATTTGACCATGCCGTGCGAGATAGTGTGAAGGATGTTCTAGCATGCCAACAACATGCCATTGGTTGACTCATGCTATGCAAAACTAGAATGCAAATTATTGCACCTTTTCGAGAAGCCTCACAAACTTTAAACTTCAGATAGAAACATAGATGAAAGGGTCAAGTCTAAGAAGATCGGTGTGAACGATGCCTTAGCTAGGATGAGTTAAGGACTACTTTTGATTCTTCTGCAACTTCGAGTCACACAAGTGTTGAGAAGTCCTCCTTGTGTCCATAGAGGCTTCTTAGCCACTTGCAATTTGCTACCTAAGCTTGCTTAAGCAACTTGTCTCGTCTCTTGGCACTTTTTGTTTGAGCTTTGCCAGACAGGTCCTCTGAGGGACTCTAATGGTCTGCATTGGTGTGTAGATCCCCCTCAACATTCAGTTCTCGGCCGATTACGATCGTGTTCAACTTGTCGCTCTGCGTTGGTGCACCCTTTCCATAAGCGCAATTATCATCTCTTTGTCGAAGCCTAGAACACGATTATCATTGCTTCTCACTAGTTATAATATCTAGCCTAGAAAAAAAGAAGTGGGATTATCATCGCACTTAGTGTGCTACATTCTAGCATTACTCCCTTTTGATAGGGTTCCTTTGACTAGGGTCTGTTCCCACCAAGCCTCGATGTATTTTTTCCATCACCTCAGAAAACTTTGCTCCTTGGTGGTGCTAACAATGGAGTTAGAGGTCTTACCCATGGAGGAAGACA
>NC_140937.1:31047267-31377267 GCF_014529385.1 Adiantum capillus-veneris | reverse complement strand
GAGAGAGAGAGAGAGAGAGAGACTCTTACTCAATGGTGAGAGAGAATGACAGAATATGTGGGGATTTAATGGCAAGAGAGAAAATAGTGAGTACTTTGGCAGAGAGAGAGAGAGAGAGAGAGAGAGAGAGAGAGAGGATGTAATTGGTCCCATGGCCAATGATGAACAAAATCGAGTAAGCCCAACATAACGAATCTAGGACATGGAAAAAATGTAGAACGAGTGGCAAGCAATTGCAAGTTGACAACGACAGAAGGCACAGTAAAGTGTTGACTATGTTTTAAAAAAAAATTGTGCTAAATTGTTTTGAACTTTGTAGGTGTTCTCAATTTCAAATTAGAATTTTAAGGTAAATCTCAAAATTTGTGGGTGGGATTACACTAAACCTTTGTTAAGTATTCTCACCTTGAAATTAGAATTTAGAGATAAATCTCAGATCTATAGGTGGAATTACACCAAACCTAAGTCTTTTTAGCACTTTGATACATAGTCCTTTTTCCCAAAAGCTTAGAAAATCTATAGTTGAGTCTTGAGATTTTGTCTATTTGATTGTTTTTACACTAAGCTTCAATAAACTTCATGGGTTTCCTCACCTTCAAATCTATAATTTAAAAGTTGTAGGTGGGATTACACTAGACCTAGCCTTTTTTCGAGTACTCAGATACATATTGCTCTGTTTCAGAAATTTGAAAAACTTACATGTGAGAAAATTATAGTTAAAGGTCTCTACATGATTTTCCTAAAATTTGTCTATGAAATCTGGGGATTTGCCTTTAAATTTGAAGGTTCTTACTAAATTTGGAGGTTGCGATCAAGGGCTCTTAGAGAATTCCACAAAAGATTGAAATTTAAAAACACCTACATATGATAGAATTATAAAGACAAATTTACTATATTTGAAAGTTTTTATATTTGAATTTCCCATATTGCATGTATGATGATTGTATGCCTCCCCTTTGATATATAATTCATCCCTACTAATTTCTCTGAGCTTTGTGTGTTTTCTCAACTACAAATCTAGAATTTAGAAGTAAACCTCAAAATTTGTAGGTGGGATTACACTTAATCTAGGTTTTTCTTCGAGCACTTGGATATAGAGTGCTTTTCTCCATGTATCAATGTTTGTAGTTTAGGATGCCACATATGTCTGGAAGGAGAATGGTGAGGGCAAGGAAGCTCTAAGTAGTTTTTACATGAGGCAAGGTGAGGGCTTGTGTACGGATACAATGGTGTATCCTTATATCTCAAAGGCATATGGCATCATGCAAGTATTTGACATGAGCAAACTAAAATGGCTATTCAAGGGCTCTTTTAAAAAAAAAACCTTTTTGTTTGAAAAATGTTTTGGTCAACATGTACACCATATTTAAATGTAGCCTCTTGGAATGCACTTATGTGGCCCTTGGCACCCCCATTCTTAGGGCTTCTTGCTCTTTGGGGTCACTTTCCAAGGAGGCAAATTTACTATATTTACATTAAACTTAGATTTTCTTCGAGCACTCAGGCATGCAATGCTTTTTTCAAAATTCTAGAAAAAACTACCTTTGAGAATTTTTAGAGGCAAATTTATTGTATTTGATGGTTTTAACACCTAGTTTTTCTAAACTTTGTAGGAGTTCTTAACTTCAAATCTATTATTTAGAGGTAAATCTCAAAATTTGTAGGTTAGATTAGACTCAATGTAGGTTTTTTTTTAGCATTGAGATACACAATACTTTCTCCCAAAAACTTGAAAAACTTACATATGAGACTTTTTAGAGACAAATTTACTATATTTGTAGGTTAGATTACACTGAATGTAGGTTTTTTTTCAACACTGAGATACACAATACTTTCTCCCAAAAACTTGGAAAACCTACGTATAAGAAATTTTAGAGTCAAATTTACTATATTTGAAGGTTTTATTTTGCAGGCTAAGATCACATTAAACCTAGGTTTCTTTTTAGCACTTAAATACACAATATTTTTTCCAAAAAACTTGAAAAACCTACATATGATTACAGTAAGCGTACACTCAAATACATTTCTAGGTGGGATTGCACTAAACCTAACCCTTTTTAGATTTTTAGTAGAGAGAGGAAGGTGTTTCAGTGCCTTATGCATTATTTATTGAAGGTGTCATTGATCCAACATCTAATGATGATGGTGAAGAGGGAGAGGGAGATTATCCCTCATCTAGACCTTGCAAGATGTCTAACACATTAATGCTTTCTTGAAGTGTTGGTTTGCGTGAATGTGGGATGTGTATGGAGATGATCCATTGAAGGCTAGCGGCCCAACAACATGCTTCGATGTCCATAAACCATTCTTCATCTCTTTCTACATCAAGTTAGGGACCAATCCATGGACTCGAGAATGTCAAGTCTAATGTATAAGTCTTCCAATGAGCAAACATGAGCTATGCTTCTTTTCACCTCTTCTAAAGGCTTGGAACTATCCATCTTTAGCATACCAGCTCGATGTGAGTGCAATCAAGTGGTGATGGTACTCCTCACAAGATGGGTCATTAGGTGGCAATGACACTACACATCTTCTTCACTTCCATGGCCAGCTGCATCTCTCAGACGTGGTACACATAGGTATGATCATCTTCCATCTTGACCAAAAATGTGCAGCAGCTCCTTTGAGCTAATTAAGGTTAAATTCTTCGTCATCATGGAGATAGCAGGCCCTCTGTAGCTCTCTTTTTTCTTAGACAATTATACTCTCTCTCTGTGTGTGTGTGTGTGTGTGTGTGTGTGTGTGTGTGTGTGTGTGTGTGTGTGTGTGTGTGTGTGTGTGTGTGTGTGTAGCATGCTGCTTAACAAGAAGCGACTTCTATTGTATGACAAACACCAAAAGTTGGAGACTTCATGAATTGGGAGAAAAGCTCAAGAAAAAAGTGTAATGGCACCTACAAATTTTGAAACGTTACCTCTAAATTTTAAATTAGAAGGTAAGAAAACCTTCAAAATATAAAGGAATTTAGTATTTAAAGTTTTTTTGGGCACTGGGGAGGGAGAGAAAATTAAGCAACTACCACCAACCCAGAGAACTATCCAATTAAACAAAGAGAAGGGAGGAGGAGGAGGAGAATAGAAATATTAATCTTTGTGTGTGTGTGTGTGTGTGTGTTCTCTTCAATAACTACAAAGAACCTAGATCCATTGAATAAGGGCTAGAAAATCCTATGTAATGTGTGAGAACCTACCAAGCTTGGTATTAAAGGAATATTTGTTGCCTCTTGCATATATATTTTTATTTGAGAATCCATAGAGAGATGTTGTGAATCATTCTTTTTTAAATTCAAGAGAGTGTATACATGTAGAATAATGGAATCTATATAATTTTTCACGTTTGTAGTTGTAAGAATAGAAGACATGCATTTTCTAGTCGCAACAACGTGCGGGTCAATTTAAAAGTCAAGGTTTTGATGTTAAGTGTCATTCTTTTTGCATCCATGGCTCAGTTTGAGCATGGCAATGTATTTTTTATGTTTCTAATTCAATATCATTGAGTGAGTGCTGTTGAAAACAAAAAATTTAGAAATTAGAGGTAAATCTTGAAATTTGTAGGTAGAATTATATGTTTTTTTTGCAATGTTGTGGGTGTCCTAATCTTCAAATTAAATTATAAAAGTGTGTGGTCTGTCAGAGAGAGAGAGAGAGAGAGAGAGAGAGAGAGAGAGAGAGAGAGAGAGAGAGAGAGATGTCGCTTTCCTTGGCATACAATCCATTCTCTCTCTTTCTTTGCCTTGGCCTCCACACACACACCCCCCGCCCCCCCCCAAGCCCTTTCCTTATGTCACATGGCAGAGGCCTCCAAGGTGCATAAGATATAGTTGAGAAATTTGTAGGTGGGATTGCACTAAACCTAGGTTTTTCTCGAGCACTTGCGTACAGAATAGTTTTCTACTATTACTCAATAGTCCATTATCTATACTCTTTATAATGGACCTCAAAAAATTAGAGGAAAAAGAGGGCCTCCACACGTCGCATTTTTGGTTGATTTGCATGGCCCGTTGGATCAATGCCGATATTAAGATGTTGAGTCCCATCCTTCAAAAATTGCATAAAGTAGTTTAGATTGCAACTCCATCCTTTCCCAACGACTTGCAATAGTCAAATTTGTGAGTCTGACAAGTTGTTGTCAATCTGTGTGTGTGTGTGTGTGTGTGTGTGTGTGTGTGTGTGTGTGTGTGTGAGAGAGAGAGAGAGAGAGAGAGAGAGAGAGAGAGAATGTAGAATATGCAAATCCAACATTTTTCAACAACATACAGATTATAATAGCCAAAATTGATATCCAATTACCATGCTATTCTAGAGAGATAGAAGATAGAGAGAAGGCGTACATTTGCATTGTTATCTTCCTATAGTGATTCCAAAGACTACGTTTCCATTGTGTGTGTGTGTGTGTATGAGAGAGAGAGAGAGAGAGAGAGAGAGAGATCCAATTGCCATGCTTTTCTTGGCTGCAGCAACGCGCGGGTCACATACTAGTACTATATATTAAGACCCTCCATGTGTCACTCACTCCTTCACTTAAGAGAAAACCTTATAAAATCTTTCATATCTTTGAAGTTTGGAATGTTGGAATTTGTGAAGCCTTTCAACCTTTCACCTTTTAACTTTAAAGCAATTAAAAAAAAATGACTCTACTTTTCCAGACTTTCCTTTTTCTTTTGAAAGCCAATTGAAGGGTGTTTAGAACTTAAGATATTGTTCGTATGTATGCTACCAAAATTTTATCGATTTACTTCAAGATGATGTTGAAATTGCTAAGATTTTTCAATTACCACATTAAACCCTAATTTTAATCGAACATCGAACAGTGGTCTCAAATAACTTCAAAATAGAGAGGCATGTATGTGTGTGCGTACGTGTGTGTGTGTGTAAGAGAGAGAGAGAGAGAGAGAGAGAGAGAGAGAGAGAGAGAGAGAGTGCCACATTAAACCCTAATTTTAATCGAACATCGAACAGTGGTCTCAAATAACTTCAAAATGGAGAGGCATGTATGTGTGTGCGTACGTGTGTGTGTGTGTGTGTAAGAGAGAGAGAGAGAGAGAGAGAGAGAGAGAGTGCCAAAACTTTTTTTCTTGATCGAAATAATTTTTAAAATAAATCTATACACATATAGTGGAGCTTAAATTTTCCAAGCAAGGAGAGGCCTCCCACATGTCATCCATTCTAACTTGCACAACCGTCTAGGTTTGGAACTCCATAGAATAACTGCAGCTCGATGACCTTGGCGTTTGAAGGTCTCAAACCAATCTCAGCCTTTTAACCTTTCAAGCAATTAAAAAAAACTTTTCTAGACTTTCCTTTTTCTTTTGAAAGCCAATTGAAGGGTGTTTAGAACCTAAGATATTGTTCGTATGTACGTACGCTACCAAAATTTTATCGATTTACTTCAAGATGATGTTGAAATTGCTAAGATTTTTCAATTACAACATTAAACCTTAATTTTAATCGAACATTGAACAGTGGTCTCAAATAGCTCCAAAATGGAGAGGCATGTATGTGTGTGTGTGTGTGTGTGAGAGAGAGAGAGAGAGAGAGAGAGAGAGACAGAGAGACAGAGAGATTTTTTTCTTGATCAAAATAATGTTAAATTAAATCTATACATATATACTAAAGCTTAAATTTTCCAAGCAAGAAGAGGTCTCCCACGTGTCATCGATTCTAGCTTGCACAACCGTCTAGGTTTGGAACTCCATAAAATAACTGCAGCTCAATGACCTTGGCGTTTGAAGGTCCCAAACCAATCTCGGCCTGCAACAACTACTTATGTGTGTGTTCATGTCCATGTTGTGTGTGTGTGTGTGTGTGTGTGTGTGTGTGTGTGTGTGAGAGAGAGAGAGAGAGAGAGAGAGAGAGAGAGAGAGAGAAGCAACGCGATTGGCCGCTGGCTATGTGTGTGTATGAGACTTGAATCTCAACCTCCAATGCGATTGTGAGAGAGTCCAATCTAGCTGAGCGATCCTGTGTAAGCACCTAAGGCTGTGTGTGTGTATGTGTGTGTGCGCGCACGTGCGTGCGTGAGAGAGAGAGAGAGAGAGAGAGAGAGAGAGAGAGAGAGAGAGAGAGTAGTTGGTCCTATAGCCGATCACGAACAAAGGCGAGTAAGCCAAGTTGACAAATCTAGGACAGGGAGAAAATCTAGGAGGGGTGGCGAGCAATTGCAAGTTAGCAACAATGGAAGGTGGAGTAAAATGTTGAATTTGTTTAAAGATTTTTGCGCTAAATTTCTCTGAACTTTGTAGGGGCTCTCAACTTCAAATTAGAACTTAAAGGAAAATTCAAAATTTGTGGGTGGGATTACTCTAGAGCTAGGTTTTTCCCTCTTAACTTCATAGGCATTCTCACCTTCAAATTGGAATCTAGAGGTAAGTTTCAAAATTTGTAGGTGGGATGAAACCAAACCTAGGGTTTTTTAAGCACTTGGATACATAGTGCTTTTCTATAAACTTCATGAGTTTTCTCACCTTCAAATCTAGAATATAAAATTTGTTGATGGGATTACACTAAACCTAGCCTTTTCCTAGCACTAGTGCTCGGATATATACTGCTCTTTTTTAAAAACATGGAAAACCTACATATGAGAAAAAAATATTTGAAGGTCTTTAAGTGATTTTTCTAAAGTCGCTTCTGGAATTCGGAGATTTTCCTTTAAAATTTGAAGGTTGCCATCAAGTGCTCTTGGAGAATCCCACAAAAAATTGAAAATTGAAAAACTTACATATTATAAACTTTTAGAGAGAAATTTACTATAATTGAAGGGTTTTATATTTGAATTTCTTTGTTTGTGTGTTTGATGATGATTGTATGCCTCCCCTTTGATCTATATCTCATACTGCTAATTTCTATGAACTTTGTAAGTTTTCTCACCGAATTTAGATGTAACCCTCAAAATTTGTAGGTGGGATTGCACTTAACCTAGGTTTTTTCTTTATGCTTGGATATATAGTGCTTTTTTCCAAATACTTGAAAAACCCTCCATATGAAGATTTGTAGAGACAAATGTACTATATTTGAAGATTTTTACATGATTTTCCTAAAACTTTCCTCTAAAAGTTTGGAGATTTGCATCTAAAATTTGAGCATTTTTACTAAATTTAGAGGTTCCCAATCCTACACAAAACTATTCTGTATGAGAAATTTCAGAAGAAAGTTTACTATATTTGAAGGTTTTCAAGTTTGATTTTCTCAATTTGCATGTATGATAATGATTGAATGCGTCCTCTCGGATTTATAATTCATCCCTGCTAATTGGTCCCAAAGTCAGCAAAACTTGCAACTGCAACTCATCAAGCTCTCTACCTTGTGGATCCCTCTAGAGTGTGTTTTGTTGGTGTCAATCTTCCATCTTTCACTAAGGAACTTGAGAAGTCATCACTCATAGTTTCCCTTCCTAGAAACTTACATCCAAGTCACCCGCTTTGCGTGCCAACACAACTAGCATTTTTTTGCTTATTAAATGGCCTAAATGATGTCAACACTGGCTTGCACCTTGAAGGTGTGTTAGTATTATTCAATACGGACATTTAAGAAGTTGACATGACTGAAAGAATTCATGAGATTCCTATCAAAGGCTCTTGACGAAGCCCCAAAAAAATATTATGGTTGAAAATTCTTTATCAACATGTACACTAAGTGTGATCATGTACTGAAAAACGCACAACAAGCTCTTGATGGTATTAATGTTTGTAGTTTAGGATTCCGCATATGTCTGGAAGGAGAAGGGTGAGGGTAAGGAAGTTGTGAGTAGTTTTCACATGAGGCAAGGTGAAGATTCGTGTCACGATACAATTTTGTGTCCTTATATCTCAAAGGCATGTGGCATCATGCAAGTATTTGGCATAAGCAAACTAAAATGGCTATTGAGGGGCTCTTTAAACAAACCATCCTATTTCAAAATGTTTTGGTCAACATGTACACCATATTTAAATGTAACCTCTTGAATTGTACTTATGTGGATTTGGCACCCCCATTCTTAGGGGTTCTTACTCTTTAGGGTCACTTTCAAAGAGAAAATTTTATATATTTACATTAGATTTTCTTTGAGCACTCAGGTACACAATGCTTTTTTCAAAGATTTGAAAAACCTACCTATGAGAAATTTTAAAGGAAAATTTATTGTATTTAATGGTTTTTACATTAAATTTGTATAAACTTTGTAAGAGTTCTTACCTTCAAATATAGAATCTAGAGGTAAATCTCAAAATTTGTAGGTTAGATTACAATAAAAATAGGTTTTTTTTTTAGCATTGAGAGACACAATACTTTCTCCTAAAAACTTGAAAAACCTACGTATGGAAATTTTAAAGGCAAATTTACTATATTTGTAGGTTTTCTTTTGCAGGTGGGATCACACTAAACCTAGGTTTTTTTTTGACACTCAAATACACAATATTTTTTCCAAAAACTTTGAAAATCTACTTATGATTGCAATGAGCATACACTCTTTGAGACTTTTAGTAGGGAGGGGAAGGTGTCAAAGTGCCTTACACATTATTTGTTCAAGGTGCCATTGATCCAACATCTAATGATGATGGTGAAGAGGCAAATTCTCCCTCATCTAGACGTGGCATGATAGCTAACACATTAATGGTTTCTTGAACCATTGGTTTGATTGAATGTGGGATGGGTATGGATATAATCATTTGAATGCTAGAGGCCCAACAACATGCTGCGATGTCTGTAAACCATTCTTCATATGTTTCTGCATCAAGCTAGGGGCCAATCCCATGGGCTCAAGAATGTCGAGTCTGATGTATAAGTCATCCAATGAGCAAACATGAGCTATGCTTCTTTTCCCCTCTTCTAAAGGCTTGGATCATTCATTTTAAGCATACGAGCTCGATGCGAGTGCAACCAAGTGGCGATGGTAATCCTCACAAGATGCCTCATTGGGTGGTGATGGCACTACACATTTTTTGCACGTCCATGGACAATTGCATCTCTCAGATGTGCTACACATAGGCATGATCGTCTTCCATGTTGTCCAAACATGTGCAGCAGCTCCTTGGAGAAGCTATTTAAGGTTAAAGTCTCCATCATGAATTTGGAAGGCCCTATGTAGCTCTCTTTTTCCTCAAAAAATTACACACACTCTATGTGTGTGTGTGTGTGTACAACAAACACCATAAACGTTGGAGGCTTCATGACTTGGGAGAAAAGCTTGAGAACAAAGTATAATGTCACCTACAAATTTTTAAAGTTACCTCTAATTTATAAATTAGAAGGTAAGAAAACCTACAAAATATAAAGGTATTTAGTCTTTCAAGTTTTTTTTGGGTGTGGGGGACGAGAGAGAGAGAGAGAGAGAGAGAGAGAGAGAGAGAGAGTATGATAAAATTAAACAACCACAAGCAACCTAGAGAACTATACAATTAAACAGACAGAAGGTGGAGGAGGAGGAGGAGAATGTAAATATTAATATCTCTCTCTCTCTCTCTCTCTCTCTCTCTCTCTCTCCCCTCTTTTCAATAGCTATAAAGCACTCCTAGATCCATTGAATAAGGTCTAGAAAATCCTACGTAACATGTGAGAACCTACCAAGCTTGGTATTAAAAGAATATTTGTTGTCCCCTTTTTTTTTGAGAATCCATAGAGAGATATTGTGAATCATTTTTTTGAAATGCAAAAGAGTATATACATGTAGAAAAATAGAATCTATATAATTTTCCACCATTGTAGTTGTAAGAATAGAAGACATGCATTTATTAGTCGCGGCAACACGCGGGTTAGATACTAGTTACATTTGAAAAGGTTTGTCAGTTCTTACATTCTGCAAAGGCTGACATTTCTTACAACCTCACCTTTTACTTTTGTATTTTAAATTAGATGTTTTGCAAGGTGTTTTTTGAAATGAACCAAGGAGTGACATATGGACGTCCTTTCCTTCCTTGAAAATTTTAAGCTGCATTATAAAGAGTATAGATACCTCTACATTATTGATAAAATTTGAACATTTAACTCTAAAAGTAAATGCAAAAGCGAAGGATGAGTACTAAGATGATAGTCTATATCTATACTATACATATCTATACAATACATAATGGAGCTTAAAATTGATAAAATTTGAACATTTAACTCTAAAAGTAAATGCAAAAGCTAAGGATGAGTACTAAGATGATAGTCTATATCTATACTATACATATCTATACAATACATAATGGAGCTTAAAATTTTGAAGGAAAGAGAGACCCTCCCCTTGTCACACTTTGGCTCATTTCAAAGAAAACCTTAAGAAACACTTAATTTGAAATGAAAAAGCGAAGGATGACTACTAAGATGCTAGAAAATGAAAATACTTCTCGATGGCAAAGTAAATGAGTTGGGTGTGCTCCGGGAGGGGGGCCCTATAGCTCTGCTGCATGCGTGACGGATCTTCAACCTCCCCCTTCTATTTTTGCTTGCACTCAAAGGGACACCCTCCAGCCTCTCTTTTGGGAGGATACTTGGTGTTCGGCACATTTGCCCCTGGACTGGCGAGGCGGGCAACCTTGGTGGCAGCGTGGTGGCCTGCTTGTGGCATCGCCATTCAGGGAGGAAGGGGCGTGGCTCCCTCGAAAGCCTGGTTCTTTTGGATTCCTGTCAACCCTCAGAAGGTGTTTCTGATGTGGTCGAATGTTGTTCGTGGTTCGTGGTTCGGTTCTTTTTGCTACTCCTCTGCAAGTTCGTAGTCGGCCCTGCATTGTCCCTATTGGATGGCTTGTGTTCCTCTCGGCTTTATGATCGTCTTGTGGTTCTTGTTGGGTACTCTCCGAGGCAACGTGCGGTCCGGTGGCAGTGGCGCCCTGTTGGTGGCAACTCGGGATGTATCTTGGTGATGGGGACTTCGCACCCCACCCTATTGGCTTTATCTTGGTTTGTATCTGGTTCTTACATGTCGGGGTTGGCCTCCCTTGTTTGGCCTGGTCTTGTTGCTGGCAGTGTATTGGAAGTCTCCGTTTTCTTTGGTGATGCCTTGGCTCAGCTTGTGAGCAGGACTGTCCTTGTATTTTTTTTAATTAATTCTAATCTACTCACAGTGGTGAGTTTTGCAAAAAAAAAAAAAAACCTAGTACTCTTTCTATCTATACTAGTATAACAGGGGGAGGGATTCCGGCTCCCCTCCCCTGACACGTGGCAGTAGGAGAATCCTAAGGCTATGTGCCCTGCAAACGGCGAGACAGTGGATACAGTGCTACGCACGTGAGAGAGAGAGAGAGAGAGAGAGAGAGAGAGAGAGAGAGAGATGAATGCACTCTTGGCGATTCCCCGATTCCACTTGTCGCGGCGCTACACAGAGAAAATGGGAAAGGTGTTCCTTGATCTCGAGTCATAAATGCAAGAAACTAGGCAACTAGGCTCTGATAGATCCTCCTCCCAACCTCCCTTTATACGGTGGGCTCCTAGCCCCTTGCCCTAGACGGATCCCCTGTCCACACTGCCTAGCCCGGCCCGTGGCCGTAGTCCTTGCCTAGCCTAGTTCTTAGGGTACAGAACCCGTGTCCTGACATTACTCCCCCCTTAAAGAAAAGTTTTCGTCCTCGAAAACAAAAGTGAGATTCTTCTTAAGAACACTAATGTTTTCCCAAGTGGTACCTTCTTCAGGTCGGTCTTTCCACTTGATTAAGGCTTGTTGTCGTACATGATGGTGTGTACGCAACTCATGATAATCCATAACACGTTCAGGTTCATGCGATAACGTAGGAGGTTCAATGTAATCGACCAAAACCTGTTGGTCAATGACGTTGTCATCCCCATGTAACCGCTTTCGTAAACGGCTAACATGAAACACCGGATGAATACGAGAGCGTGATGGTAGTAGTAGCTTGTAGGCACGATCACCAACTCGCTTGAGTATTTTGAAAGGCCCACAATAGCGGGGAGATAATTTAGGTGTCGGTCTAGTTTTCAGACTTTCTGAATGTTCTGGCACACGTAAAAATACTTCCTCCCCTTCTTCGAAGGTAACTTGCCGACGTTTCTCATCAACGTATTTCTTATACGGATCCTGTGCTTGTCGGACATTCTGACGAGCAAGTTTCAGCATATCCATGTGGTCTCAGAGAAAATCCTTCACCTGTTGAAGTTTTTCGGTTGCCAACCCCACCGTAACTCGTGACCTAGGTTGAAACCCGTACATGAGCATGAAAGGACTGAAGCCCGTTGTGACATGCTTAGAACTATTGTAGGCAAACTCGAGAATAGGTAAGTAGTCTTCCCAGTCTGTCTGTTTTTTGCTAACGTATGCTTGAAGCATATCCTCTAGCACTTGATTAACCCGTTTCGTTTGACCATCTGTTTTCGGATGGTCTGCTCTACTGAGGTTGAGTTGTGTACCCAATCGTTTAATTACAGCTCACCAGAATTGACTGTTAAACTTTGGGTCACGGTCACTAACAATATTACTTGGCAACCCATATAATTTGTATAGATTGTCCACAAATAATTTTGCTAGTTCTGGTGTCTTAACCATTGATTTTGGTTGGAATAAACTTACATAGTTTAGTCAACCGGTCTACGACCACCCATACTGAGTCATGACCTCGTATAGTGGTTGGTAAACCTACTATGAAATCCATGGAGATACTTTCCCATTTTCCATTGGGAATTTCCAAGGGATGTAAGAGTCCTCCTGCTTTCAGGCGCTCTGCTTTGTTAACTTGACATTTTTGGCAATGCAAGACATAAGCTTGAACAAAGCCATGGAGACCTGGCTAGTAAAACTATCATCGTACGAGAGAGTAAGTTTTTCTAATCCCCGGGTGCCCTGCACTTGGACTATCATGACATTCATAAAGAATTTGGTGCCGAATGTCTGTGTCCATCGGTACACAAACTCTCCCCTTGTGGAGTAGATACCCATTGTCGATGGTAAAATGCTTCCATCACTGTAGTTCATCACTTGATAAAGGAGAACTAGGTGTGGAGGTTAACTGTGCACTACCTGCATTGGAGTGAGAAGGATCCCTCTTTTGAACATGGCTCCACACTTTGGAATATGTTTCATCTTGCTCATATTTGCCCTTAAGAGAATCTAAAAATTCACTACGAAATTCCGTGAACAATAGCGAATTAATCTCTGGCATTCGACTGAGAGCATCTGCCACTATATTGTATCGGCCTTTGCGATACCTTAACTTGGCGTCATATTCCTGAAGGATCTCGGCCCACCTGGCTTTTCGACCCTTTAAATCTGTTTGTTGTGTAAACCATTTGATGCTTTCATGGTCAAACACAATCTCGAACTGAGCACCATACAAATAGTGACGCCATGTTGAAGGGGATCGGGGAGCACCACAGACGGAGAGTGAGCGAGAGAGAAGGAGACACACACACGGATATGGGTGGGGAGACTCAAAAGAGTGAGCAGCCCCCTATACACTTCTGCTATGTATAAGGTATACAAGTCAGTGGGCGCCCAGACTCTGGGTGGCCGGGCAAGGCACAGGCGCCTATACCCCAACAACCTCCCACTTAAAGGCGACTGTGCCTTTAAGCAAGAGAACCTAGTCTAAAGACTACAAAAGGCGAGAGAAAACCGCTCTCAACCGATGCCCACTGGCTGGCTGTGATCGTGTCCATCCGGCTATCCTGCTCCCGTGTAAGTCCATACACCACCAGACGTACCACACACGTATTGCAAGTATGTATGCAATACCTGCATATCTCCCTCGTGCACTATGCCATCATCAGTCAACAAACAACTGACAACCCCAACTGAAAATGCTCCCACTGCAGCTGCGATATCCGGTCTCAAGATCAACATCTCATACATGAGACCACCGAATGCCGATGCAATGCTAGCGGGCCCTACTAGCTCTACGGAGCATGCATCAACATATATATCCCTGGCAATAGGCATCTCTGAATGACAAGGCGTGTCAGCCACATGCATCTCCTGATTGTCCACAAAAGACGCATCAACATGTCGTGCAACCTCAGAGCAAACCAGCTGCTCTAGGTGTCTGCTGGAAGACATATCCTGCACAACTATATCCCCATGCTCACTGTCAAGCATAGAAAGGAATGATTGCATAATCGCTGACGTCTCAGCCTCCTCTGCAATCATCCACTGCAAACATGACCACTCAATCTGCTGTGACTCACTAGATCTCTCATGCTCTAACTCCGTATGCATAGACTCTTGCACAACGTCCTCCTGTCGTAACTCACTAGAGCAAGACCGCTCTACCTGTCTATCCTGCATAGAAGTATCTCGCACAACTTACTCTCTGCTTTGCTCAGTCACTAGCAAAGCATGCATGTCTGACTCTGTCACCTCTCTGTGTGACTGCTCAAGTCGTGCCCCAACTGTGTGCACAACGAGCTCACTACTCTGCACTCCATGCAAAGCATCCTGCAACCCACAAGCAAAAGAGACTCGCCTGCTCTCTCACTCTCTACCTGGCTGCATGATCATAGAGACAGCACCGTCTCTCGCGTGATCCACATGCAATGGGTAACCTGTACCACTCCTGGCACCTCTCGCAATCACTAGCGAACCCAAATGCATCACAAAATCTCGCTCTCGTAGCGAAATCTGACATCCACAATCTCTAAGCTGACCAATCGAGATCAAACTCAATGTCAAATCTGGTACATAGCGCACATGTCGTAACAAGTAAGATGCACCACTCGATAATGACAGTCTCACATCTCCTGCACCTGCTATCGCATGCACCGATCCATCGGTCAAACGTACACTGCCAAGCATCCCGCTAGAATAGCTACAAAACCATTCACGATGCGGCATGACATGAAACATAGCATCTGCATCTAGCAACCACTGCGAAGGGAGTGCACTATCCACATGTATAGCATCTCGTGCATAGCTCGAGGTAAACGTGACATCGCCGTCACTAGTATACTCCGACACTACATGTGCCTCAACTGTCAAAGCAACTGAGTCCATGGCATCACTACATACATCTCTGACACTGCCATGTCTCCTACAATGTCGCATACGACGAAAACAACATCGTCTAACGTGTCTAGAATGACCACAATAACAACATGTCACCTGTCGGCGTGCTCGTGAATGTACATGTCTCACACGAGTCCTTGATGACTCAGATCTATCATACATATCATGTAATCTGTGCCAAAGTGCTCTCGAAGTAGTCTCATACATAACAAGAGCATATACAGATTCCGCAAGGTGCAAAGAGAGCGTAGATAGTGCCATCTCCTCTAGCTCCTTCCACTGATCGTCAGACAAGCATGAAGGTCTACCTGCATCACCACTCAATGGTCCATGCAACCCTCGCTGTGTCAATGCGTCAAGCATACACTCTCTCCATGCCGCAAAGTCTGACCCATCAAACATGCGCATCTGTGAGAGGTCACAATCTGATCGATCACCTGTCTCTGCCATGAGCACAATGTAGCAAACTAGAAAGAAAAACCACCTCACCAACAACACCTGGAAAGTGTCTACCAATATGGCCAGAAACACAATGTAAAACCTGTGAGACACACTCCAAAATAGAGCTCCCGCAATCTCAATACAAGCCTCGTCTGCTCTAGTATCACACTGAAATCTGTGAGCTAATCACCAAGCCCACACTGTGCGGTATCGATGCATACACACGCACAAATCTCCCACCTGCAGAGAACACCGCACGCAAATGCTGAGTGCAACCCGCAATCTCTACCTAGATCGCATAAATGATGTGCATAAAACTCCTAGGAAAATTTCGCCAGAGTTTCGACGTACAATGGCTATCAACACAAAATAACCATTGTCCTGCAAGCTCAATACAATGAGCAATCAATGCGCATCAAACTACACTCAATATACATGCATAAGCTCTGCAAAACCATGGCAAACAATGCTCGAGATCACAAGACTCTCCCACCCGAGAGCAAACCACTGTCTCAAGCAAAGAAAGATACACAACTCCTCACTCTTGCGAGAGTGGATACAAAAACATAGGCACAGGCGCCTATACCCCAACACATGTCTTTAAGGCAGACACTATTGCATAGAGTTCACGTTCGTAAGCAGAGTAGTTCTGTTGAGCTGCATCCAGCTTCTTACTTTCGAATGCAATTGGCCGTCCGTCTTGTAACAGGACTGCTCCAATAGCACGGTCACCGGCATCCGTTTCCAAAACGAATGGTTTCAAAGGATCGACAAAGCTAGTATAGGAGCTATAGCTAATGCATCCTTGAGTGTTTCAAAACTCTGTTGTTGAGCGGCACCCCACTGAAAAGACCTACCTTTGCCTTTTAGTTGGTCCATCATAGGTACAGCAAGGTGAGCATAGTTTTTAACGAACCTTAGGTTCGTTAAAAACGTGCAAAGCCCAAAAAGATCTGTAATTCTTCCAGATTTTTAGGAGGCGGCAATTTCCAAATGTTATCCACC
This sequence comes from Adiantum capillus-veneris, assembly GCF_014529385.1. Classification (NCBI taxonomy): domain Eukaryota; kingdom Viridiplantae; phylum Streptophyta; class Polypodiopsida; order Polypodiales; family Pteridaceae; genus Adiantum; species Adiantum capillus-veneris. The sequence goes on along the minus strand of NC_140937.1, from coordinate 31,360,923 downwards.
TTGGATTGATCCATGTATAGGCCATTAGCTGAAATAACATGCCCTAAATAATTAATTTCTTCCTTGAGAAAATCACATTTAGATTCTTTGACATATAACTTGTTTGCACGTAACAACTCAAACACATGTATGAGATGTTGCAAGTGCTCTTCTTCAGAAGCACTGTAAACTAGGATGTCATCGAGGAACACAATGACAAATTTGCCCATATATGGTTTCAAGACACTGTCCATAAGTGTCATGAAAGTTGTGGGCGCATTGATTAACCCAAAGGGCATCACCAAAAACTCATAATGTCCAAACCATGTTCGGAATGCAGTCTTAGGGATATCAGCAAGCCGAATACGGACTTGGTGATATCCTGACCTCAAATCAATTTTTGAAAAAATTCGTTTATGCGTTAACTTGTCAAATAACTCATCGACCCTTGGCAATGGGTATTTGTTCTTAATTTTCACCGCATTTAAACCTCTGTAGTCTACGCACATGCACATAACTGTCATTTTTCTTCACCAAAAGTATAGGCGAAGCCCATGGTGAAGAACTGGGTTGTATAAACACTCTACCAAGGTAGTCAGCAAGCTGACGTTCCACTTCAGCAGCCTCTGAGTAACTCATACGGTATGGTGGTTTACTAACCGGCTTACAGCCTGCAGCCACGTCAATGCCATGTTGCACTGAACGTGTCGGCGATAAACCTGATGGTAAATCATTAGGAAAAACATCTTGAAATTCCTTTAATAATTTTTGTAACTGATTAGCGACTTTTACTTGTGTAGAATTAGAAATTGGTGGAATAGAGGAGAGAGAAACATGCGGAGTTGAGGAATGTTCACAGACTCAAGATTGGAAAGAAAATGAGACAGTGAGTAACACAAGAAAACCTGATCTATTTCATTATAAAAAACGAGCTGCATCATCTCAGCAGTAAAAATCAGTGGTGATGATGGTATATCCTTTTCTCCTAACAACAACACATGTGCGCCATGGGAATCAAACATCAAACTGTTGTGCTCGTAGCTACGCTTCAGTGATGGACCTAGGCTATGCAACCACTCCCTACCAAGAACCACATCAGCCCTTTCCATGTTCATAACTTGAAAATCCAAACAAGTAGAGTACCCTTGTACCTCCAATGGAACAGCTCGGCATTGAGTATCCCAAATTTCACTATCATGTCCATTCATCATTGCTACCTTGTAGCGGTGGGTACTCGGAGTTTGAGGCAGTTTGAGATTTTTCACCAATCCATAGTTGATGAAATTGTGCGTAGCACCGTTATCTACCAAGATGCGCACCTTGTGCCCCTGCAGATATCCGTGCATACGTACTAGCTCATGTGGTCCAAAGGTCTGTTGCCACATGGAAGCTGTGAGACAACATTCATGCACCACCTCAGTGTGTGTTACTTCTACTATAGAGAACTTTGAGGAAGACTCGAGAGGCAGTAGCTGCACTATGTGCACTGCTTTCTCCTTCCCATGGGCAGCAGATTTCCCCTTGGGACAATCCTTTTTGCTATGGCCTCTTCCTAAGCATTGAAAAAATAGCTTCTCTTTCTTGGCCTTATCAAAATCCTCAAGAGAGAGAGGATCCCTGGACCCCTTGGGTTTTTAAGATGCCTCTGAATTAGCAACTATAAATTTTCTTCTATTGTGCTTGTACTGAGTGCGTGTATTATTATGTGTACTAGCAGGCACGTGACTGTGATGTGTTTTCTTATCAGCATGGTCATCATGAATATGTGCTTTCACTATGGCTTCCTCAAGTGTTTTAGGGTCCTGGGTCTTGACATACTTCTTAAGTTCTGGAGTCAGACCTCGTATGAACCCTCGTACTTGTTGAAAGGTATCCAATCCTTCCAAAGTCTCGATAGTGAGAGATATATTCAACGAGTGATGGATATTGGTGCATGGAACATGTGTCCCAATTGGTCCAATTCCGATCTGCCTCATTTGTAGGCAAAAAATCCTTGCTAAACATTGTTTCAAAGGCTGCCCAATTCTGTGGTATGATGTTCTTCTCCTTGAGAGACATCCACCATTTGTAGGCCTTGCCTTCCAAAGTTAGGCTCGTTTGCAGAGCTCTTACTACATCCGGAGTGCGCTGTAAGGTGTGAATTCCATCCCATTTACTGAGAAAGATGGTCACTGCATCCTTATTGCGGTCCCGGTCTTCGCCTTTGAAAACTGGTGGTTTGAAATTTTTCAATAAATCATCTACCTCTTTGGCAGTGAGAGTATGCAGTGTTTCATTAGTGGGGCCTTGCCCTTGTGTTCCAACGTGCTCATGCATGTGAGTGACAGCCCGAACCCTTGGTCTACTGTTGCAGCAATTGAATGACTAAAGTAGAAAGTTGAGTAACATTTTCATTTAAAGCCTTAAAATTTTCGTCCATGACTGTCATGCATGTTTGAAGAGCACGAAATTTTTGAATATCGAGCAATTCATAAGTATCTTCTCCTGCCGTAGCGTCGCGGGTACTCTCCTTGAGAGTATCCGGCCGCGAGCCATCATTGGCAGCATCGGGAATACTTTGCTCAAAATCGAAATTCATGTTGATATCCGAATCCATGGCTACACAGTGCAGTGTAAGATGTACTCAAAAAAAAAAAAAAAACCCTGATCTCGGTAGTACTTGTAAAGTATAGCTACTCCGTGTCGTAGCAGTGAATCGTCGTGCTAATTCGGCCGTGTTTTCCAAAAAATACTCCCGTAGTTGTAGAAGTTGTTGTCGACGAAGATTGACGTCCTATCGAAGAAGCTCTTGGCCACTTGATTACTGAATTAGTCTTGCCGAGCAACGAATTGTTGTTGTTTATCTTTCACCCGAACACGCAGGTTCTGGAATTTTCTGCAGTATTCGAGTACAATTTGAAGCCGTGACGATCAAGGGGCTTTCCTTGGTGGGTGTAGCTTGCTCGACTACCTTTAGCTTGCTCGACTACTCATGAGAAGGGCCGTTGAGAATGGCCAAGACCCAATTGAATGGCCAAAGGCCCTTGTAAATATGAAATCTCCAAGCTTTTAAGCGCAGGCAGCGAGCAGACGAAAATGAGGATGATGACGATGATGAGGTGCCTTGCACACGCCGGATACGGTCACGAGGGACTGGCGCTAGCCTTGCAACCTGAGGGCGCTCCCTTCAAGCCCAACCCCGTTTTCATGCACCACACAGTGGGTTCCAAAACGGGAAGAACTGTCCGATTTGGAAAGAAAAAACAGCTAAAATTGAAAAAGGACCTTCACAAAAGGGGCATGTTTTTAGGGGCCAAAGATGACCACGCCTAGAGAGAGAGTGGAGGAGAGTCCCAGGCTCTGATACCAGTGTAAGAAACTAGGCAACTAGGCTCTGATAGATCCTCCTCCCAACCTCCCTTTATAGGGTGGGCTCCTAGCCCCTTGCCCTAGATGGATCCCCTGTCCACACTGCCTAGCCCGCCCGTGGCTGTAGTCCTTGCCTAGCCTAGTTCTTAGGGTACAGGACCCGTGTCCTGACAATAAAAGGCATGCAAATCAAATTGGGGACAACCAAGGCCAATTTTGATTGCATTACGCACCAAGTTTAAACTCAGAACCTACACATGGTGTGATGACATGTCAGCTGCCTTAAGTGCTAAACCCATGGTCCTTGGTGCTAAAACTGGGGTACGCCCTTTTACCCTACTCCCCAAAGCTGGCAAAGCAAGAGAGTGAAAGAGCTAGGTTGGGGCGTAGCTTTGGGTAGTGCTATGAGCTCTTCAAAAACTAGGCAAACCTATGTATAAGAAGCAATAGAACTAAATCTCACCTTCAAATATAAAATTAAGAGGTAAATCTAAAAATTTGAAGGTGGGATTACACTGAACCTAGGTTTTTTTCGAGCACCGCTCTGGCCATATCAAAGAGGAGCTCCGGCCTGAGGCTTTGAGCACTACGTAGAACGCGCACGCGCGCGTGCGAGAGAGAGAGAGAGAGAGAGAGAGAGAGAGAGAGAGAGAGAGAGAGAGAGAGAGAGAGAGAGAGAGAGAGAGAGAGAGAGAGAGAGAGAGACGATGGCTCGAAACCAGTAGATAAGGAGAGCAGAGCAAAGAGAGAGAGAGAGAGAGAGAAGGAGCACGAACGGCGAACCTCAGAACTCAGGATGCGAATGCAAAGAGAGATTCAATGGCGGTTGTCCAGGCTTATGCCAGCTGTGTATGGACGCCAAGAGCCAGGGGAGAATTTACATGCCTACGCTCGCACGCGCGCGCGCACACACACACACACACACACACGCACACGCACACACACACACACACACACAGAGAGAGAGAGAGAGAGAGAGAGAGAGAGAGAGACGATGGCTCGAAACCAATAGATAAGGAGAGCAGAGCAAAGAGAGAGAGAGAGAGAGAAGGAGCACGAACGACGAACCTCAGAACTCAGGATACGAATCCAAAGAGAGATTCAATGGCGGTTGTCCAGGCTTATGCCAGCGGTGTACGGACGCCAAGAGCCAGGGGAGAATTTACATGCCCACGCTCGCGCGCGCGCACACACACACACACACACACACACACACACACACACAGAGAGAGAGAGAGAGAGAGAGAGAGAGAGAGAGAGAGAGAGAGAGAGAGAGAGAGAGAGAGAGAGAGAGAGAGAGAGAGAGAGAGAGAGATGTACGGGCCGGGCCAATCACGCGGCCTCAATCTCAGGCAGTTTGGGAAAAATGTGTCTTAGCTTTCGTGTTGTTTTTAATTTCAAAAATGCATCTTGAGGGCAAGGGGAAAAGGAGAAATTCCACCCCAAATAGAGAGAAATAGTGTAAAAATTTGACAAAATAACGTAATTTTTTAAAATTTCCTCTTCGCAAATTCAAGAAAGGAAATTTTGTATATTTGGGAAAATGGTTTGCCTCAAACACTAGGCCCGGGCAAGGGAAAAGGAAAAATTCCACCCCAAAATAGAAAAAAGTAGTGACGAGCTAGGACAATCGCGTAGCCTTATTTTGTATGTTTGGAAAAATGGTTTTTCTCAAACACTAGGCCCGCGCAAGGAGAAAAGAAGAAATTCCACCCCAAAATAGAGAAAAATAGTGTTAAAATTTGACAAGATAACATAATTTTTAAAATTTTCCTCTTCGCAAATTCAAGAATCGTGCTGTTTCCAATATCGTGCCAAGTGTTCGAGAAATGTGTCTCTTCAATTCCAAAAATGCCTTTTGAGAGCAAGGGTAAAAGGAGAAATTCCACCCTAAAATAGAGAAAAATAACCTAATTTTTTAAAATTTCCTCTTCATAAATTCAAGAAAGGAAATTTTGTATGTTTGGGAAAATGGTTTTCTCGAACAATGGGCCCGGGCAAGGGGAAAAGGAGTAAGTCCACCCCATGATAGAGAAAAATAGTGTTAACATTTGAGAAAATAACCTATTTTTTTTAAATTTCCTCTTCGCAAATTGAAGAAAGGGAATTTTGTAGGTTTGAAAAAATGGTTTCTCTCGAACATTGGGCCCGGGCTATTGGGGTCAACCGTCGAACTGCCGTAGCAGGTTATGGGGGCGCCAGTTATGGCGTGGTGAACCAGGGTAGGCCAGCAACTCGGCCGCAATGAGCAAAGGTGCACGAACTAGAGAGAGAGAGAGAGATTTACGAAGGGACCAAGATTCAAGGAAAAACCGTTTTTCAGGAACCCACAAAATTCCCTTTAGGATAGAAAATTTGCAAAATAACTGGGGTGGCCACCAAGACAATGAGCAAGCACCAACTCCCAAACACACACAGGGAAAACAATACGCATACGTGCGTGTGCGCGCACGCACGAGAGAGAGAGAGAGGGAGAGAGAGGGAGCTTCACTTTTCTTGATCTGCTTTTATAAAACTTGTCAAGAGTAAGGGGTTTGAGGTAAAGATGGGCCATGCCGCCGTCGAAGGTGGCGCCGTTTTACTAGTTTTTATAATATTTTTAGTCCTTGGGAAGACCATGAAGTTTTACTCCATCCCTCAAATATGACGTGTGGTTCCTTTTTTGAAATCCATTTTAAGGTTAGCTCTACTTTGAATTTTGAAGGTCATGAAGAACTACCCTCTACATGTCACCCAATGAACTTTCCTCTATATGCTTGCTCAAACCTTCCATGCCATAAATGATCTTTGACCTCAATACTCGAAGCTTAGTAGTTGCATATGCATGCCTGTGTTTCTGTATGTGTGTGTATGTGACACACACACACACACACACACACACACACCCATTGTATTATATGTGTATGTATAAGAGAGAGAGTTGACATGCCATTCAGTGAGGTGTTGGAGCATTGCATGGAGGTTGTACACTTGCATTGCATTAATGAAGTGCATTTAGCTTGACAATTCAACGATGGGAGTCCATGAATTTGTTGTGGATGTCATGCTTGCACTGTTGCATGTGTATATATGTATTTGTTTTATTTTTCCATCATGAAAAAACCATATAATAGACTTTACGATCTACATTATATAAACCACATCAAAAACCACAAAATGATAAGCTTTCATTCTTTAAATTTGGAATAGCTACAAAATACAATTTGAATAAGGAGATGGAGGTGAATCCCTTGGTAGATAAAGGAGAGGTTGGTATCTACTACCATCCAAACATTACAACATATTACAATTAGGCTAGAATGATTTGGGCATATAGGCACCAAGTGACCCCAGCCACTTGTTATCTCTATCACACCCACCCAAAGACATCCCCACTATCCTAATATTCATAAGAAGGAGAGTTCGGTATCTGCCACCATCCAAACATTACAACATATTAGAATAGGCTACAATGATTTGGGCATATAGGTACCAAGTGACCCCAGTCAATTGTTGTCATTGTCCTTGCTGACTTCTTTACCTTGATTGTTTCCTATTGCAAACAAGCAAGTATTGGTAATTATTACTTTTTAAAAACTTTTGGCAGAGTTTCTTCTATTTTTTCATTAAAATTTCAAAAGTTCAACAGTATAATCCATCTCTACAAGATCCCATGTGAGAAAGATAGGATGTGATACATAACACCCAGACTTTAACTTTTCTCGTAAGTATGTCCAACATATGATATTAAAAACAACAAACAACAACACTTACTGGTTTAACCTTTCATGAATAAAGAGAGCATCATACCATCTTACAACTTTCTAGAATTTCAATTTCTAGTTAGTTCAAAGTTACAAATTATCAACCCTAATCAAACTCAACTAGGTCAAATTATCAAATTAATAATTCTCAGTAAGTGTTTCATGTGCTCTTGTCCCTACAATAGATCCACCCATTTTTATGGTAGAATTATGTGTCTATAAATTATACAAGCAGATTAGGTCACTATGAGACATCAAGAACCATACTATGACCCAGCATCCCAAAGCTGCCAAGCTAGTTTCCCAAATTTAGCATTTTCCCAAAATTTTTCATAATCAACCAAGAGGCACAACATGAGTGATGTGATTGATTTCATAATCCAAAAAATACTTATCTTATGTAGAGAAGACCAGTAACCCCAATATTTTGCCAACCCATCTAGGAAAAGATAAACGATCACAAGAAAGTGCTATGCATATCCATCATATCCAACATGGTAAATTCATTGTTGGTAGTATCCAAATGCCGCCACAAGGGCTATAACAATCAATAACCCTTCCAAATGCTCAATATCCTAGTCAAAGTTTTTCAATTCTAGCATTGTAATCATAACAAAACAAAGCTTGTGCAAGGTGGAAAACCGATCCAAAATATTGAGACAACTCCCCCAGATTACAAACAGTTTAGCAGTACCATTAAGCCCATGAAAAATTTGAAATAATAATGTTAGCAATAACCAAGAGCGGCCAAGAGAAATGAAATGTAGCACATGCAAACAAAGCCAAAGTACTCAGTAGATCAAAATGTTGATGTACCTGGTTCAAAGATTTCATGTCTAAGTCATATGGACGCCAATAGACAGATCAAAAGAGAGGTGCAAATTCTAGTGCTCAGAGGAGGTTATGTTGTAGATTTGGCAGTACGCAAAGGATAGGGAAGTAGTGGTAAATAAAGATCTTGAGTAATCAACTACTACTAGATTAAGAACAATATTTAATTATACACATATCTCGATAGGCATTACCTGATTGGTTGCCAACGACACCATCAAGCCAATCAATGTGTGTGTTCGAACATTTGAGCACTAAAGAGAACCACATAGATGAAAATTGATGTCACACATAGAGGATCACATAGAGGGGGATGTGGAGGGTCTTGATCAAGCAACCATCAGTATCATAGTCAGCCCTTTGGCACCACTGCGTACATGTGTGTTTGTTCCAAGGTTTGTTTGCGGGGGGGGGGGAGTGAGATGTGTGTAGATCCGTATACAGTAACCTTCTAAATGATGAGCCCTAAGTTACTATTTAAAATTCTCACAAGATGGTCACATGCATCATTAGCACCCCTCATGGGGTTAGTTGAGATAGTGTAGGTGCTGACTCAAGAGTTCAGAAGATAGAAAAACATCGAGGGACGATAAGTATCATTCACATCAAGATGCAAGGTGAAAGTTTCAATTGGCCAACAACATATTTTCACATGTAGTACAATTCAATAGATTCAACAGGAAGTTCAACAAATTGATTCCTTAAGCAATTTGCTCTCTGGCTAGGTTGAATTAACTACTTCCCACTGGTCAAAGAAGTGTGAGCTTCATCCTCGTCAACTTTTTAAATATATTAGGAATAAATTAGAATGAAACTAGTTCCAAAGTGTTTGTGTGTGTAGCCCTCCACCATCCTAGGGGACAAGTACACTTAGTGGGGGATAGGCCCACTAAGTGGACCCATTCCCTCACCAACAAGTGCATCAACCAATTCTACTATGTTGATTCTTATTGCTAGTAACTCATTATTTTACACGAATGCAAGGATGTGCTTTTGAATTGAGGATTCTACGAAATCATTCTTTACAAACATACTGATTAGACAAATAATGTCTTGGTACACCAAAGAAAGATGGGAAGCATTAGACAGGATTTGGAGCACCTGTGAGACACAAATTTTAGCAACCATTATTTATGGTCTATTTCCAAAGGCATGAATGAATGAATATGGGAGATAATCCTTTTACCAAAATGTACACGTAGTATATTCACCAATATATGGTCTTTGAATATGTATTTCTATATTCAAGTATTTTGTGGAGTGTGTTTAAAATGTTCTTTTCATGTTGATGATATGGTCAAAGGGTATATGGTAAAGGGGTCTAGAGAGTACAAGGGTTTGTTGTGACATAGACAATCATGTGGAGTGTGTTTAAAATGTTCTTTTCATGTTGATGATATGGTCAAAGGGTATATGGTAAAGGGGTCTAGAGAGTACAAGGGTTTGTTGTGACATAGACAATCATGAACAAACCTATTATTGACAAATAGTAAATCATCCATAAACCACCAAGAGTATAAGTATACAACCATCATTTCATATTCATCGAATTTAGCAATTTTTTAAAAATATCACCATGCCAGGTACAAGTTACACCATATGGGTGAGAAATAATATTTCATCCGAATGCCCTTCATTTGTTTATATATATTGGGTCCAATTTGAGTAGAGAAATGATTAATGACAAATTGGTTCAGTTCCTTGAAGAAGTCAAACTAGAGGTAAATCTCCTTGTATCTCTTTGTAAGTATTACTTTATTCTAACCTATTTAAATCCAATGTAACCTATAGCTGATAAGATTTTTAGGGTTTCATTAATTACATCTTTCAACCCATTCTTCCCCTCATGAGGGATGGCCGCATAACAGGCTTTGATGTCAAAAGAATGGATAGAGAATATGTGGTCAAACAAATTGATCAAAAAATCGAACTGGTTATTAAACATCCAATAACAATTTGTGCAAGTGTGGGCAACAATTTCATATTTTTGATGTAATAAGAGAAAACACACGATCGTGGGCATTAGTAAGCCACCAAAATTTCTTCTTATGTATTTTGTAATTTCCCATGAGATAAGGTAAAGAAGTATTCACAGGCACTCTAGGCACAATTTTTGGCAAATGCAATGATTTCTTCAACATTTTGTGATTATGAGAGTAACACAAGGATAAATTCTTCAGATCTAAGTCTTGATTTTTCCACTAATCGAGCAAGTCTTTTGAAAGTAAAAATCAAAGCTTGGGCTGACTTATCAAGTCCACAAACATAAATGAACTTCATTACATAATCCAATTAATTTAACAAGTCTTGGTCCTTAAACCGGCCAAAGGACCGCCCGACCATTTTTTGACTACTTTTTGACTGCCATCCAACCATAATATTTTGGCAAAAGAGAATATTCTGTAAATTTTGGTTTTTGGTGAGTGATTTTTCTTCACGTACGATGGCTTGTCCTCATAATGGGGGCCTTAAAAATGTGCAAATTTAGTACAAAAAATTACAAGGGGTAAATCAGGCTCCATACTTAACAATCTCCCACTTGGAGACTGATCTCCAAACCAAACCTGTGACTGCTTTCCATCCTGGCTTCTTATCCTTGAATGCCAATTGAAGATGAGAAAAATCTAAACTTCTCCTGGTTGACCAACTTTGTAAACAAGTCTGCAGGATTTTCACTTGTATGCACCTTTCCTAGCTTTAACTATCCCTCTTCCAAAAGTGTGCATATGAAGTGATGTCTCACCTCAATGTTCTTTGTCCTTGAATGAAAGGTTGAGTTCTTTGCAAGATGAATAGCGATTTGGCTATCACTGTACAAGACACAATTGTCTTGTTTGAATCCAAGCTCTTTCAAGAATCTGTGAAGCCACTGAATTTCTTTGCTTGCCTATGTCATTGCTACATACTTTGCTTCCGTATTAGAGAGTGAGACCACTTTCTGCAGCTTTGAAGCCCAGCTTATTGTTGTGTGTTGGAAGACATAGCCAATAGTGCTCCTTTGAGTATCACTATCACCTGCCATATCTACATCAACATACCCTTGAAGAAAAATATCAGTTCCTCCAAAATACAAATCATTTGTTTTTGTCTCTTCAGATACCTAAGTATCCACTTCACAGCTTGCCAGTGCTCTTTACCTGGGTTGTCCATGAACCTACTTACAACTCCCACTGCATGTGCAATGTATGTCCTTGTCCATACCATATCATACATAAGAGAACCTACTATTGCAACATATGGAAATTTAGACATTTAGGCTATCTCCTCTTGTGTCTTTAGACACATATCCTTGGTTAGTTTAACATGACCAGCCAAAGGTGTAGAAACCGTTTTTTCATTTTGCATTGCAAACCTTTCTAGTACCTTCTTTATATAATCCTCTTGATATAGGTTTATTGTCGTCTTCGTCCTATCCCTTGATATCTTCATACCAAGTATTCTCTTTGCAACACCTAAATCTTTCACTGAAAAAGATTTAGATAACTCCTCTTTTAGGTCTTTGATGTCCTTCATGTTACAACTTGCAATCAGCATGTCATCAACATACAACATTAGGATAATGAACTTCCTATCTCCCAAATTCTTTGTGTAGACGCAGTGATTTGAGTTGTATTTTGTGAATCCATGATCCAACATCCAGCGCTCAAGCTTCAAGTACCACTGTCTTTATGCTTGCTTTAAACCATACAAGCTTTTCTTTAATCTGCAAACAAGTTTCTCCTTACCTTTTACTTCATGCCCCTTTGGTTGAAGCATGTAAATTTCCTCCTCTAAGTCACTATGAGGGAATGTTGTATTACATCCATTTGCTCAAGATTTTTTATCATGAGCAGCCACAAGGCTTAAGAGAAGCCTAATTGAGTTCATTTTTACAACAGGAGAAAATAATTCATTGAAATCAGTACCTTTCTTATGAGAAAACCCTTTTACCACAAGCCTAGACTTGTACCTTTTCTTCGCACCTTCTTCTTCCTTAAGCTTGTACACCCATTTGTTCTGAAGTGCCCACTTACCTTTAGGCAACTCAACAAACTCCCATGTTTGGTTGCAATGTAATGAGTCCATCTCCAATTGCATGCTCTTTATCTATTCTTCTTTGAATTCGTGCTGTATAGCTTTCTTGTATGATCCCAGCTCTCCAGAATCTGAGATCAAGAGATGGTTGAAGGAAGGAATAAACCTTTCTAGAGGTCTACTTTCTCTTGTAGGTTGAGGTTCCTCATTTGGTTGATGTTGTTGTACATTGTCACCGTTTTCACTCCTTGAGTCTTCACCGTTCTCAAGCTCCATGTACTTATCACCTATTTCTTTTGTTTGTTTTCTTTACAAGTAATCTTTGTACATATTTTGTTTTCTAAAAATTACATCCCTACTCCTAAAGATTTTACCATCTTCAGGATTCCATAGGCGATACCCAAAGTCACCTTCTCCATAGATGATGAAGAAACACTTTTTGGTCTTTGCATCTAGCTTTGACCTTAAGCTTCTATCTATGTGCATGAAATTCTCGCACCCAAACACTTTGAGAAATGAATAGTTCACAGGTTTACCTCCACACCTCCTCTAGAACTCCCCCATCCAATGCCGTTGAAGGTGGCTGGTTGATTAAGTACATAGACATACTTACTACTTCCGACCAAAGCTCAAGCGGTAGGCCTGCATGTAGCCGCATGCTTTGTGCTCGCTCCATGATTGTCATGTTCATCCTTTCTAAAATCCCATTTTGTTGAGGTGTCCTTGGGGTTGTCTTTTGCCTCCAAATGCCATTTCTAGCACAAAAGCTTGCAAAAGCTTAACTGCAATATTCTCCTCCATTGTCAGATCTGAGGCATTTATCCTTGGTACATGTTTCATTCTCCACAAAGACTTTCTACCTTTAAAATATGGAAAACAGATTGGATTTATTCTTCGTTACATAAACCCATGTTTTCCTAGTCACATCGTCTATGAATGTTACATAGTACAATGAGCCACCAAGTGATGGTGTACTTGCAGGACCCCAAACATCAGAATGAACCAACTCAAGTTTTTTTGTCTTTCATTTTTTGATTTTTGGAATTTTACCCTCTTTTGTTTACCATAAACACAATCTTCACAGAACTCTAAGTCCACTTCTTTCAAACCTGGTAGAAGCTTCTTTGATTGAAGGATTTGCATTCCTTTGGCACTCATATGCCCAAGCCAGTAGTGCCACACCGCACTGTCGACTTTTGTAGTTGTTGCACAAGATGAATATTGCAAGGAGTCTACAATACACAAGTAAAGTGTACCAACCTTTTCTCCTTTGGCAACCACCAAAGATCCCTTTGAGATCTTCCGCCGTTTGTTTTGAATGCAATGTTGTGACCTGCATCGTCCAATTGTCCTATAGAGATCAAATTCTTGCAAAGAGAAGGAACATGACTAACATCTTTAAGCTTCCATTCATTTCCGTTAGCAGTTTTGACAAAAATTGTACCTTTGTCGAAAATTTCGCAAGCTTCATCATCTCCCAAGTATACATACCCAAAATTATCTTTAGTGTAATCTTGGAAAATGTTGCTTGTGTCGTGTCGCATGGAATGAAGCTCTGGAATTTACTATCCAGGAATTAGATACATTTTGTAATGAGAGAATTAGGGCATCTTGCTCTACTTTACCTGCCACATTGGCCTCCGATGTTGGATTGTTGTCTTAAGACTTTGAATCCTTCTTTCTCTTAGACCAGCAATCCTTCTTGACGTGGCCCTTCTTGCCGCAGTTCCAACATTCAAGAACTGACTCTCTGCATGACTTGGTCCACCTTGAGCGATAACGACCCTTTTGGTTTTTGAACCTCTCCTTAGGCCTTCCTCTTGTTTCCACTAACAATGCAACACTTGATGATTCTCATGTGCTTCTCCTTTGCATTTCCTTGCTTAGGAGAACACCCACAACATCATCAAACTTAAGAGTATTTGTGCCACAGATAGAATTACTTATAGCCATCACAAGGCTATCCCAACTATCCAATAGAGACGATAGTATAAGGAGAGCTTTCACTCATTGAAATTTATTTTCATTGATTGAAGTTGACTTATGTTGGTGTTAAAGTCATTTAAGTATTCTGCCACTGAACCATTCTCTGCCATCTTTAGATTGAACAAGCGCTTCATGAGAAATACCTTATTGAATGCTGATGGTTTCTCGTAGAGGCCGTCAAGTGACTTCATCAAGTCCTTCATGGTCTTCATCTCCAAAACATTGAAGGCCACTATTGATGCCAAGCTTAACTGGATTGTTCACAGTGCCTTTCGATCAAGGATAATCCATGCTTCATCTTCCATCGTTGTGCACTTCTTTGCAAGACCGCCTAGTGGCAAATAGAGGTCCTTTTGGTAGAGATAGTCTTCAATCTGCATCTTCCAATGTTGGTAGTTTTTGCCATTGAACTGCTCGATCTTGAGCTTCCTTTCCTCCACCATTACTCCCACTCAATTCAAGGAATCCTTTCCTTGATATAATTTAGCTACGAGCAAACCTTTCTCTGATACCAGTTGTTAGAAAATAAGACGTAGCTAAATAGATATTTGAGTATCTTACTTAATGGAGAGAGACAAATTTTCACACACGAGAGATTAGAGAGAGAGAGAGAGAGAGAGAGAGAGAGAGAGAGAGAGAGCACACACAATATACGTGGTTCACCCAATTTGGGCTACATCCATGGGAAAGCAGCCACTCAATGGCTTTAGTACTTCAAACAAGAAGTAGGTTACAAAGGGATTATGCCCTTAATAGAGCTCCCGCCTTACTTCACTCTCACCACCTCACACCCACCTTATTGTAACAACTTCACACTCCAAAATGTGTGTAGAAATGGCCTCATTTTATAGGCCAAAAGGGCTACCCTCTCTCATGAGGCAGCTGTGTATAGCCGCCCTTTTGTAGACAAGTCCAAATGGACCCTCCAATACGCCCATGTGTGGCCGCCCTTGAAAAGACAAGTCCGCCTTTGAAATTGGCCACCAACCATTGATTCGGCCATCGGCCATCGACCATCGACCATTGACTTTTGACCACGGGACACTGGCCATTGACTACCAGCCAATCGGCCAAATGATCGGTCGTTTTTCGACTACTTTTCAATGGCCGCCCGACCATAATATTTTGACGAAAAGGAACATTCCAAAAAAAATGGTTTTCGACGAGTGATTTTTCTTCACACACCATGGCTCCTCCTCATAATGGGGGCCTTACAAATGTGCGTTTTTAATACAAAAAATTACAAGGGGTAAATCAGGCTCCATATTTAACATCACATACACCAGCCTACAATATGCTCGCATGGAATCTTGGCTTGACAGATGTTATTGCCCTCATCAAGACAATTGGATTTTGTTACCACTTGAAATGAAGGTGGTGATATCCAATTCCATGTCACACTACTTGCCATTGTACATGAAACTTAGAAAAGTCAAAGGGAAGGATTATACCCCAAAGTGTCTAAGAAACGGCTAATCACGGAGCTACATCTCTTTAAAGAACCTCTATTCCAAAGCCTGGCAAAAAAATCTATGAGCACGGGTAATGAATAACTCCTTGGTTTGTGAAACTAACAGCAAAAAAGGGAATTTGTGTCTAATTTTTAAGTGTTGCCCATATAAGTTGAGACAACTAAAGATTTTTTTACTAGGCCTGGCTTCTTATTTTCATTTTAGAGGGTGCACTTAGGGCATGGCACTTCCCGATACATTATGTGCCAGCTCTTGTTCACTGCATTACTCTCAGGGGGATTTGTTACCATATACATGTGGTAGTGATGTGCGTGAATACACTCAAGTCCATCGTGGAATTTTTTCCCTCAATAGGAGGTTTCTCCCAACGTGCATTATATATACGCCCGTCACTCTAGGGATAACTTATCTTTCCATTGCACACTAAGTAATACTACTCTCTACTGCATACCTTGAGCTTCTTCATCTTCTCCAAGCTGTGTGTTTTTCTTTGCAACCCTATTCCCAACAATAATTGTAATTGTAAGAGGATGCCCAATATCGTAATATCATCAAATCATCTATATACAAAATGTTGATGTGAAATACATCACCCTCACATTTGACATACTAAGTGCGTTGAGTTGGACTATTACAAAAGCCTTGTTTAACCAAATGAGTGTCAACTTTCTCATACCAAGCACAAGGAGCTTGCTTCAACCCATCTAAAGCTTTCTTACATCTACATACTTTCTTTCCTTGTCCTTTGGTGAGGTTGTGTTACATATGCTTTCTCAAATATATCACCATTCAAGAAAGCTATAACATGGTCTGATTGATGTACATTTCATCCAAAGTAATCTGATGATGCAAATGAAAAACAAAGTATAGTCATACGACAAGTGGGACTAAAAGTCTCTTTATAATCAATGTCTTTCTAATGTGCATAACTTTACAAAGATGGCCTGCAAGTAGGACATGTATTCTAGTCCAATGTAGACAACCTTGCACTCATATCGTTAAAGAAAATCTTGAAACTTCAAATGCTAAAGAGCGATAAGAATGAACATAGCATACCAAAAATCTGTAGGATAGTTGTGCATAGTACACATAAGGATACCCTTGACAATGGCCTCTCTCCTTTCCTTTGGAAGTGAAACATCAACAACGAAAATGCTTTTCCATAACTCCTCCAACTCTTCTATGAGGGGCTTTGAGGTAGACATCAATATTCGCCACTTTGTACTTCCCTTGCATAAGCAAAGAAAGAAGTGTATCTCCCTTCTTGGTTGTCTCTCATGGTGGAATATTGAGGTTGATGATCACCACTAGCCAAGTGCTCCACAATGTGATTGACATCATCACTTGCCAACCCTGACCTCAATTTCTGCGGCTCTAGCCAAAACTCTGGCCACTAAGTCTCAATGTGCCTCCATGTAGGTGAATTAGCAAGGACATGCATCATTCCATCATTTGAGTCCTGCTTGGCATTACATATGAGAAGCTCCAACGTAGATCTTCTTTTAAACATGTGTTGAATTCAAAGGATAAGTGAAAAATTCCTCAATACCGTATGGGGTAGGTGATCCCCAGTCATTCAAATCTTGTAGCGTGATCAACACATGGGATAGGAGGTGGCATGTGCATGTTGATTGCAGTAACATATGCAATCATTGATGCAAGGATACACTTATAAATTATGCCAAGTGCAGTGACATAAGATCTTGCATGTTGATGATCCAAATGCATGTGGTGATCTCTAGGAAGAATTTTCCCCACCAATCAACAACCAAATAGATCATCAATACAAATTCAAGGAGGGACCAAGAAGACATTGAAAAGTACAAAAAGTAAAAATCAAACTTACTAGAGGAGTGCATCTACATTGGCATTGCTCCAACCAAAAATTTCTTGCAAGTTGAGCACTTCCAACGATGCTGGGAGCACCAAATATTGTACACCATTGTAAAGAGGTGTAGACATACTTGATAGAAACCTATCCTCCATTGTGTGTGCTTGTTTAGTGTGTGGTCTACAATCCTCTTCACACATGATGGATTTATGTGCCAACAACTCATCAACCATGTCCAATATATGCTCATCCTAGAGCTCAAAGTGTTGTTGAGAGGTGTGTGGAGGAGCTTCTGAAGTAGAGCTAGTACCACAATTACTAGGCACCATGCCTTTACTCAACCGCTCTTGCCATTGTCTTTCATTCTTGCATGCCCTCCCACCACCGTCGATAATAGACCAATGGGGATCATCCTCAAGTGAGGAGGAGGAATGGTGCTCCCATCTACTCCGATGATTTTTAAAGGGATCCAAAGCCCCTCATTCTCCACATGCTACAAGGCAATGTGCTACAAGCAAGGGATTGGCCCTTTGCACTTGGCACAAGGGAGAAGGATTTTTTCTTTGAGCCATTGCTCACGCTTGAGGCCGTTCAAGGCCACTCATAAAAAGTAGATAAATTCAAGAAGCTTTGAAAATCACATGTGCTCTAAAAAATGAATAGCTTGTAGATTAGGTGTAAGCTAAATTCACAATAGTGAAAGACTAAAAAAATAATTAAAAATAAATGCAATAAGTAAATGGTACTTATTCACTAATGAGGATGAATGGTCTTTTTCTCAAGAACAAGGTGAATGGTGTGTGTCTCAAGCTTTATTTCAAAAGGCAGTTGGTGCCAGCGATGCATCAGGTTCTGATGGAGGGGGTTGGGTAACCAACCTAAGCAAACTTCTAATATGGTAAGAATAAAACTATGCACATACAATTGAGTTTTGTTTTTGTTTTCTCATGGTGTACTCAGTGCTTACAATTTGCAGTGGAATAACAATCTTTTATAGTTGAGCATGAATGCTCAACTAGGGGGTGCATGAATAACAATCTTTTATAGTTGAACATGAATGGTGCACCAAAGTTGGTCGACCATAGAAGAGGGCATGGGCCGATATGTGTAGGCTTGTAGAAGTAGGGCAAAGGGCTAGAGCATCTACAAAGATCCTGGGCAAAAGAGTATGTGTATGATTGATGCGGTTTATGGGCCAATAAGGGCTCCAAAAAGGGCTAATTTGGATGGAAGATGAAACAGGTCAAAGTAAATTCTTTTTTCTTGGAAATGTAGAGCTTGAGTTTCTAAAAGAGAATGTCCAAACGCCTCATCAAACAGAGCTACAGAGTCCAAGATATTTGAGTTTGAATGTGTAGTGCATTGCAGAGCTGGGACAAACGGGGTAGGTGATGCCATGTAGTCTGAGCGGATTTTCGTGGATAGATGCGTAGTGCTTGGTTTGTGGAGCCGGATGGTATTTTTAAATTGGCAATCTAAGTCCTAATTATCAAGATACAAGGGGTCGAAGCTTTGCCAAGGGCCGATTCTAAGCCAAGTTGTTCGCATTGGAACGCATGCCATCTAGAGGTTTTTAGAGCTCGACAAGGTTTGAGGAAGTAGTATGCAATGTATTGAGCTAACAAGAACTAATTGCTCATCAAACGAAGGTATGGACTGCAAATTATGGTCGGTCAAAGATTGGGTGCAACTGCTCCACGTTGGCTACAGATGGTTTCCTCGTTTTTTTGCAGCCTCGGTTCTAGGTCATCCCAAATTCCAGGTAAAGAAATATTTATGTGGCTTGAAGAGGGGATGAGTAGTTTTGGTTGGCTTTGACGGCTCAACGATTGCAGCACTATGCAACATTTAGCAGGCAAAGCAAAAAGGGCCAAAAAAAAGGGGGAGTTTTAAGATGATTTTCACTTTTTGGGAGGGGTTTCTAAATGCATTGCACCAGGATGCGCCACATGGATGGGCTATAGTCCCATAGGTCAAGCTTGGACGTGGTTTGGAGGATACTTATACAAGAGCGTGATCTCCTATTAGAGTATCAAGGCAAAAGGTGGAGCTCCTTGTGAGTTGAGCTATGGGGGACACTGTGCACGTTGCGCAAGGCGGTGCTGTGAAGGTTTTGCACCCCTGTGGTTGGTGTCGATGGCTCCCAACACTGGCAGTCGGTGGATGGTCGGACAGCCGCGAGCGGCATTGATGATGTGGCACCTCGTAGGGGTTTGATCCTGCACCCGTCAAGGGCCCTATCTTTTGGAGCTAAAGCCTCCCCCCCCCCCCCCCCCCCCCCCCCCCAACTAGAGACATCGCTAGTGCTAGGGACGAGGGTTAAGTCATGTGCAAGAGAAGAAGAGGAAGAAAGTCCGAGTGCCCATGGGGGGAGTTCACAAGTATGTGGACAAAGTGTACGGCCCAAGTAGGATCTTGGGCAGCGGAAGCTAGCCCAAGGCCCATTAGAGGGGCATATTCAAAGGTTCAAAGGTAAAAAATAAAAAATATATATTAAAAAAATGCCTAGGGGCACTAGCGACATCACTAGTGCACCGCACCCCCTTTCTCACAAGAGAGTAGGTGAAGTCTCCAGGTCCCCAAAAGGAAATAAATCCCATGCAAACCTTCTAATAAGCGAAGGGACAAGTGTTCAGTGCTCCCCAATTTACCAAATAAGGGTGAGCTCTCCTATAAATATCAAAGATGGCCCATTTTGGGGGATTTTTTGCACTATGAAGGCATGCAGACAACTGGTGTGGATTTGTTTTGTGTTGAAGCTTGGTATTTGAGCTTAGGAATGGTTGCACTATCTCTCTTCTAAGTAATACTAAGCCGTTACCCCATTTCTTGGTGTTGTTTCTCCCCTTCCCCTTCCTTTTCTCTCGCTCTTTGTGTGCATGTTGGTGCCTGCGGAGGTGTGTGCTCGCGGATCATTGTGGGGTGCAAAGAGGGAAAAATTGGAGTGTTGTGTGAGTCGAAAAAAGTAAGTGGAGTCATAGGGGTGCATTTAGGCTTAATAGTGCTTTTGCAGAGCAGGAGAGGATTGTTTTCTGTGCAAGGATTTTTCCATTAGTGCAAATTGGTCGATTTGAAGGTGTTATATGAGAGGTTAGGGATGTTGTGGATACCTTGAGCTGTAGAGAGGCAATCATATTGTGTGCTAGGTGTGTTCCCCATTCCCCCTCTCCACCGTCCAGCCGATATATTTTGGCCAAAAGGAATATTCTAGTGAATAGTGTCTAATCCCATATATATATATATATATATATATATATATATATATATATATATATATATATATATATATATAGTGAAAGACAATTAATGTTGTGCATGGTAATGAGCCAAGACCTTTACAACATGTACATAATTTTTCCCGTGGAAAAGGCTTGGTGAATATGTATGCCACTAATATCGAGCTACTATCAAGAAATATGAAAGCTAGATCTCTTTGCCTTTAGCCTTTTACAAACATAGTGATTATGAATTTCAATATTCTCAGTGCAAGAACGAGGGATTAGGTTTGTTCCAATGGAAATGGAACTTTAATTGATCACTATAAATAGTAATTGGATCCGTGGATAAAATGTGTAGTTCATCATTAACCTTCATAACTATATAGCTTCCAATGTGGTGATGAAGATGGCACGGTGTTCACCTTCACATGTGGAAGTGGAATAGTTGGTTGCTTTCCGGTTGCTTTTTTCTTATTTATATATGCATTGCCTAATAAAAAGCAATTTCCACTAGTAGATTGATGATTATCAATATTACCACCCTAATGTGAGTCACGAGCACCACCTAAACCCTCCACGAGAATGCTCCCTACCCACACCTAATTCTAGGCGAATAGACATCTAGGGAAGGTAATTAATCATAAAATACAAGTACACCATTGTAGTGATGAGGAGCACTCCATTCCAACAATAAAAATGATCCCCAAGCACATGCACCACCTAAACCTAAACCCTCCATGAGGATGTTTCCTACCTAAACTTGTTTCCAGGTAGATAAACACCCAGGGGAGGTAACTAAACATAAAATATAAGGATGCCAATATAATAATGAGGAGCGCTCCATTCCAACAATAGAAATGATCTCCAAGCACTTGCACCACCTAAACTCTCCACGAGGATTCTCCCTATCCAAACCTATTTTCAGGTGAAGAAACGCCCAAGGCAAGTAACTATTCACGGATTTTGGAAAAATAAAGGTCAAAGCTACCTAATAAATCTAAAGGCTAACGGATACACCTCAAGTAGAGTTCTTAGTGAAAGCTCTATAGAGTGTGCCAAAATGGGGTCCTTGGAGGATTGGACATTGATTATATAGCCCCCTCCAAATGTGATGCCTCTTTGGAGGGAATAGCTAGGCCCCCTTTCTAACCCGCTAGGCCCCATCGAGATTCAATGTTTGCTCGATAGGCATCCACCAAGAACTCCCGGTTCTGGCTAGTCAATGTGAATTTGATGTTATTGACACTCTCATGGGGTGTTAATAACATGAATTATTACCACTTTAAACTTCACTTGAAGACATTAATGAAATCTCTACTACTCACTCTATTTGCATTTCCAATTAGTCAAAATCTTTACAAATTCCGTGCTCCACATTCCACCCTTGTATGATGCCTCTATTAAAACTTTGGAGTCAAGAGTAGAGCTTGCACCAAATCAGAGTTTGCCTCTATAGGTGCTACACTATCCCATTGGCCTTTCATGCTTTGATGCATGGAACTTCACCCTTTTCCATTAAAAAGGATTCCCTACAACATCCCATCCCCAACCCCACCCTCATTGCCACGAATGTTGCACACTTGTCTTGTGGCCCTGCCGTCCACCTATCTCTTTTGTGTCACATGTGTCGGCCCATCTAGGTATTGTCACTTACCCAACACATGTTAATTGAACCTGCGCTTGTCCGGCCTCCCACGAGTCAAGGCTTTCTTTTCCCTTTGATCTCCCTTGCCAAATCAAGAGCATCTCCCTTGATTCCCCCTAATGAAACACAAAATAACATTTGTGTCACCTACGGGTCCAATTAATATGTTTGATGTTTGTCTTTTTTTTTTGCCAAACTCACAATGAGTGTATATATAAATCACAAAACCAAAAAAGTTACATTGTAAGCCATGCTCCTTTAGAGCCATGCCATCAATTGACTCCAAAGACACAGTGAAACATTTACACCGATTGATGAAGGATGCCACCCTGAAACTGAAGAAAACCAAAAAGACTACAGTTGGCTTGGGGATTGCCACCAAGGAAAGAGCCCTCCCACAACACTCTCCTTGACCGTCGAGTTAAACCTTGTTGCTACCGGTATCACTTTTTCCTAGTTGTTTCTTGTATGCAAACTTACAGTGGTGGTCAAAGGACCCGTAACCTTCACCAAATGACTAACAGGGTCTAGTTGTTTGCAATCCCACCTCCATAATGGCTAGCTCTATTTTGTCTTGCACCTCACCATGAGGGACTCTACCTCATTGCAATCTCTTTCAAGGTTGGAAGCTTCAAAGCTTCCCGACTCTGGCTTGTCAACGCGGTTGTCCATCTGCATAGGTTTATCCTGCATCTCCCCATCCGAGATTTCACTCTTGTCGCTGATCCCATCAGGACATCCGACTAGGGAATCTTGTTCCTCTTGTATCTTTTCTGTGTTGCAATCCATCTCTTTATATACCTCCCCACCTGAACCATCATATCCATCTTCATAGGTTTATCGTGCATTTCCCCACCATCCTGGATTTCACTCTTGTTGTTGATCCCATTAGGACATCCAACTGGGGCATCTTGTTCCTCTTTACCTTTTCTATATTGCAGTCTAGCTCTTTATATAACTCTCCACCTGAACCATCCTCTTTATCCATCTCTTTATATACCTCCCCACTTGAACCATCATGTTCATTGGTGTTCACTTCCATCCTTGTTCCATCCACTGAGGACACGACCTCTTCAATGACCCACCTCCAAGTTGTCCAAGCCCTTTGAGAGGGGGCAATTTCTGTTGTAGGGCAGTCCCTAGTATAGTGCCCAATTTACAGCACTTGTAAGCATTTGGAAATAAAGCGAACACTAATTCTTGTCGAAATTTTCCCATATTCCCCATCCTCAGATCCAAATACTTCGGGATAGGTTTGCTCATATTCCACAGTATACATACCATAATGCCTAAGCCAGACCTTATACGCTACAATTTTGGGATAAACAACACTTTGCCCAGCATGGAAGCGATGGACTCAACATGATCTTGCAGCCATAAAGGAAATCCCTTGAGCGTGATCCACACAGGGCAAAAGTCCATAAACTCTTTGTTAGAGCATAACTCCGGTGTCCAGGGCATAGCATAAGCAAAATAAGCAGCTCCCCAGATGCCTCCTTTCATGACTAGGTCTTGAACAATCTACTCAAAAGTGTACTTTGCCACATAGAAGCCTTTTTCAGCTTTCGTGAACCGATAGACCGCATTTCTATTGTTAGTAGCTGTTGCTGCCCATTCCTGTGATGACATTCGCTGGCCCATAAAATGTAGCACTACGGAGTGAGCGGAACAGGACTCTATGCTCCGAATTGCAGCTTCTTGATTGAACTCAGTGTGTACTGCATATCCATCGTTCACCTTGTGTTGACTTTGCTTGATCGCTCTGAGTAGGATTTCTTCTGATAATGAACGACTACCAGAAACCAAGGCCTTCAAAACTTTTCCCTAATTTGAGGAGTTGGTAGTCTCATCACTCGCCCTTTTTCTCCCCTCTGCAATAAATATAAAATCTATCTCCCCCCCCCCTCCCCTCACCGGGACCTGGTGACCTCCCGCCCCCAAGATCCCCTAACCTTGTCGCATTAGGTTCCATGTCAACAAGGACACCTCCCCAGAGGAAACTACTCACTCTCATGAAGACAACCCATGGACAAAAAACCTCGCCAAAAAAGTGTGGGATCAACCCCTATGTGAAAGGAACTTCTAGTAATCATGATTATTAGCTAAAATCGCAAAGGCGAGCTCATAGAGGACAAAGTAGGGACATTAATCACGATTCTGTCCAACCCACGCTAATCTGACGAAGCCGAGGAGGGCCATGTGGACCACGACCCAATCCACTCCCACCAGCACGCCCTGCACTAGCGTGCACCTAAGCCAAGACTTGCTCCAACTACTCACTGATAGTTGCACTCAACAATCCCCTCAAACACTCTCGCAACCATTGCGCTCCAGACCTAGCTAATCTCCAGTACCGTCGTAACCAATCTTGCCATCGCTCTCAGATCAACTCTGTCAAGGTGCTCTCAGAGCTATCTCGACGCTCTCAGATGTGCCATTCCTTTCCCCTCATGGTTCAAGAATCTCATGTCTTTCATAAATCCAAGAATTTCACCTATAACAATGAAATACACATACCCTCAACTATCCCTATTAATCATTACTCTGGCCTCGAAGACCAATCAATCATGTTTGATGTTTTTCTTATTGCATGAGGTGTTTTAGTTACATTATTGTCTAGCCGTCAATGCTATGTTGATCATTTTGATGCATCTATCATAGCTCTTTTTCCATGAAGCAAAAGCTAATCAGATGGATGATGGATCTACTTGTGACTAAAGTAGAACACTTATGTCGTTTTAATTTTGGGGGGTGGGGTTGTGATCTTTATTTCATTACTTTTGCATGTCACAACAAGCTGACGCTCTGCAATTAAAAGAACAAGGTGACGAGACACAAAGGCCTACTAAGTTAAGGGGAGAACGGAATACACATTAACATTTCAAAGCAAAATAGAGTAAACAAGGTGAGGGGCCACTAAGGCCCAGTAACTTCTAAGTTAAGGGAGAATGACACTTAAGGTGAGTCACTCTAAACGAGTGCCCACAATCATATGGCATTTTTTTTATTATAATATATATCAATTATACATACATAATCAATTATATATTGCAAAGGGCCCCACTTGAACAAAAAAACTTGTCACTCTCGGGCAGGTAGCCATGCTTACATGGCTTTGCATGATGTGTGGACAGTCGCGAGGCTCCAATCCAACCACAAGAGGTGTTGTCGCACAAGCATAAGTGCTTAGTGAGAGAATATTGGAGGTGACAAGTCGAAAGTCACTAGAGAGAGAGAGAGAGAGAGAGAGAGAGAGATAGAGAAAATTATTGTCAGAAAAAGGAGAGTACTCAATTGGTTGGCCACGCTTCAAGGAAAACATGGACAGCCTAGTGAGATTGGACACTTTTCCCAAAACATGGCCCTTATGTGGCACACCCAATCAACCTTCGCAACCATATCGAGTGTCCTAGTGTGACATTGTACTCACTTTTTGATTGATCATGATTTGTTGAAAGGGTGGCCGGATGTCCCAATATGACACCAACCAACGATAAAAGATACACATTGCACGTTAACAAAATTAAAAGGGTGGCTGAATGTCCCAATGTGACACCAACTTACGATAAAAGATACACATGTCACATTAACAAAATTAAAAGGGTGGCTGGATGTCCCAATGTGACACCAACCGACCATAAAAGATACACATTGCACATTAACCAAATTAAAAGGAAAAAAATAACACCATAAAGTAAAAAGACACATTGATAAACTAAAACAAAAAATATTTTAAATTTATCATAGAAAAAAGGTTTTATAAGCATAAAAAATAATAAAACCACTCAATGAAATGAATCTTTATAAAATCTTTAAATGAAAATACACTTTGTAAATTAAAATATTTATAAAAAGCTCATTGAGTCAATACTTCACACATCATGGGATCAAACTCCTAGGAGTGCACTTTTTAACTAATTGTTTTCTAAAGCTTTTTTGAGTATGTCAAAGAAGTGAGTGAATGCAGCTTTCTAGAAGTTCTTTGGGGACACACGTCAAGCTAAGAATTGAACGACCTTCACCATACGGGTACTAAGCCTTTAGCAAGCGAGAAAGGAAAAAACTAATGCTCCTTCTTAAGTTCTTTGTAAGAGTGACATGTGTATGTGCTATGCTCTCCTAGTAATCACAAATGTGCCAATTATACATTAAAATAGAAAGGTGAGTGGGTGGATGAGTCAAAACCCTAGGCTTTTGTTGGAGCAAGCTCACCGCTTCCTTGTTGTCTATGAGGCCCCAGAGCACGAGGCTCTAAGGACTATTGTGACAAGGTGGGAGAGGATGGGTTAGCTAGAGTAGTGTTGTGCAAGGGTGGCAAGCAACAGCAACGCTCAGGTAGGCTGTCTAGTAGGGTCTTCCTCCTTGCGATCGCTCCTCCGAAGTTGATGGCCGTTATTTTTGTATCTTGGGGAGAGATTGCCTCTCTTGTCTTCTCCTAGAGAGGGCAAACGGTGGCAAGATTTGGTTGGGCTTCCATTTGTGAGGGCTCTTTTGGGTGAAAGTTGGTGGAGGAGTGCTTTGTGACAATAGATGGCAACATGTAAAAGGGTTTAGCTCCCTTGGATAGCTTGCTCAATTGTGAGGCTTCACTATGTTGGTGGTTCAATTTTGTTTGCACATGTTGCTTTTCTCCTAATTCAACTCGGTATTGTTTGTTGGTTGTCTTGACGCACATGGGTGCTAGTGGTAGTGGCATGAACGTGGTGCCACTTTGGGTGGCCCTTCGATGATGGAGAATTTGGGTCCCACCCTTTCGGCTACAATATACGATATGATTTTTGCTTTATATGGTCCGTGTCAGCTTATTTAGGATTGGCCTCCTCTGTTTTGACAAGGTTTGGTAAACAATGTGATGTCGATCTTTGTTAAAAGGTGGCTCCCTTATTAGCTTGTACGGTTGTAATTCTTGTTGGACCTTCCTCTCTTCCATGGCTCATGTGGAGCATGGACTAGTGATCTATCTAGATGTTTCTTTTTTAATTGGCCTTCTAAAAGAAACCCTTAGTGTTGTGTTGGATTAGGGAGACTTTTATCGTTTTCAAGTGCATGATGGAGACTTACCTTTCATTTCACATCCTAACATGTGTTTACTTTTTTTGAATTCCACTGTTTTAGAATGCTAAAGTGAAGCTTCACCGTGCATAATTTTTGTAAATTTTACACACACAAATATATGTTGTTTTTTGCATTCTATTGTTTTAGAATGCTAAAGTAAAACTTCACTTTGCATAATTCTAATAAATTCTATACACACATATATTAATTAGTTCTTTTTATTTCACATTTCATTTCACAACTTCACATGGCTTTACATTTCTTGCGTTTTACAACTTAATCCAACCAATGTTAACGTTCGAAAAAGTCTCTTTTGTTAAGTGACTGTTGATCAAGTTTCCTCCTCACAAACAAAAAAACCAAAAATACTAGCATAAATTTTAAAATTTGCAAAATTTTTGGAATCGATTTTTCTTCCATTTACCATGGTTTGCAGCTAGCTAGTCTTGATTTTCAATCGACTCAAGACTAAGTTGAAGCAATCCTTTCCCAAACACTGATACCAATTTAATTCAACCTAACATTTTTATCACTTTCTTATTGTTTTTGAAATCCATTGTGACCCTTTCACTTGCTTAATTCAAAACTCTTTCTCTCTCTCTCTTGGAGAGAGTATTGCTTTAAAAAAACATAAGAAAGGTGAGCAAAAAAGAAAGTGAATGTCTACTATATGATTACTTTATACCTTCATTTGAAACTTATGTAGATCCCATTGATCAACTCATTGTTAAAAGAAGAAGGTCTTTGTTGCCCTACACTGTCTAGTCTGATTGCTAAAGGCCTTTGTTGCCCTACACTATCTTTTTTTTCCCTGCCCTACAAAGCGAGTCATAAATGAATTAATGTGATTGTTTGGTTTTTTGTTGCCCTACACTATCTTATCCGATTGTTAGAGAGCATAATTTGCAACAGTAGTAGTTGCACTATCCTAGAAAGCATAATTTACACGTGCCATCTGCGTAAAGCACTCTATTTATACTTTCCTAAACAAATTAGCTTTATTTTTCTTCGAACTTGTCAATTTCAAGAGGTATCTTGCTAGATCCTGGTTAAAGAGAAATGTGTGCCAGCCTATTTTGATCTTTCTTGGCATCGTTGACATTAGACGTCTTAAAAGGCACTTACACTCTTTGGTTTAGGGCCTTAGAACTGAATCAAACACTCCACTCCTCAAAAGTTGGGTGACAAGCTATGAAATCAAGGCCAACTCTTCTTTAATGGTGGTCACTATTCACCTAGAAACGGTTTTTTTTTTTTTGCAATTTTCAGTTCATACAATATTGTTGTTGCTCCAAGGTCAAAGAGAAAAAAGTAGCTCATTATTAAAGAAAGCACTATTACCTTTGGGATTTGGCTAAGTGGCATATTATATTGCAAAAAGTTGACTTAGAAAGTTGAAAGATAATTGCCAACACCTTTTACCTTGTTGGTCTAGCTTTTCCTGCAAGCATAACTAGTCTCTCAATTATATAATAAGGAAGAACATGCTAAAGGAATGCATTGTGCACGCTAGTCTGGCATCGTCAAGGAATCATCATACATGTTTCACTCATTGTAGTGACCACAACCAATGTAAGTCTTGGAAAATGGTACTTTTTTGAGGTAGATTGTACACAATTTTCAAGCTTCTTTGGTATCTCCTTAAGAATACTAGTATGTGATTCGCATGTTGTCACAATCCAAGAAAAACATGCCCTTCATTCTTTTAGTACGAACCTCCCTTCTCCAGTGAAATGTTTTCTTTGTGTTCTCACTATGTAATACCAATTATACAATTAATTCTTCATTATAAGACCTCCACTCACAATTTTAATTGGTATGGATCTTCCAATCATTCAACTTGTCTTACTAGAAAGTGGATATTTACAGCATGACTCCATCAATGCTGATGACTAGCTTGTCATACAGATATGGCACATCAAAAGGAAGATAAACTATAAACTATTAGATAATGGCTCCACCTAAAAAACCAGTCAGCAGGCAACATGGGCATGTTTTTTCCCTTGACATAGATGTTTAAGTCTTTTGGTGAAAACTGACTTAGACAAAGCAGACAGCTCCATCAAACCTTTCTTGACAAGTGGGGACTCAAATACTTGATTACTTTTGACACCTTAAAATTGTCTCATCCAAATGCGTTCTTAAGGGAAGGATCACATAAGATCTACGATTTCTCAGTACTATAATGGAGCTTGTGATCCTTGATGTAGTCCCATACTCGCTTGAGGGCATCAGGCCTCGTGGTCTCGGAGGTTTGCAAGATGGGAGCGGCTGGAGGAGACCCTATAGAGGAACTGAGCGCCACCTCTGGGCTCGGGCTTGGGGTCGGGCTTGAGAGTGATTTTGAGTTCGGCCTTGGGCATTTCTTGCTCATCTATCCATCAACTCATGCAAAACACAGAGCAGTCACACACTAGACCACGAGCAATATCCCGATCAATGGCAAGACAAAGGATCGCGATCGATGGCAAGAAAACAGATTGGGATTGGCTAGGGTTGAGTGATCGAAACTGGCACTTTCACGTACAATACCCCATACTGTAGCAACAAGGTTGCACGATACAGCCGAGCATTGGACAATTTGTGCGGAAAAGCACGTGCATGGAGGAGAAGAGAGAGGTAGACGTGATGGCGAGGCAACTTTACACAGCCTGCCGGCGAGAGAGGAAAGTGCTGACGAGATGGGATGGCTGCAACATAACACACAAAAACCCTCACTTCTCCTCTCTCTCTCTCTCTCTCTCTCTCTCTCTCTCTCTCTCTCTCTCTCTCTCTCTCTCTCTCACTCTCTTTTAAAGAAGAAGGAAGTGCCAATGCAAATTTTCTGAAAAAGTAGTACATGAGCGAGCTAGCATGATGGAGAACTTGATTTCAGCATGCACAAATCTAACTACAAATGACCATAAATGAAGAGTATTGCATGATGAGGCAGGTCGATGCAAGTGATGGTGATCAAACACGGCTTCCGTTGTTGCCGAAGATCATGCAGGCGATGTTGATGCTGAGGCCAGGTAGGTGATCAGCGATAGGTTGAGCAAGGTAAGCTTCACACATAGAGAGTTGAAGCCTGGCAGGTCGACACCAGATTCAACAGGGACGTGCATTATAGTGCCGGAGGAGGTGGCTACACTGCGACCATGCGCTTGCCGAAAGCCATCCCTCTAGTCTCTCTCTCTCTCTCGTTTTTTTTTTGGTATAACTGAAATGGCTCTCCTATTTTACATTTAAAAACTACGCTCCTGTGCTACAACTTGCTGTTTAATATAGAACTATTATCCAAAAAGCCATGTATTTGCTTTGAGACAGTGCAAAAGCAAGAAAAGCTTTCTCCTTTCTTAATTTTGCCAATTCCCTTTTGATGATGGAGCCTCTCTTGATCAAAGTCATTGAGAGAAGCACGCTTCTCCTGCATAATTAGTTTCCTTCCCCACAAGCTGTTAGCCCATTTGTTGTGAAAATATCTACAGCTTCAATGGCACCAGCTAGCTACTTCTTCTTGGGTATCCTAGGTATCTCGACTACGAGATCAGTTATTGAAAGCCTCTTGAAATTCATAGCATCGGGGACCATGTCAAGGGCATCAACAAGGGGCCTGTTCTGATCAACGACATCGACGATCACAACAAGATTTTCATAGCTGGGGCCGTAGTTAACCATGGCCACTCGTCTCATCGTTAGAAAGGCATTCTTCCCGCTTGTCGCTGCTCTCTTTCTCTCTCTCTCTCTCTCTCTCTCTCCTGTTCTCTATGATATCCCGCACAGAGCTCTCTCTCTCTCTCTCTCTCTCTCTCTCTCTCTCTCTCTCTCTCTCTCTCTCTCTCTCTCTCTCTCTCTCTCTCTCTCTCTCTCTCTCAATAAAAAAGAAACTCTCTGAAAGAGCGCACGCCGACGCGCGCTCTTTCAGAGATTTTCTTTTTTACTAAGAGATAATATGTGTCAATGTTTTTTAAAAAAGAACGTAAGAGGCGAATCTTTAACAAATGTTGGTGACGGAGCTGCAAATTAAAAAGAAAAGGCCGACGATGGTGTTTGCATGGTAGCGAGGTCACCGACAGACGCGTTTGTAGGGGTGCAGAGCTAGAAAAGCTCTTTTAAAAAAGGGGGAGCCAGCACAAAGCTATTTTTGTGGGCTGGTTAGCGCAACATTTAGACATTGTACGAGCGGAGCAGGTGCGTAAGGAGGTGAGGCGGAGTCTGCTACTCTATAGTGAAAGCACAGCACATGGTCAGTGGAGGTTGGACAATTGGGATGGGGCAGCCTCTCTCCGTCTGTCTTGCGCATGTGATACTCCAGCAGCAGAGGACGATAGAAAAGGGGGCGAGAAGGGTGCAAGCCTGGTCGCAGGGCGAGCTCTAGGCTTGTGGGACGATGGACAGGAGGCTAGGAGAGGGTGTAGGGAGATTGCGTAGAGGAGGGGGTGATGTGGAAGGTCCTTGTGCAAGATCCCCCTCAGCCACCTTGCTTTACTACTGTCGCCTGTGAGCAGCACTTGTGCACGCAAGGTTTGTAGGGTCGGCAGCTAGGGGAGGGAGGGTGAGAGAGGTGTGAGCAGACGGCGGGGGGGGAGACAGGTGCGGCGGCATCGTGTTGATTAAGGTAATTTCATATTTATAGTTGGTATAGAGCAAAGAGAGGATAGTTTCCTATGAGGTTAAAACTCTCTTCTTCTTCTCTCTCTCTCTCTCTCTCTCTCTCTCTCTCTCTCTCTCTCACACACACACACACACACACACACACACACACACACACACACACACACAGATGCAGTGGGAAATAGATCATCTATTATACTTTCTCCACGGAGGACGTAGGGGCGGCTGCGACGGCAGTTTGGCAAGCAAAGAGGCCAGTTGAGGCTGCATCCACTTGGTGGGAGGCGTTGAAGAGGAGATCGTCCATCATAAGTCCACCTACAGAGCTAAGAGCCACAACTCAGAGCCACAGAGACGGTGTCGAAGAGAGCATTATTATTGGATGGCATAGGTGGCACCTCTAAAGCAGCTCTCGCCAGCCTCATCAACTGCACATTATTACTACTGCATAGAATAACGATCGTCAAGACGTGTAGTAGCATGAGTACTAGCCCGTCCCTTCACCCTCGCTTCATCTTCATCGCTTGCTACGTCTGTTGAAAGCCCCACCAGAGATTGTTTTATCCTCCTTCATTATACCTCCCGAGTACCGACCCTAAGTAATGTATGTTTTCGCATTCAAATATTTAGCCGGCCAGTATGTACCTACGATTTTAGAGAGTAGGGGGATATATTGAAAAAATGGGAAATCAATCGATATGTGCAGAGAGGGGAAAGTGAGGTGATGTAGAACTCAAAGCAAGCAGTTGTGGACAATAGGCAGACAAGCAGAGGTAGGGCGATGGACAGAGTGCGCAGAGGGAGACGTGCCGTGCATTGCCACATAACCAAAAAAGATTTTTTTTCTTGCTGTGGGCAGCCTGTCTCACTCTCTTGCGTTGGTCTGCAACATGCAAAGGAAAGATGGCAAGGCAGGGCTTTGGGTGTTGAAAAGTATCCTTGAGGAGGTTGTAGGCGTGAAGGCCGAGGTGCTGGGCAAGCAACGAGGACTAGAACATGGTGTTTATAGCAGCACCATTGGAGAGCCTGAAGGCAAAGGGAGAGAGGGAGTCTTTTCCCCCTGTCAGTCTTGGAGTGCAAGAGTAGGATATTCCAAGCAGCTCATGTGCGTGCATGGTCACGGGCTTCGAAGAATTTGGGAAGTTGTGTGCGAGAAGGCGGAGCAAGGGAGATAGATGGTTTGAGAGAGGCGGCTGTGGTCTGGGGTGGAAGGTACAGGTAGAGCACGACACTGTTGTGGAGGCGCAATGCCTTCTCTGTCATTTCACACTTCTCTCTCTCTCTAGATGCAGCAATGATCAAGATTGTGGTAATTAAATCCTCCATAGACTAAGGAAAAGGGAACTGGGGGTCCCCTTTGAGCCGATTAAGTAGCTCTTGCATGGCAGGTAGAGAGAGAGAGAGAGAGAGAGAGAGAGAGAGAGAGAGAGAGAGAGAGAGAGAGAGAGAGAGAGAGAGATTTTATTATCGTCCTCGGAGGTCAAATATGACCTATGGGACCAAAGTTACATGTGATGTAGTATGTGTATGGCTGATGAGTGACTCTCGATGCTCCAAAATTGTAGTGATGAGAGTTGCAATGGAGAGCCCACACTTTGGCTGGGAGAGGAAAGTGTGTAGGTCTAAGTTATGGCTGAAAATGTGAGAGAAGCAAGTTCGGATGTGATCAAAAGCTGAGCACTCTAGTAGTGTGTGGTACTCAGACTCTCGAACTTGCAGTGAGCATAATGTGCACAATCGATTTGACTCTTCTCCATTGCCCCAACGCCCTATCTCGCATCGAAGGAAATGGGAGCTAAGCCGAATTGCTGCGATAGAGAGAGAGAGAGAGAGAGAGAGAGAGAGAGAGAGAGAGAGAGAGAGAGAGAGAGAGAGAGAGAGAGAGAGAGAGAGAGAGAGAGAGAGAGAGAGAGAGAGAGAGAGAGAGAGAGGAGTGATGGCGCGCAAGCGAATGAGCATTCGCGGCAAGCGGATAGCACAAGGAGTGATTGAGGTGCCGATGGCAATCTGCCATCTGAGAGGGTAGAGTATTGCAGGTGATGTGATCATGTCAATATGTGCTTCAGACCAAGAGAGAGTATGACTAAGAGAGAGGTATGTATCAACTATATTGAAATTTTTTTTTTCTTGTGGAATTACCCAAGATTTGTAGCATTGCACATGTGATAGACTACGAAGAACTGCACTCTCTCTCATGGATGCTGGCACAGTCGAGGGCGTGTGGGTTTGCACAAGAATAACTACCATGTGAGGTCGTTAGTCAGAGATTCTTAGTGTCGTGGTCTCTCATAGGATGATTGATGTAGTCGAGGGCTATTGAGAGAGGCGAGGGGCCCTTTGTGTGTGTGTGTGGGGGGGGGGGGGGGGGGGGGGGGGGGGGTGTGTGTGTGTGTGGTGCGCTGAAGAGGTGCATATCAGAAAAGTGAAAGGGTGGTGGGGAGGGAGGGAATCTTTCCAACTAATAATACAATTTATTTGAATGTGAGTCAGTATGTATTATGTATTGAGAGAGAGAGAGAGGAGAGAGAGAGAAGTGCGCTTTAGCAGCTGCGCCTCTCTGGTCTCCTTTTGCTGCCTCTACCCGTCCCCACCATAAGTTTTGAACTCTTGACTCGTAGGTGCACGTGCTCTCCCTCCCCTGCCTCGCTTAGTCCGACAACCACCATGATTCTTCACACTTGATGCTTAATCGGGTTTGGGAAAAACCTACTCAAGCCTCCAGCTTAGTCCAACAACCACCATGATTCTTCACACTTGATGCTTAGTCGGGTTTGGGAAAAACCTACTCAAGCCGCCACACCAAAAACGATGGTGCGACAAGAGATTAGGTCAGGCTGCATCAACATGCAAAAGTTCTACTTGTGACAGAGTTCAAGGTTGCGTGACGCACATAAACACAGATATGTTGATCCTACATCATGCACGATCTCCGCCTCCTCAGCCTCTTCCCTTCCAGGCTTCCCTCGCCTATATGCCATCCCCACCTCCTCTCTCCATCTCTCTAAAAAAAAAGTCCACACTGGCGCGAGCTCTTTCAGAGACTTTTCTTTTAAAGAGATTGAGAGAGAGCGAGGAGAGAGAAAGAGAGGGAGAGGGGTTGAAAAAAAAAACCTAGGTTTAGTGTAATCCCACCTACAAATTTTGTGATTTACCTCTAAATTTTAAATTTGAAAGTGAGAACACCTACAAAATTTTTGGGTGAGTAATCTGGGTCAAGGCATGACGAACAACTGAGCATACTAGGAACCCCGAGCAGTCTAGGAACTTTGAGTTGTGCTCATATGAACATGGAAAATTTAAGAGAATGTTTTTACATTAAATTTCTCTAAAATTTGTAGGTTTATTCACCTTCTACTTTGAATTTTGAAGATAAATCTCAAAATTTGTAGGTGGAATTACATTAAACCTAGGTTTCTATGGAGATGGGAAGGTGAAAGAGAACTAGCATGTAGACAAAGTTGTCATAAGAAAATTGTTATAGCTTTATCAATCTTGCGTACTCTTCTATCAAAGCACTCTTTATAATCCCCCACCATTACCAGCTTCTTTGACAAGTTTGTCACCACCACCTTTGGCAACACCACTAATTCCCACTCCCCCCCCCCCCCCCCCCGATAGAAGGCTACCTATGATGGTGTGATCCAAAATTTAATATATACCATGATGTGGATTTTCTCAAAAGAATAGCCTCATTGTAATAATAGAATTATTTTCAAGTTTATACCATTTTCTCTAGAGTAACTTAAAATGCATAGTATGTTATCGAACATCAACCCACAATAACTTGAGCTACCTTAAGAGAGAAGAAGAAGAAGTGAAGAGAACCTCAAGCTCCCAGACTCTCCTTATTCATGAGATTTGTTCGAGTAGCAAAAACCTTACTCTTTTAGTGTAAGTCTTGTGGTGCTACATGTAGGGAGGTAGGAATAGGAGATTTATATCCATAGAATCATGGTGAGACTATTCCCAACAAGGATCAATGGTGGTAGAAATGAGCTTCCAATATCCGAGGGCAACTAGTTCCAAGAAGAGGATTATCAACATGCCATTGTATGGGTTCCAGTTGTTTTAGCCCATCAAAGGAAACATTTACCAAACCCTTGTTCAAGGGGTTTTTTCTGACAAAAAATTGTGGTTGTTTACCATTAAAATTAGTTGTAATCTTGTTTCAATTTTTTTGGTTGTGCTTGAAGCCACCTAAAAAATCTTGTTTGGTTTTTGTTTTGTGTAGTGTGCCTTGGCCAATCTTGCTCGTTTTAGGGATTGCTTGGAAAATCTCGCTCGAGATTTGAGATTCCTCGGGAGAGAGAGGAGAAGAGAAGGAGAGAAGGGGCCAGGGAGAGAGAGGAGAGGGAGAGAGGAGGGAGGAGGAGAGAACAATTTTTTTCTGGAAAAAAGATTTTTGAAAAAGTGGACTTTCAGTGCTTATAGGTTTAAAAAAAAAGATCAAAAAATGGTTTTTTTGGTATGCATATTTGTTGGGGGGAGTTTTAAGTAAAAAATGAGTAAAAATGACTTTTTTGAAAAAAAGACAAATTTTGGCCTTTAGTTATTTCTTGTTTTGCTGATGTGGCCACACTCCTTTACTCTCTTCACTTTCAAAAATCTAGAGAGACAAAGGGACCTCCTAAGTCCACATTCTACATGTGCCTACAAAAAAGACGAGAAAAACCTATTTAAAACTAGCTTCTTGAATGCCCTTGTCCCCTTAACCCCACATAACATTAGCTTTAATCCCTAGAAATTAGGATTCCTTATAAGCCCCATGCAAAGTCCATATTTTTCTTAATGGAAGCATATGACTGAGAGCGGCTACTCTCTCGCGCACTGTAATCCATTTTTATTGAGCTCTAATCCAAATTCGTTTTTGAAAATTGCATTGTGTTCCTTATCTACTACTCTAATGACTTTCCACCTTCATGTGTCTTTTCATTCCCTAAACTCACCCTTCACTTACACACTTAATATGTTTTGAAAGACTTTTTATTTTTTCAAGATTGGGGAGACCTGATACTCTTAAATTTAAATATAATCATTGTCAGTTTTGTTGTGGTTTGTGATGACCTATTTGCGAGCTAAATCTACTTCTTGAGTGTGTTAATGGTTGTTTTTTGACATTTTGACAATAGAAAAGTGTTCCTAGGGCGACCTTTCTGGACTGTTCTGTTGCTGTTTTCAGGACCTTGATCATGATTTTGGTACCTTGCTGGATTGAACCAGACTTGTAGCACAGTGTCCCTAGGTGTCTTAGACCTCTTAACGTTTGGTTGCATTTGGACTTCGTTTGAGTGCCGAAATGGCATGGTCACTGAGAGCGGTGAGACAAGACACATATAGATTGCCTGAGTAGAGAGGGATATATTTGTTAGTGCTAGTGAAGGCTTCATTCTATAGGTTCACTTCTTGAGGTTGACACAAAGAGTCTTCATGTCCCATCTAAGTCACTTCCGTGCGTATTGACATTATGTTAGTGCCGGACAACTATGTTGCAGATGTTCAATCGCGACAATCTACTAGCACTCTCCCCCTTGAGAAACCTTTCAATGGCCACACTCTAGGGTTTATACCCCTTGTCTCCCCTTTGTTCATTGTACATGTGGGTTATTTGGCATGCCATGTGGCGGCTCCCAATGAGTTGGAGGCTAGTTGGTTCCCAAGGTTCTTTAAAAAACCAATAAACAATATCCAAAAAACACTTTTTAGGAGCACCCTTTCAAGTTATCCCCATTATTCTGGGGTTCAATTCTCCCTTTGTAAAGCCATGGGAAATCTTCATACCACCAACTTCAAAACCCCAGCTTCCCTCTGCTATAAAACATCTCTGCAGTCTCGAACCGAGGGCCCAAAAAATGTTAAAAACCATTTGTCCACCCACTTCCACTGCAAGCTACTAGCTTCAGTCATGCATATCTTGATGCTCGGGACCCCGATTGAGGAGCTGTCACTTCTGGTGAGCTCCATATGCTATATACCAACTCTACAAATCTTGGCAAGATAAAAAAAACTTCTAATGGCACATTTCTTGAGGCAACCAAAATGGTACAGATATGGCCCCTACAAAATTTCAACTACTTATATCTTAGCCATTTGAACTCCGATTGTCTATCTAAAATGCACGACATGATAAACTGAGTACTTCAAATCTATCAACTCACCTAAGCCCTGACCACCCATTTGCACCTATACATCCAACGAGAATTTGCAAAGCACTCTTTTCTTCAAACCACCATAACTTGAGCTATACACATCCGGTTGATAGGCTGCTTGAACCAACCTGTAGAGAATTTTGAAGACCACGTCCTACACTTTTATTTTAGCACTTTAAACCCATTGATCAAGCAACCTTTGATGGGCATCATAGAAGAGCCCTTGGCCAAAATAACCTCAACAAACATATACATTTGCAACCACCTGTGAGCCCTCGACCTTCATACCTGCTTTACCACCCTGCCATACGTTTGTAGACACCCATGGTCTTGTTTCTTGCCCTTCATAACACGAGATCACGCTAGCTACAACAACTTTGTGATTGAGAATCCACATTGTGATTCGGAGATGAATGTGTGTAAGGAGAGCTCATGGCTAAAAATGTGGAAAAGGTTAGCCCTAATGTAAGCAAATATTGAGAAATCAACTAGGGTATGATACTTAGTCTCGAGAGCTTTCTGAAACATAAAGTACATAGTCAATGAGACTCCACTTCAATGACCTATCTTGCCTTGGTTAGAGAGAGAGAGAGAGAGAGAGAGAGAGAGAGAGAGAGAGAGTTTTCGACTGTGATCCTAAGAGAAGTGAAAGAGTCTTAAGTCACCAACGCTTATCTCTTCACACCGTGCAAACTTATCCGGTGGAGCATTTTGTTACATATTATGTGATGATATGCACTCTTATAGTTCTAGCTCACATAGACATAAAAGCCAATTGGAAACACTAGTAGAGATGTCAAGGCCAATTGCATCCGCAATGTTGAATTCAATGTCAAAACCAAACACACACATTTGGATTGATGGAAGGAGATGGATAGAGAGTGAGAGGGAGAGGGAGGGGGACGGGTTATGTTTTCGTTTTTCAATGGTGGTCCTTGGTGCACATGAGTTATGCATGTCATGGTGTCCTCTTTCTTGCCATTCTTATGTTACGGCTATTAGGTGGGTAAAGAAACTTATTGATGCATAAGTGAGCTAAAGTGTAATATGAAGGTCAAAAGACAACCACCAGTGTTGCATCATTTTGACCACAAACCACCTAATCGACCACGGGTCCTTGTTTTTTTGTCTCGATGGTGTTACTATCATTCGTTAAGCAGAGAAACTATTGAAATAGTTAATATGATTTTTGGTTATGACTTGAAAATTAATGGTGTTCCAAGGATCCTCTATCCTCTTGGACACACACACACACACACACACACACACACACACAGAGGATCTTGCGAGTAAGTGTTCACCAAAACCTTTTGTAAAAACCAATGGGAAAAAGAACATTGAATATCTTAACAAAAAAAATTTGGATTTCTATCGAGTTTTACACCTAAAATCCTCCAAATTTAGCCAGTTTCCTTCAATGCCACCCTCAAAACTAGCCTGGAGTTTTTGATTTTTGCCCTTAGAAATTCACTTGAGGCTTGGTTTTTAATGGAGTTTTTGCCAATGCAGATAGTGATATTGTTTCTCATTTGAGAGAGAGAGAGAGAGAGAGAGAGAGAGAGAGAGAGAGAGATGCAGATAGTGATATTGTTTCTCATTTGAGAGAGAGAGAGAGAGAGAGAGAGAGAGAGAGAGAGATCTAAGCATCTTCTCTCACTTAGCATTGTTCTTTCTAATGGATACCACCTTATCTTGAGCAGACACAAACTCAAAACAGAGAATTGTCCTGCAAACAAATTAGTATGCAAAGTCACTACAGTGACCTTCTCTATTGTTGAAAATTTTTATTCTAGATTTGAAGAAGGCTCTAGTACCACCTTTTAGGGTATTGCATGGCTTTTATCTTCATAGATTGGAGCCAAATTTGCCTCTTATAATTGGTGGCGGCATGAATATTCCACATGACCGAAGATGTAAAGCATATTCCGATGATGATGTGCCCATTGTGTGGTGGATGCTATGGCCTTCCTGACATCTGCCATATTTTTTCAAACAATGATTCAAAATGGAAAGGAGCAGCATCCAACTAACTTTTTTCAATTATGATGATGTATTTCTTTAAAAATTTAGGCGTAGAACTCTATTAATTTTGATTGTTTTTTTTTGTAAATTGATTACAAAGGCATATATTGGTCACTTAAAGAAAAACATGATTTTATTGTAACAAAAAAAGTCTTTCATAATTAATGGTGTTTGTGAGGCATGTGTCATGTAAAAAGGGTGCCTTGTATGAAGATCAAAACCTTGTAGTATGGGTAGGGCAAGAGGACATGGAAGGGACGATTGGTGTATAAATGAACTAATGAGGTGCACTAAATTTCTATCAAATTGATGTGGCTAAGAGGAGGAAGGATTCATATGCTCTCAAGTATAAATGACAATCAATAACCAAAGTACTAAACAAGAGAGCACTTACCTTACAAAAAGAAACATACAATGACTTGAGCATTAAGTAAAGGTCTAGAGATTTTATTAGTCTATCAATCTTACTTCATGCTCAAACATGTGAAGCCCAAGCAAGAAAAATCCAAGCCAAAGAAGAGTAGAAGTAGAGGAGCTTACTGTTAAATAAATAGAGAATGAGCCAAAAGATAACATTTTCAAATATTGTGTTACTTTTTTCAAAGTAAGCTTTGATCTTTTGGAATTTAGAAGGTAGTTTATCCATTGAAAACTCTTTTTGTTGTAGTGCATCAATATATAACAAACAATAAATATTTTTTTGATGATAAAATTTACTAATTGCGTACAAACACTTGCTCGGGTTTGTCTTTGCTCGAAAAAACTCGCTCGGTGCGTGGTAAGACTCTCTCTCCCTCTCCCACCTTGCCCCCTTTTCTCCTCCCATCTCCCTCCTTCTCCCTCCTCCCCTCTCTCTTTTCATCCTTTGCTTCCTCACACATTAGCTATCATGGTGCTCATGGACATCACAAATCATGTGTCTCCACCACTGTGTACTCCGCACACCAAAAGCATACATATTTGCCTTCCCACAAAGTTTGCAATGAAGGCCTCATGTGAGGGTGAGCAGAGGTCATCAAAGGAATATCGTGTCGTCGGTGAGACAAGTGCTGACATTTGGGTGGATGGCCATTTATACCCTTACGATCCTATAAGATGCTTTCATCCATCCTTTAATAGCCTTTTGACGTTTCTTCAATATCTTGGGAGGGGAGAAGCATGCTTGTTAGGCTATTACAAGCGGTTGTCTATGGGTGCAGGCTCTTCCTTTTATTCATGGATGCATGAATGTCAATCTCTTCAGCTCAAAACAGTGGCATTACAAGAAATTATTGCCTCTTCGGAGAGGGAGGTTGAAACTCTTCAACAACAAATGCAAGAAAAGGATTCCCACATTATGAAGCTTGCCAACACCATCACATATTTGAAAGAAACACCCCTTGGTGCAAGGGAACGTAAGCACACTTTTTTATCCATTGAAACACTTGCACATACGGCTAGAGCATAAAAACGACGAGTGATAGCCACAAGGTGATTTATTCTTCACTTGCAAGATACATTTCTACTTCACACTATTTGCTAACATTTATCTTGTTTGTTGCTAGAAACTTTATCGAAGAGGCATGTAGTGGAACAAGCCAAGATGATCGAGTCAATCTTCTCACTAGTTGTCTCAATACCCATGATGTGATTTCTATTTTATAATCACCTCGGGGGAAGCACATTAGGGATGCAGCCACCATTGGGACCTTATGCACAAATTTTCAAATGTTGTTAGTGAAGATGACATGCAACAAGCTTATGATGAGGTTGGGATCGACACCAAAGCCTACAAGGCTATTTTTCAACTCCTAAAGGATGTCCTATGGGAGCGTGACATCATAGAGAACCTATTTTCTGTTCTGCACAAGGTAAACCTTGCAAAGAAGGCCACTAACAAAGATGTGTTCTCTTGCATTGGGGAATACCTACACATTGAGGACACAATGCCAACTTCACTTTATGCTTCATGCACACCAAAGGCAAGGGGATAAGGTAGGAAAAACTCCATAAGACCTTTGGAGAAGGGCTTCCCTTACACAATGTGGAACAATACATTTGTGGACCTCGGAAGGCTACAACAAGCTATGCTTAGATTCTACAAGTTACCTCAAGAAGGTGACACAATATACTTCTTACTTGTGGTTGTGTTCTTCTTATCATAGATTTTTGAAGACTAAGGTCTTGCCTCTACTTGTTTTGAAGTGCTTGGTCCAAAGGTCGCTTTTGTGTTAAAACTCGATGAGTGTCAAATAGTGAAAGGTCAAAGGTTAGAGAGGTTAAGTGTCACTTTAATGAATGAAGCCCTGTTGCAAATCAAGCGAACGGATTCAATCAACCATCTCCCACCCCAGCTTTTAGTGTGCAATCAAAGAAAGACATTTGGTGGTTGAGTGCTATTGACGTTCCCGAAGAGACCAATGGAGTTTTTCCTGTTGCGGTAAAGGCACTACACCTTTGTCTGAGCCGGATATCCGGTGTCCGACCGCCCACCCACCATGTGTACATGCCCTTATTCATTATACATATATGAATAAGGATCTCATCACCACTAATTCCTGAGATTTCTCCACACACACCATCTCGTGCTCCTCCCCTTCCCAGAATGTACCTGACCGCACCTTGCACGCACGCATTCACACGCACGCGCACTCACAAGTGATATCAGAGCCAGTGTGACAAACCACGTGCGATCGCTTTTTGATGACCGACTCGAAAGCGATGAAGCTTGTCGGCTATGGTGGAGTTCGAAGCTTAAGCTTGAGCTTGGCGGTGGCAGCAGATCCGACACAGATCAGAGCTTGATCAGAGGAGATCAGGAGAATCTCAACCCCTGACGCACATAGCCCCTCTTGGCTTGGAAAGGAATCTTGAGGGGAATTTGAGAATCTCAACAGGAAGCTTTGAGATCTTTGTGTAGCAAATTTGAGAAGGTTTTGAAGCTTGAGAAGAATCATTCGGGAAAAGCAAGCAAAGGGAGAGTAGCCGGCTTCAACAGCGAGCTTGGGAGAGCTCGTGTATGAACATAATCTAGAGCATAGGGTTGCAGCACGAAACGGCATGGGAGCTTGAGGCATTCAAAGCAAGACAGGATTTGGCAGAAGCTTGAAAGAGAAAATTGAAAGCAATCAAAGGCAGCAGGCAGCCAAGCACCGAGCAGGTGTGTGCTCGTGCACACACACACACACACACACACACACACACACACACACACACACACACACAATGTGGGCGTTAAGCTCATGGGCTATAGGAAATCAAGAGGAGTGAATTCAAGCACAAAGCATATCTTGGAAAGCTTGCAATTGGGGGAAAGCATAGCCAATATAGAACTTGGGAAATCGAGCATAGCTTGGGAGAACTACTGGTTGAGAAAAGGGCAAATCGAAAGGCATTTTGAAAGCAAGGATTCGGGCAGTTGCAGAGCAATTGGAGAATTTTTGTTGCAACGACCCAATTGGGGAAATTGGTGAGGCTTCAACAGCAAATTGGAAAGCCATCTAGTGAGTTTGGAGCTTTGAGTGCAATCAAGCATGAAAATCAAGTAAGCTTGCAATCGAGTTGGAATTGACCGAGGCTTGCAAGCTTGAGCCATTCAAAAGCAATAAATTGGGCTGCTAAGAGATTT
This sequence comes from Adiantum capillus-veneris, assembly GCF_014529385.1. Classification (NCBI taxonomy): domain Eukaryota; kingdom Viridiplantae; phylum Streptophyta; class Polypodiopsida; order Polypodiales; family Pteridaceae; genus Adiantum; species Adiantum capillus-veneris. The sequence goes on along the minus strand of NC_140937.1, from coordinate 31,317,433 downwards.
TTTTATTTTTATTTTTGAGAGTACAAGAACTTGGAAACACACGCACACACCCTATTTACAATGGCCTCACAGGTAGGGAGAGAGGCATCCCATCACACACACACACACACACACACACACACACACGCATATGGGAACAGTCCCTAAGGACTTAGAACTTGTCTTCAGGTTGCCAAGGGGGTATTGAACCCAAGACCTTAGGCACATAGGCTATGACTCTACCAACTGAGCTAGCACCCGTTGATGCTGCTAGGAGAATTGGGTAGCAACCGAGCTTGACAACCATTAGGAGTGTGTGGTGGTGATACACACACACACTCGCAGCCTTGGCAGATGTCAGACTCACTCGTCAAAGCCTGCAGGTTTTGTCAAAATTGCAAGTCCGACAAAGAACAACAAAAATCAATTTTTTTTAAAATTGGTTACACACTACTTTGTGTGGAAGGGTGGGTGCCCCCCCCGACCCTCCTACTCCACTCTCACACACCTTGAGAAAGAGAGAGGTAGAGAGTGAGCACTTTTGGCATGCGCTCACACACACATACATAGGCATGTGCGGACACAAGTGGCAAGCAAGCCTAGGCAGCACTTGGCATCGGCCCAATTTTGACAATCTTCTTGGTGATTTTCTTCTACTTCTCGGCGTCAGGTTTTGACACCAATTTTGGCGGTTTTTCTCAACATTTCTCTTTGACGGCTTAGCACCAGCTTTAAGCATTGACGGCTTGGCATTGGTTTTGACACTGATAAGGCGGCTATTTGGCTAGCGTGCTTCCACCCGAAGATAGCAAATGCTAACTATGACACTCACAAGAAAATCTCGTCGATTCACTAAGCAAACAAAGTCCAATCGAGACCGAACTTGTACAATGGATAGGCAATGACTAAAGAAATATACATATGGCCTCAAATCCCCCTTTCAACCATTTGCCAAAATTGCAAATATTATCTACAATGTATTATTTTTGGCCCCGAATGCACCCTAGAACCTTAGCAATGATGCTCAAACACCCCTCCTATGCATAAAATGCAATTTTGTTATCTAAATCTTGAGTTATTAGTAGATTTATAAGGAGGTTAGCCACAATAAAACACACTTTTATCGCAAGAGACTTACAATGTCACAAAGAGCATTCACCTATGAATGTGATGGAGTAGACGGCACTTCAAACGAACACTTCATGAGGGATTTATCAGCTTGAGAAAGAAGGAGGAAGGTACACAAAGCTTTGCAAAACTGATGTACACTTATCATCCAAAAACTTTTTAAAACCCTAACCAAAATTGGCTTTAATACCTTAGCCAAAGGTTCTAGGTCAAAAATGGGTATCTTCCTTTTTTGTTTCAAAACTCACAATGGTGAGTGCATTATATTACCAGATCCAAAAATTACAGATTCTTGTCATGCTCATGACGAGCCATGACCACTTCACTGGATTCTAGATGCTTCGATTGATGGGGGAGCCATCCCTTGACAATGAACGATCCCACACATTCACAGCATCCCCGAGGGTCCTGCTCCACCAGTCTTTTGAGTTCTTTTGCTTTCCAATGGCGATGGTCGTTACTCTGATTTCTGGACTATCTCCACAAACTTAGCTATCTCCAAAGAGTTCTCAAAAATTTGATTGTTCCTTGTCTTTCAAATGTATATAAAGTAGCAATACGCCACTATTTTTGTAGCAATGAGCAGAGTATGACTCTTGAACATCTTTCCTCCCAAGAAGAGATCGTTCTTGAAGAATCCTATATTCCAAGTTTTCTGGACCCATTTGCAAATCTTGCCTACAAGTTCACATACTGACGGATTGTCATAATAATCAATATCTAATTCTCCCAAATGATTTTCTCATGTTAAACTGATCCTTTAATATGGGGAAGTGCCAGGGGAGAAAAAGCTAGAATATTGGTTAAGCTAGCAGACCGGCCACAGTAGGGATCCAAAGGAGGGAAAATAGGGATCCAAAGGGCGGGCCATCTGCAAAAGAGCCATGTGCAGCTAAAAAGACCCTAAGGTTTAGGCCATTAAGACTTCCAAAATGCTAAGGTTCCAAAATTCAAAGGTTTTGTCCAAAGGTCAAACATGGGGGAATTGCATGCTTTGTGTGTGTCAAAAAAGTCTTTACAAATCCCTACTTAGGAGGGGGCGAGCCTTGCTTGTAGGGGATGAGAAAGAAAGCCACACACACGCACACAAGCTCCCTTTACACAAAGGGAATGAGGGACACATGTCAACTCCCTAGCCCAGATGCCCACAAGGTGTACCCAATTCCTATTGGATGGCCTTGGAGGTGGAGCAATGAGAATTAGGCTAGAGTAAATCTAGTTTAATTAATTTAAAAACACTTAATAAAAGAACCAATAAGAATAAAGTCCTTTAGAAGACTATTGGACAATCTCCCAAGGGGTCCAATGAGCATTCAGCAGCCCAATGGCTTGCCTGATTCCTATTGGGCAGGAGGCAAAGGGGTCCAATGAGAGTTTAGTTGAATTATTAAATTACCTAAATCTCTCACAATAGGGGAAAGGGAGACACAATTCAAACGGCTATCGCTTATGCTGCTTAATTGTCATTGGCTAGCCCTAGGGAGGTCCAATGAGAGGGTAGCAAGAGCAAATAGCAAGAAGGGTCGCCCAAGAGAGAGAGGGGGCTAACTTTTGCAAGGCATTATCACACACACACTCACACAATCTCATGTGTGAAGTAAAGAAGACTCTCTCTCCTTCTCAAGCTTTAATGGAAAGCTTACCACCTACTCCAAGCTTGTGAGAAGGGAGGCCTACACCAACAACTCTTGGCTTTGTGATGCAAATCCACCATGCTAATTACTAAGCTAAGCAATGCTAATATGAGTGATTATGTGAGGAGATGTACATCTTTCTCGTAAGAATACTCCTACTTCCTCTCAATCTACTCTCATACACTGCTATCTCTAACCATCTTCGAAGGTGTGTGAGGTCTTGGGTCTGAGACCGGGGATAATTGATGTTGTGTTTGATAAGTGTTTTGCTTAGTGCATGAAGCTTTCATCTTCATTGCACTAGCTAGTCTTGAAGGAACACAAAGAATTGTATTGTACAATGTCTCTCTTGATGGGAGAAACCATAATACAAAGCCTTTTGGAGGGGGGACCGGCTCCATGAAAATCCGGTCCTCAACTGTTGTCAATAGCTTAATTTCTCTCTCTTTTGAAAGTATTTTTCATGCTATCTAACTAGGTGTTATGCTTTTTGTTGCTCTCTCCACCCAAGCACTCTCGTAATTCTCATTAGGAATCTATTCTAATGAAATTCCCACTATGTTCATGCTAATTTCCGCTACACACAAGTTTTTAGGCTATTAAAAAACACATTGGTATCAGAGCACAAGGTTTCTCTTTTCTTGCTCAAGAAGGGAGGTCCTCAAGCTAGCTATAAATGGTTGATATTATTAATTGCCTCTGAGTAAGTAGAATAGGGATTTTTCAGCCTTGCAGTGAGCCTGCCTTCGTGCAGTTAACAGGGCATCACCGTCGAGAGCTATGGTCTTAAAAGTGGAGTCCTATGGGGCTTGCCTACGGCTTAACCACTATTGAGCTATTAGAAGCTTGACAAGAGCAGGTGTTGTTATGGTGTTGAACGACCCTCTCTTCTATTCCTTGCAATTAATGGTATTCGAGCCACGGGTACAGTAGCTTGAGTGCTTTTTCTAAAGGGGTAAAGAGGAGTAGCAACTAGGTCTTGAAGTGCCAAAGTACACCTAAAAAGCTTACACCTAAAAGTTGTTAGAATGGTTGACAATAGTAAAGAGAGTGAAATTAATGTTGGTAACTTTGATTTTGCTAATGAGCAACCTACTAATGATGCTCCGATGCTTGTTAACTATCTTGTTTTGAGTCTTCAACAAGCCATGGGCAATCCATCTCTCCAAAGTGAAGTGCAACGGCAGCTCCGTGCTCACGGGATTCTCCAAGCTCACCACCATGACGAGAGAACACCTAGGAAGCCTCCTTGTGACACTTCCAAAAGAGGTCTCTCTCCGATTCGGGAAAAAGAAGAGAATCCATACAAAGGGCTCAAGAATTTACTTCTTGATGATGCATCTCCTTCCCAAAGGAGAACTCAAGGGCCTCCACCAAAGGAACGAGAAAGAAGTGAGTCTCCCCCCACCTTGGCGGAGATGGCTCCACGAAGACGGCGGGATAAACGCTCTCCATCACCACCAAAGCGGAGAAGACCATCGCACCCTCCTCCACACAATAATTCAAAGATGGATGATAAAAAGCAAGAGAACAAAAAGGCGACAAAGAGGACACTCTCTTCTCCATCTTCTTCATCCTCTTCCTCTTATGAGAGTGATGGTGAAGACGACGAAGATCAAGACAAGAAAAAGGCGAGAAAGAGGTCACCCTCTTCTCCACCTTCTTCAAATTCTTCACCTTCTGAACAAAGTGATGGTGCAACCTTTGAACCATCAAAAAGAAGAGGCCATAGGAAATCCTATGCCACATGGAAGAGGTTGTCCAAGCTAAACAAGTTCAAAGAGGGAGGGAAGAGAATCTCTTTCCTTACCTATGATGGCACCTTTGGTGCTACGAACAAAGTCTTGGCCTTTATCTAACAGTTTGATGCGGCGTTTGGAGATGAGGGCTTCACGGAGTCCTCTAAGCTACGCCATGTAGCTATGCACTTTCAAAATCCGGCATTCAATGGTGGTCTAGCCTACGAGCCAACGGTGAAGCTCCGCGAACATGGAAAGATTTAAGAGCTTCCATTATGAAGCAGTTTTTGGCCACCGATGCCAAAGACAAAGTACTCACCGAATGGCGAAGCTTAAAGCTCTCTCCCTAAGAATCCATCCACAAATATGTAGACAAGTTTTGGGACCTACAACTCAAAGACACTGTCTTCAAAATGTTGGATTTTGAAGAGCAAAAGCAACAATTTTGTGCGGGCTTAACCGAAGAAATGGCAGAGTATGTCAATTCCCAAAGGCCATGTACCATATCGGCGGTAATACGCCATACTATAGTGGCCTCTCGAATCAATTTCCAAACGGGGGCAAAAAGAAATAATAAGCCCACGGAAAACAAGGGTTCCAACGAGCCTAAGGGGAAGGACAATGTCCAAAAGTCTCCTAAGTCAAACTCCAACAAAGCTAAAGAGAAGGGAGTATACATAGGTAAAAACAAACTCTCTCCTGAAGAGCTTGAGCGTTATCGCAAGGATAACCGGTGTTTCAAGTGAGGCAAACAAGGGCATACGTACCGCGCTTGTCCCCAAAAGAACAACCGCCAAGATCCTCCTAGAACTACCTTGGTTGAAATCCAAGAGGAGGAGACTCACCAAACTCACCACAAAGGATCTCCTCTATGCCATGCTTGGGGAAAGGTAAGAGAACATGATGCTTTTATTCTCTTTAACCCTGGTTCTACTCACAATTTTATATCTATAGAGTTGGCCACCAAGCTAGGCATACAAGCCTATGAGATGGGAGATGTTCTACCCGCAGACAGTGCTTTCAAGGGGCAAGAAGCTTCAGTCACTCCCTTAATCTGGAAATTGAGGCTTCAGAGATCCAAAGCTATGTGGACAAAGAGGACTTCTTTATCTCTCCCCTCAAGCATGAGGATGTAATCCTAGGGACACCATGGTTTGATCGCCTGGCTGCCAATGTTAAATTCCCTGAAAGAAGAATCTCCTTTAAGTTCAGGAAAAAAGACATGTATATAGATGCTAAGGAAAAGGGTAGCACTATCCCCATTGTACATACACCAGCTTTCAACAAGTCAGTAAAGAGCTCTATTTCCATGTACATGATTTTTGTTAAAGATTCTCAAAATGAACCTAATGCTTTAGCAAAAGAAAGTAAAAGCAACCAAAAGGAATTAGAGTTATCCAATTTTCTCAAGGGGTTTCAAGATGTCTTTATTCACGACATCCCTTCTGAGTTACCTCCTAAACGAGGTAATGATGACCATGAAATTGAACTTCTTCCAGGAAGTTCACCACCTAACAAACCTCCTTATAGAGTTTCTCAAGCTCAACAAGAGGAGATTATGCGGCAAGTGCATGAGTTAGTTGAGAAGGGCATGGTTAGGTCTAGATCATCTCCATTTTTCTCACATGTGCTATTAGTGCAACAGAAAGACGGCACATATTGTATGTGTGTCGACTATAGAGCACTAAATAGGATCACTATCAAGAATAGGTTTCCCGTTCCACGGGTAGAAGACCTATTTGATAAGCTACAAGGATCGATCTACTTCAGTAGGATTGACCTAAAAAGTGGTTATCATCAAATAAGGATAGTTGATCAAGACTTTGTAAAGACCGCATTTCGTACCACATTTGGTCTTTACGAATACATTGTCATGCCTTTTGGCTTGACCAATGCACCAGCCACATTCAACCGCTTGATGGAGAAGCTGTTCAGGCCTCATCGAACCTTCACTGCAGTGTTCTTTGATGATATTATCATCTACTCTAATTCATTAGGCGAACACAAGCAACACCTCCAGGTAATATTTCAAGTTTTAAGAGAGAATAAACTTTATGTTAATCGAAAGAAAAGTGAATTTTTCTTGCAAGAGATTCAGTATTTAGGTCACATTATCTCTCAAGATGGCATCCAAATGGATCCATCAAAGTTAGAGGTAATAAAAGGATGGCCTAAACCAAAGAATATTCATGAATTAAGAAGCTTTATAAGTATGTGTGCATACTATAGACGCTTCATAGAAAAGTTCTCACAGATTGCGGGACCATTACATGACCTAACAAAGAAAAGCATTAGGTACACATGGTCTGCTAAGGAGAATAATGCTTTCGAAAAGCTTATCTCTCAACCTGTGCTTACACTACCGGATCTCTCAAAACCATTTGAGGTCCAATGTGATGCTTGTGGTGATTGCCTTGGAGCTGTTTTGCTCCAAGAAGGGCACGCCATAGGCTATGAAAGTCGAAGGCTTGACCCTGTTGAGCAAGCTCTAGGCATATATGAAAAGGAACTCCTTGCAGTTCTACATGCCTTAGACTCATGGAAGCACTAATTATTGGGGACTCCTTTCATTCTGCGAACGGATCACCAAAGTCTTAAGTACTTCATGACGCAGACCAAGCTCTCCGACAAACAAATAAGGTGGGCAAATTTCCTTTCGCAATTTCATTTTCATATTGCTCACATTGCTGGCAAGCATAATCAAGTAGCTGATGCACTCTCAAGACAGTCAAGAGTGAATGCGGTTTCCATAGAAACTCACAATGATCTATCTTCAATGATAGATGAGTATGCTATTGATCCCAATTTTAGAGATGTGATTTCAGCCCTTGCATTAGGAAAGAAAGAAGAACCATTTACTTTACAAGATGGTTATCTTCTCTATGGCAATAGACTATGCGTTACTGACTCACTACGTGAGAAAGTAATGTATGAATCGCATGCTCTTCCTTATGCGGGGCATAGAGAGATTCAGTCTACCTTAAAGTGAATTGAAACATATTTCTATTGGCCTACCATGAAAGTGAACATACCAGAGTATGTTTCTAAATGTGTGGTATGCCAAAATACAGAATTTGATAGAGGGAAGCAACTTGGATTGCTTCTGTCATAATAATCAATATCTAATTCTCCTAAATGATTTTCTCATATTAAACTGATCATTTTATGTGGGGGAAGTGCCAAGAGAGAAAAAGCTAGAATATTGGTTAAGCTAGCAGACCGGCCACATTAGGGATCCAAAGGAGGGAAAATAGGGATCCAAAAGGGGGGCCATCTGCAAAAGATCCATGTACAACAATGGGCTAAAAATACCCTAAGGTTCAGCCCATTAAGACTTCCAAAATGCTAAGGTTCCAAAATTTAAAGGTTATGTCCAAAGGTCAACCCTAGGGGAATTGGATGCTTTGTGTGTGTAAAAAAAGTCTTTGCATATCCCTACATGGGAGGGGGCGATCCTTTCTTCTAGGGGATGAGAGAGAAATCCACACACACACACACACAAGCTCCCTTTACACAAAGGGAATGAGGGACACATGTCAGCTCCCTAGGCCAGATGCCCACAAGGTGTACCCAATTCCTATTGGATGGCCTTAGAGGTGGACCAATGAGAATTACGTTAGAGTAAATCTAGTTTAATTGATTTAAAAACACTTAATAAAAAGAACCAATGAGAATTAAGTCTCCTGGATGATTATTGGACAGCCCGTGAAGGGGTCCAATAGGAATTGAGCAGCCCAATGGGCTACTTAATTCCTATTGGTCAGAATGGGGAAAGGTCCAATGGGTATTTAATTCATTTAAATCAATTAAGTTTAATTGATTAAGCTCTCACAAAAGGGAAAAGGGGGACACATGTCAGAAGGCTATCACTTATGCTGCTTAATAGCCATTGGCTTGACTTGGGGAGGTCCAATGGGGAGCCTGCAAGAGTAAATAGCAAGAGGGCTCGCCCAAGACAGAGAGGGGGCTGATTTCTGCAAGGCATTATCACACACACACTCACACAATCTCATGTGTGAAGAAAGAGAAGACTATCTCTTCCCAAGCTTTAATGGAGAGCTCATCACCTACTCCAACCTTGTGACATAGAAGCCTACATCAACACACTCTTGGCATGTGGATGCAAATCCAACCAAGAGCCAAGCTTCAATGCATGCTCATCTCCTCTACCAAGCTAATTACTAAGCTAAACTATGCTAATATGAGTGATTATGTGAGGAGATGTACATCTTTCTCGTAAGATACTCCTTCTTCCTCTCAATCTACTCTCATACCCTGCTAGCTCTCACCATCTTCGAAGGTGTGTGAGGTCTTGGGTCTGAGAACGGGGATAATTAAATTTGTGTTTGCTAAGTGTTTTGCTTAGTCAATGAAGCTTTCATCTTCATTGCACTAGCTAGTCTTGAAGGAACACAAAGAATTGTATTGTACAATGTCTCTCTTGATGGGAGAAACCATAATACACAGCCTTTTGGAGGGGGGACCGGCTCCATGCAAATCCGGTCCTTAACTGTTGTCAATAGCTTAATTTCTCTCTCTTTTGAAAGTATTGTTGATGCTATCTAACTAGGTGTTATGCTTTTTGTTGCTCTCTCCACCCAAGCACTCTTGTAATTCTCATTAGGAATCTATTCTAATGAAATGCCCACTATGTTCATGCTAATTTCCGCTACACACAATTTTTTAGGCCATTAAAAAACACATTGGTATCAGAGCACAAGGTTTCTCTTTTCTTGCTCAAGAAGGGAGGTCCTCAAGCTAGCTATAAATGGTTGGTATTATTAATTGCATGTGAGTAAGTAGAATAGGGATTTTTCAGCCTTGCAGTGCACCTGCCTTCGTGCAGTTAACGGAGCATCACCGTCGAGAGCTATGGTCTTAATAGTGGAGTCCTACGGGGCTTGCCTACGGCTTAACCACTATTGAGCTATTAGAATCTTGACAGGAGCTGGTGCTGTTTTGGTGACGAAAGACCCTCTCTTCTATTCCTTGCAATTAATGGTATTCGAGCCGCGGGTATAGTAGCTTGAGTGCTTTTTCTAAAGGGATAAAGAGGAGTAGCAACTAGGGCTTGACGTGCCAAAGTACACCTAAAAAGTTTACACCTAAAAGTTGTTAGAATGGCTGACAATAGTAAAGAGAGTGAAATTAATGTTGATAACTTTGATTTTGCTCATGAGCAAGCTACTAATGATGCTTCAATGCTTGTTAACTATCTTGTTTCTAGGCTTCAACAAGCCATGGGCAATCCATCTCTCCAAAAAGAAGTGCAACGGCAGCTCTGTGCTCACGGGATTCTCCAAGCTCATCACCATGACGAGAGAACACCTAGGAAGCCTCCTTGTGAGACTACCAAAAGAGGTCTCTCTCCAATTCAGGAAGAAGAAGAGAATCCGTTCGAAGGGCTCAAGAACTTACTTCTTGAAGATGCATCTCTTTCCCAAAGGAGAACTCAAGAGCCTCCACCGAAGGAATTAGAAAGGAGTGAATCTCCCGCCACCTCGGCAAAGATGGCTCCACGAAGACGGCGGGCTAAACGCTCTCCATCACCACCAAAGCGGAGAAGACCATCACACTCTTCTCCACGCCATAACTCAAAGAGGGATGATAAAAAGCAAGAGAAGAAAAAGGCGAGAAAGAGGACACCCTCTTCTCCATCTTCTTCATCCTCTTCCTCTTATGAAAGTGATGGTAAAGAAGACGAAGATCAAGACAAGAAAAATGCAAGAAAGAGGTCACCCTCTTCTCCACCTTCTGAAGAAAGTGATGGTGCAACCTTTGAACCATCAAAAAGAAGAGGCCATAGGAAATCCTATGGCGCATGGAAGAGGTCATCCAAGCTGAAGAAATTCAAAGAGGGAGGGAAGAGCATCTCTTTTCTTACCTATGATGGTACCTTTGGTGCTACGGACAAAGTCTTGGCCTTTATCGAGCAATTCGATGCGGCGTTTGGAGATGAGGGCTTCACGGAGTCCTCTAAGCTACGCCATGTAGCTATGCACTTTCAAAAGTCCACCAGGCAATGGTGGTCTAGCCTACAAGCCAACGGTGAAGCTCCACGAACATGGAACGCTTTAAGAGCTTCCATTATGAAGCAGTTGTTGGCCACCGATGCCAAAGACAAAGTACTCACCGAATGGCAAAGCTTAAAGCTCTCTCCCTATGAATCCATCCACAAATATGTAGACAAGTTTTGGGACCTACAACTCAAAGCCACTATCTTCAAAAAGTTGGATTTTGGAGAGCAAAAGCAACAATTTTGTGCGGGCTTAACCGAAGAAATGGCGGAGTATGTCAACTCCCAAAGGCCAGGTACCATATCGACGGTAATACACTATACTATGGTGGCCTCTCGAATCAATTTCCAAACGGGGGCAAAAAGAAATAATAATCCCACGGAAAACAAGGGTTCCCATGAGCCTAAGGGGAAGGACAATGTCCAAAAGTCTCCTAAGGGAAACTCCAACAAAGCTAAAGAGAAGGGAGTTTACAAAGGTAAGAACAAACTCTCTCCTGAAGAGTTTGAGCGTTATCGCAAGGATAACTGGTGTTTCAAGTGCGGAGAACAAGGGCATGGGTACCGCGCTTGTCCCCAAAAGAACAACCACCAAGATCCTCCTAGAGCTTCCTTGGTTGAAATCCAAGAGGAGGAGACTCACCGAACTCACCACAAAGGATCTCCTATATGCCATGCTTGGGGAAAGGTAAGAGAACATGATGCTTTTATTCTCTTTGACCCTGGTTCTACTCACAATTTTATATCTGTAGAGTTGGCTACCAAGCTAGGCATACAATCCTACGAGATGAGAGATGTCCTACCCGAAGATAGTGCCTTCAAGGGGCAAGAAGCTTCAGTCACTCCCTTAATCGGAAAATTGAGGTTTCATGTCCAAGGCTATGTGGACAAAGAGGACTTCTTTATTTCTCCTCTCAAGCATGAGGATGTAATCCTAGGGACACCATGGTTTGACCGCCTGGTTGTCGATGTTTAATTTCTTGAAAGGAGAATCTCCTTTAAGTTCAGGGAAAAAGACATGTATATAGATGCTAAGGAAATGGGTAACACTATTCTTATAGTACATACACCAGCTTTCAACAAGTCAATAAAGAGCTCTATTTCCGTGTACATGATTTTTGTTAAAGATTCTCAAAATGAACCTAATGCTTTAGCAAAAGAACATAAAAGCAACCAAAAGGAATTAGAGTTATCCAATTTTCTCAAGGGGTTTCAAGATGTTTTTATTGACGACATCCCTTGTGAGCTACCTCCTAAACGAGGTAATGATGACCATGAAATTGAACTTCTTCCAGGAAGTTCAACGCCTAACAAACCTCCTTATAGAGTTTCTCGAGCTCAACAAGAGGAGATTATGCGGCAAGTGCATGAGTTAGTTGAGAAGGGCATGGTTAGGCCTAGCTCATCTCCATTTTGCTCACCTGTTCTATTAGTGCAAAAGAAAGGCGGCACATATCGTATGTGTGTCGATTATAGAGCACTAAATAGGATCACTATCAAGAATAGGTTTCCCGTTCCATGGGTAGAAGACCTGTTTGATAAGCTACAAGGATCGATCTACTTCAGTAGGATTGACCTAAAAAGTGGCTATCATCAAATAAGGATAGTTGATCAAGACATTGTAAAGACCACATTTCGCACCACATTTGGTCTTTACGAATACATTGTCATGCCTTTTGGCTTGACCAATGCACCAGCCACATTCAATCGCTTGATGGAGAAGTTGTTCAGGCCTCGTCAAACCTTCACTGGAGTGTTCTTTGATGATATTATCATCTACTCTAATTCATTAGACGAACACAAGCAACACCTCCAGGTAATATTTCAAGTTTTAAGAGAGAATAAACTTTATGTAAATGGAAAGAAAAGTGAATTTTTCTTGCAAGAGATTCAGTATTTAGGTCACATTATCTCTCAAGATGGCATCCAAATGGATCCATCAAAGTTAGAGGTAATAAAAGGATGGCCTAAACCAAGGAATCTTCATGAACTAAGAAGCTTTATAGGTATGTGTGCATACTGTAGACGCTTCATAGAAAAGTACTCACAGATTGCGGGACCATTACATGACCTAACAAAGAAAAGCGTTAGGTACACATGGTCTGCTAAGGAGAACAATTCTTTCGAAAAGCTTAAAGAAAAGCTTATCTCTCAACTTGTGCTTACACTACCGGATCTCTCAAAACCATTTGAGGTCCAATGTGATGCTTGTGGTGATTGCCTTGAAGCTGTTTTGCTCCAAAAAGGGCACGCCATAGGCTATGAAAGTCGAAGGCTTGACCCTGTTGAGCAAGCTCTAGGCATATATGAAAAGGAACTCCTTGCAGTTCTACATGCCTTAGACTCATGGAAGCACTATTTATTGGGGACTCCTTTCATTCTACGAACGGATCACCAAAGTCTTAAGTACTTCATGACGCAGACCAAGCTCTCCGACAAACAAATGAGGTGGGAAAATTTTCTTTCGCAATTTCATTTTCATATTGCTCACATTGCTGGCAAGCATAATCAAGTAGTTGATGCACTCTCAAGACGACCGAGAGTGAATGCGGTGACGGGAGAAAAGAGAACCCCGAACCCCCGACGGCCTCTAAAACACCGGGGACCGAATGGTGCGCCTCGAGCCTGTCATGGTAAAGCAAACAGGGGGCACCACCTAGCTTCAGCGGCTAGGACGCAAACAACACACCACCATAACAAAAATTTCATCCAAGAGAGATGGATGCTTGGGAGTAATGATGAAGAGGAAAGGGAATGAGATCAAGTGAGAGAGAGAGAGAGAGAGAGAGAGAGAGAGAGAGTGAGGGAGGGGGTATAGCGGCTTAGTACTTAGGCACCACAAAAGGATGGCGAATCCGCACACCCTTCACACATACACAAGCTCACTCCAAAACACAAGACTAGGCGGCGATTCCGCATACCTCACATGGGCAAAACATTGCAAGAAAACATACTCACAAAACCTCAAGCTTTATTTAGAGAATTAGGCGATGAAATGGGGAGCATAGGGTAGGGGAATGAGAAGGGAGAGAGTGGTAGAGCACATGGCGGATAGGTGGGAGTTGATGGCGAAGACTTGCACGAGGATTATGGCAATCATCCTTCATTTAGTTGCCCTTCATCTTCCATAGCCAAGGGTGTAGAGGTCATGCTCAAGACAAGCATGGTGATTGCGGTGATGGTGATGGTGATGGTGATGGTGATGGTGATGGTGTGGGTGTGGGTGTGGATGTGTGTGTGTGCACTAGGCACACACAGTGCATAGTGTGTTCTTTGGTGATGTTGTGTGTGTATTTAGTGTGATGGTGACCCCTCTTTATATAGGGGAGGAGGGGGGAGGAATTCTAGAATTTAGAAATGAAGAAATCATTATCTACATAGGCCATGTGACTGTGGGCCCCACTTGTCTGGCTGTGTGTATATGTGCCAGAACAGCAGTCTCATGAGAGAGAGACTAAGAGAGAGAGATGGGTTGATGAAAAAAAAGTGAGAGGTGACATGGATAATAAAGTAATTATAAGAGGGGAGAGAGGGGAGTGTGTTCAGAGGTGAATCTGTGTGCAGATGTGTGTGAACACAAGAAAAATTAGGTAACCACCGGGTGGGGATGGGTCTGTGGACACCTTTTTCAGTGAAACTGAGTGTGTGTGAGTGTGGGGGAGGTTATTTAGCTCCAAGACAAGAGACATGGCGCCCTTTAGAGAGAGAGGGGGGTATTTGGGTCATGGGATATGATAGGAGAGAGAAAGAGAGGGTGGGGTATACTATTTTGGAAGATAGGGTAAGTTGCATGTGAGTTAGGGTGCATTATTGGTGAGTTATAATGCATTATTGGTGAGAGGTGGGGTAGCTTGAGGGGAGAGAGAAAGGAGAAAGGACAAGGGGAAGACGGAGGGGGTTGACCTTTTGAGTGGAGGAGAGGAAAAGGGACACCCGGCGGGGCAACAGTGAAGAAAAAGGAGGCAAGGTGGGGATGGGCTACCCCGCAGGCATGAGGTGGCCTATTTTACCTTTCTTATATATTTACATAATCATACTTTATTTTTTTCTTACTTTTTCCAATTCCTTTTATCACTCCCTCCATAAGAGGGGATTTTCATGGGGTGGGGACGAGAGAAGAGGGGTATGGGAGCTTGGCTTGTGAAAAGCCCCCATCAGCGGTTTCCATAGCCACTCACAATGATCTATCTTCAATGATAGATGAGTACGCTATAGATCCCAATTTTAGAGATGTGATTTCAGCCCTTGCATTAGGTAAGAAAGAAGAACCATTTACTTTACAAGATGGTTATCTTCTCTATGGCAATAGACTATGTGTTACTAACTCACTACGTGAGAAAGTAATGTATGAATCTCATGCTCCACCTTATGCGGGGCATAGGGGGATTCAGTCTACCTTAAAGGGAATTGAAACATATTTCTATTGGCCTACCATGAAAGTAAACATACAAGAGTATGTGTCTAAATGTGTGGTATGCCAAAAGACAAAATTTGATACAGGGAAGCAACTTGGATTGCTTCAACCCTTGCCAATCCCTAATTCACCATGGGAGAGCATATCCATGGATTTTAGCTTTGGATTGCCTAAGTCTATCCATGGGAATACGAGAATATGGACGATAGTAGACAGGTTCAGTAAACAAGCTCATTTTATACCTGTCAAAAAGACTATCAAAGCCCATCAAATGGCAACCCTCTTCATTTCACAAATTTTCAAGTACCATGGCTTGCCAATGTCCATAGTGTCGGATAGAGATCCTAGAATGACCACTAATTTCTGGAAGGGTCTCTTTGAGAATTTAGGGACAAGGCTAAACTTCTCTTCGCCCTATCATCCACAAACGGATGGCCAAAGTGAAATAGCTAACCTAAGCATTCTCGATCTACTAAAAGCCTATGAAACAGAAGTAGATCAAAGATCCCAATGGGAGAAGTACTTACCCTTAGTGGAGTATGCTTACAATAACACTGTACATACTTCCACGGGAAAATCACCTTTCGAGGTGATTGAGGGAAGATCAAAAAGTACCTTGCTACTTAAAGTACATGGGAAGATCTTCGTTGCAGATGAGTATAACCGAGACCTACAAGAATATTTTCAAAAGATTAAGGATGCTATGTCTATCTCACAGCAAAGGCAAAAGGTTGCTGCTAACAAGCACAGAAGACCCCAAGCCTTTAAAGAAAACTATTGGGTCTTGTTAAATTTTCCCAAGGCTCGATTAAGGCACACGATGGGCAAGAATCCTACGGGCCACCAAAAGCACTATGCTAAATTAGCAAAAAGGTACTATGGTTCCTTCCAGATTCTTAGGCCAATCAATGAGATGGCCTATCAACTCAAGTTGCCCAATCATTAGCTCATACACAATGCTTTCCATGTGAGCCTATTAAAGCCTTACAAAGGAGAGCCACCTCAAGAACCTACTATTGAAGACCCACCGAAGATGGAGGACCAAGAGGAGGTGCTGCAGCCCGAGTCCATTCTTCGACATGAAGACAAGGTATTAAGAGGCAGTAAGATTATCCGACGATATCTTATTAAGTTTAAGAATTATCCTTTTGAACATGCTAGATGGATGCAAGGAGGCGGTAAGATTATCCGACGATATCTTATTAAGTTAAAGAATTATCCTTTTGAACATGCTAGATGGATGCAAGGCATACAATTTAAGGATAACCTAAACCTTGTCAATGCTTACAATGCTTTCCAAGAGTAAGCAAATGTACAAAATGTTAAAAATGAACAAAGTTTTTTTTGTCTTATAAGACTCTCTTTTTCTTTATTGTGCACAAAAATGAAGTAGTATGCATGCTTAGATCAAGTTTGCGGAGACGACGTCTCCCAAACACCAAGAAGAGCTTGTCACTCTACTATGAAAGATTGATAGGACTAATGTGCAGACATGCTTGCGGCAGCGTAAGGCTCTCAAGCGCCAAATGGACTAGTCATCCATTGTGGAATGATGTCGTAGGGTAACATAGGGATTCTCTACCCGCTAAGAAAAGGACTCATGAATATGCTTTATCTTCTCTACACCATAGCCGAGGACGACTATGATTTCAAGAGAGCGGTAATGTCATAATAATCAATATCTAGTTCTCCTAAATGATTTTCTCATATTAAACTGATCATTTAATGTGGGGAAGTGCCAGGGGAGAAAAGGCTAGAATATTGGTTAAGCTAGCAGACCGGCCACATTAGGGATCCAAAGGAGGGAAAATAGGGATCCAAAAGGGGGGCCATCTGCAAAAGATCCATGTACAAAAATGGGCTAAAAAGACCCTAAGGTTCAGCCCATTAAGACTTCCAAAATGCTAAGGTTCCAAAATTTAAAGGTTATGTCCAAAGGTCAACCCTAGGGGAATTGGATGCTTTGTGTGTGTAAAAAAAGTCTTTGCATATCCCTACATGGGAGGGGTCGAGCCTTTCTTCTAGGGGATGAGAGAGAAATCCACACACACACACAAGCTCCCTTTACACAAAGGGAATGAGGGACACATGTCAGCTCCCTAGGCCAGATGCCCACAAGGTGTACCCAATTCCTATTGGATGGCCTTAGAGGTGGACCAATGAGAATTAGGCTAGAGTAAATCTAGTTTAATTAATTTAAAAAAAACTCAATAAAAAGAACCAATGAAAATTAAGTCTCCTGGATGATTATTGGACAGCCCGTGAAGGGATCCAATAGGAATTGAGCAGCCCAATGGGCTACTTAATTCCTATTGGTCAGAATGGGGAAAGGTCCAATGGGTATTTAATTCATTTAAATCAATTAAGTTTAATTGATTAAGCTCTCACAAAAGGGAAAAGGGGGACACATGTCAGAAGGCTATCACTTATGCTGCTTAATAGCCATTGGCTTGACTTGGGGAGGTCCAATGGGGAGTCTGCAAGAGTAAATAGCAAGAGGGCTCTTCCAAGAGAGAGAGAGGGGGCTGATTTCTGCAAGGCATTATCACACACACACTCACACAATCTCATGTGTGAAGAAAGAGAAGATTATCACTTCCCAAGCTTTAATGAAGAGCTCATCACCTACTCCAACCTTGTGAGATAGAAGCCTACATCAACACACTCTTGGAATGTGGATGCAAATCCAACCAAGAGCCAAGCTTCAATGCATGCTCATCTCCTCTACCAAGCTAATTACTAAGCTAAGCTATGCTAATATGAGTGATTATGTGAGGAGATGTACATCTTTCTCGTAAGATACTCCTTCTTCCTATCAATCTACTCTCATACCCTGCTAGCTCTCACCATCTTCGAAGGTGTGTGAGGTCTTGGGTCTGAGAACGGGGATAATTAAATTTGTGTTTGCTAAGTGTTTTGCTTAGTGCATGAAGCTTTCATCTTCATTGCACTAGCTAGTCTTGAAGGAACACAAAGAGTTGTATTGTACAATGTCTCTCTTGATGGGAGAAACCATAATACAAAGCCTTTTGGAGGGGGGACCGGCTCCATGCAAATCCGGTCCTCAACTGTTGTCAATAGCTTAATTTCTCTCTTTTGAAAGTATTGTTCATGCTATCTAACTAGGTGTTATGCTTTTTGTTGCTCTCTCCACCCAAGCACTCTTGTAATTCTCATTAGGAATCTATTCTAATGAAATGCCCACTATGTTCATGCTAATTTCCGCTACACACAAGTTTTTAGGCCATAAAATGTTACAGCTTCAACCCTTTCCAATCCCTAATTCACCATGGGAGAGCATATCCATGGATTTTAGCTTTGGATTGCCTAAGTCTATCCATGGGAATACGGGAATATGGACGACAGTAGACAGGTTCAGTAAACAAGCTCATTTTATACCTGTCAAAAAGACTATCAAAGCCCACCAAATGGCAACCCTCTTCATTTCACAAATTTTCAAGTACCATGGATTGCCAATGTCCATAGTGTCGGATAGAGATCCTAGAATGACCACTAATTTCTGGAAGGGTCTCTTTGAGAACTTAGGGACAAGGCTAAACTTCTCTTCGCCCTATCATCCACAAACGGATGGCCAAAGTGAAATAGCTAACCTAAGCATTCGCGATCTACTAAAAGCCTATGTAACGGAAGTAGATCAAAGATCCCAATGGGAGAAGTACTTACCCTTAGTGGAGTATGCTTACAATAACACTGTACATACTTCCACGGGAAAAGCACCTTTCGAGGTAATTGAGGGAAGATCAAAAAGTCCCTTGCTACTTAAGGTACATGGGAAGATCTTCGCTACAGATGACTATAACCGAGACCTACAAGAATCTTTGTTACCATATACATGTGGTAGTGATGTGTGTGAACACACTAGGACCGCCGGGGCATTTTTTCCCTCTTTAGGAGGTTTTTTCCCCCGTGCATTGTATATACGCCCATCACTCTAGGGCTATCTATCTTTCCATTGCACACTAAGTAACATACTCTCTATTGTGTGCCTTGAGCTTCCTTCGTCTTCTCCAAGCTGTGTGTGTTTCTCTGCAACCCTAATTCCAACAATTGGTATCAGAGCAGGTCACGTCCTCCCGGGCTTAGTCGCCAGCTGCTCCAGCACACGCCTGCTCACTTTCTCCGATTTCAGTGAGCTTTGGCAAGCGTTCGCAGGTCGACAAATATTTTGGGCGAGCTCAAAGAGCTCAGTCTGCTCAGAATTTTGATTTGGGCTCATTTCGGCCTCCGTTTCCACTACGGGCAGTACTGCACAGGCTATTTCGTCATTTTGTGCAGATTTTCTGTCAGTGCCGTTTTCTGCATAACAGGTGCCTTATAGTCTTCTACGGTTTGTGCTATATAGCACAAGTTGTTCCCGCTCCATTTCTCCTATTTTCGGGCAGTTTTCACATCAGGTGCAGCATTTACCATGGCTGACAACAACAACACAGATGTGTTCAAGATGTTTGCTGCTGAGGACAGGTTGGATGGGGACAACTACCCTATGTGGGCTTATATGATGCAACACGTTCTTGTGTCAAAAGGTGTCTGGAACATTGTGCAGGGCATTGATGTACGTCCTGGTTCTGAAGATGTAGGCGATATTGAGGATGTTGCAGGTCTTGCTGCAAGGATTGCAGCTGTTAGAGTTGTTTTGCCTACAGCAGAACAAGCTCGTTGGGATGTTAAGGATGCGCAGGCTCATGCATTGATTGCGTTGTCTGTGAAGCGTACCATTATTCCTCACATCCGTTCAGCAAAATCTGCAAAACAGGCTTGGGATATTCTAGCAGGTCTTTATGCAAGCCGCAATGAGGCTAAAATTGCTTTGCTGCGTAAAGAGCTAGAGTCGAAGATTATGCATGAGGAAGATGATATGGACACTTTCCTTGCTAGTGTCAAGGATATCAATGAGCAACTCATTTCTGCAGGTGAAGTCATTTCTGACAGTTCCCTTGTGCAGACTGTTCTTGATGCCTTACCAGATTCCTACCAGACTTTTGCTAGTACTTGGAGACTGATGACCCAAGGAAATCCTGAAGTTGTCAAGTTTGATGCATTATGCACATTGTTGTTGCAAGAGTCACTTTCTAGAAAAAACAGGACTAGGCAGCGTGCAGTTGAACAGGCTTTTATTGCTTCTCAAAGAAAGGGTGGTAACAGTAATGCAGCCACTTCTTATGGTTCTGCTGCGAGTGGCAAAAATTCTGTTCCTAATGCTTCTGCTGGCAGCACTTCGTCTGGCAATTCTGGTGATAAGGGCAAAAAGAAGATGCGTTGCCATTATTGTAAAGCCAATGATCACTTGATCAAGTCGTGTCCTAAGTTGAAGGCCAAAGAGGCTAAGAAGAAAGAGGGTGGTTCCACTGCAAATGCTGGTTCCACTACAAATGCAGCCATTGTTGAGTCTTCTGTGAAAGGAGATTGTGATGCTGATGTTGATGCAGAATGGGCTTTTAGCGCAGAGTGCACTTACAATCCTGCTGTCCATGATGCATGCTTGTCAGTTGCTGCAGATTCACATGTGTGGTATTTCGACAGTGGTGCTACAAAGCACATTACCTCACATCGTGAATTGTTTACCTCTCTCGAGTCTGTCCCTCATGGGAATTCAGTCACTTGTGCCAACAACGCCTCTTATCCAGTTCAGGGAGTTGGAAAGATTGTGCTCACTGCTGCTAATGGCAGTTCCTTCACACTTGTTGATGCACTTTATGTACCTGGGATCAAGAAGAATCTATTGTCTGTATCCGCACTTGCTAGA
This sequence comes from Adiantum capillus-veneris, assembly GCF_014529385.1. Taxonomy (NCBI): domain Eukaryota; kingdom Viridiplantae; phylum Streptophyta; class Polypodiopsida; order Polypodiales; family Pteridaceae; genus Adiantum; species Adiantum capillus-veneris. The sequence continues at coordinate 31,296,759 of NC_140937.1, read as the reverse complement.
CTTGGACTTGTAGTCAAATTTGTGGATGACAGATGTACAGTTCATGATCTCAGTTTTGGTGATGAAATTGTTGCATCTGGGCTTTTGTGCCGTGGGCTGTATAAGCTCACTTTGTATGACAAGTGTGGACAAAATTTTGCAAATGCTGTTGCAGATTCAAGGGCTATTTCAGATGCAAAACTTTGGCATGCACGTTTTGGTCATCTGAATTTTGCCAGTTTGCTGCGTTTGCAGAAATCTGATATGGTTGCTTCTTTGCCGCCTCTTGAAGCACCTATCAAACATGTTTGTGAAGGCTGTATTCTGGGTAAAATGCAGCGTTCTAAGTTTCCAAAGGATGGTTCAGTTAGGGCCACATGCAGGTTGCAGCTTGTGCATAGTGACGTTTGTGGGCCCATGCAAACTCCGTCCTTGGGCAATTACCTGTACTTCGTGACTTTCATTGATGATTACTCCAGGCATGCGTGGGTATTTCCGCTTAAAGCGAAGTCCGAAGTTTTTATGTGCTTCAAACAATTTTTGGCTATGGCTGAAAATGTCTCAAAATGTACTATGGGCACCCTCCGTTCCGATCGAGGGGGGGAGTATATGTCTCATGAATTTAATGCATTTCTGGCTAGTCGTGGGATAAAACACCAATGTACAGTGCCTTATACACCTCAGCAAAATGGTGTTGCTGAGAGGAAAAACAGGTCACTAACGGAAATGGCACGATGTATGGTCAAAAGTCAAGCTTTGCCGCATTCTTTTTGGCTTGAGGCCATCATGTGTGCCACTTATGTACTTAACAGGTGCCCTACGAAAGCTTTGCAGTCTATTACTCCATATGAAGCATGGCATGATAGAAAACCTTCTATTGAGCACATGCGTGTTTTTGGCTGTTTGGCATATGCTTTGGTGCCACAAGTGCAGCGCAGAAAATTGGATGATAAGGCTGTCAAATGTATTTTTGTTGGTTATAGTGCTGAAAGCAAAGGTTACAGGTTGTATCATCCGCAAACAAAACGTATTTTGGTTTCACGGGATGTAGTGTTTGTGAAGATTCTGTTCAACCCTTGCTATCATGTACTAGAGACAGTAATGTAAGCTCACAGGACATTTATGACACTTTGTTGCCTCTTTTCAGTGGTGGAAATACGAATGTAAGTTCCAATGAGGCAAATGTACAGCCTATGGGGGTTTCTGAAAATGTTTTAGAACAGCCTATTACTGATGCAGATGTACATGATGTACTTGATGAGGAAAGGGCTGAAAATGAGCAGGCTAGAGGTATGCCAAAATGGCTGGTGCACACTTTGCGTGACAGTAAATTGGATGCACCTTTATCTAGTCGTACTCGTTCAGGCTCTCGCCATGCATCTTATGCATCAGATTGTTATGCTTTGGCTGTGTCTAGTTTACATGATGTTGAGGAGCCTCTGTCTTTTGATGAAGCACAGAATTCAGAAAATTGGATTGCTGCCATGAAATCAGAATATGATGCACTTATAGAGAATGACACATGGACTTTATGTGCTTTGCCTCCTGGCAAAAAGGCCATTGGTACGAAGTGGGTTTACAAGTTGAAACGCAAGCCGGATGGTGAGATCGATTGCCATAAGGCTCGACTTGTTGCAAAGGGTTATGCACAACAAAAAGGCATAGATTATGAAGAGACTTTTGCTCCCACTTGTCGTATGACTACTGTGCGTTTTCTATGTGCATTGGCAGCTCATTTTGGTTGGGATGTACATCAATCAGACATTGTTACTGCTTTCTTGAATGGTGACATATTTGAGGAAGTTTATGTAACGCAGCCTCGCGGTTTTGTCATAAAAGGACAAGAGGACAAAGTGTGCAAATGTAAGAAGGCTTTGTATGGGTTGAAGCAATCTCCTCGTGCTTGGTATGAGAAAGCTGACACTCATTTGGTTAAACGAGGCTTTCGTAACAGTCCAACAGAAAGCACATTGTATGTAAAGCGTGAGGATGATGTATTTCTCATTGTGGTTCTTTATGTTGATGATTTGCTGATCACTGGACCAAATGAGAGACATATTGCTGAATTTAAGGCTGATTTGAATGCTACTTTCAAGATGAAAGATTTGGGGCTGTTGCATCATTACTTGGGTATACAGTTTAAGCAGTGTGATGGTGGTATTGCCTTGTGTCAGAAAAGTTACATAGAGACATTGCTATGTAAGTTTGGACTTGAGGATTGCAAACCTATTGCCACTCCCATGGAAACAGGTTTGAAGTTGAGTCTACATGATGCTGGCGATCCTGCTAATGTCACTCTTTACCAAACTGCTGTTGGTTGCCTCATTTATGTATGCAACACGAGGCCAGATATTCAGTTTGCAGTCTCGCAGGTCAGCAGATTTATGCATAGCCCAGGGTCTAAGCATTGGCAGGCTGTCAAGAGGATTTTCCGCTACCTTAGTGGCACTTTACATCTTGGCTTGTTTTATCCCAAGGGGGGATCATTGCCGCCAGACTTACATGCTTTTTCGGACTCAGATTGGGCTGGTTGTTTTGACACGCGAGTGTCCACAAGTGGTTTTTGTTTCATGCTTGGCAGTTCATGTATATCATGGTTGAGCAAGAAGCAACCTACTGTGGCCACTTCGAGTTGTGAGGCTGAGTACAGGGCAGTCTTCACAGCTACGGTTGAGTGTGTATGGCTCAGACGCCTTATGGCTGACTTGGGTGTTGGGCAGGACACTGCCAACACTATCTACACTGACAGTCAGAGCGCATTGGCAGTTGCGAGGAACCCAGTTTTTCATGCTCGCACAAAGCACATTGAGGTGCATTACCACTATGTCAGGGAGAGGCTCTCAGCAGGAGAGATCAGCTTGGCTTATGTGCCAACACAGGACAACCTTGCAGATCCTTTCACAAAGGCATTGTCTCGTGAGAAGCTTGAAGCTTTCCGCAAAGCTTTGGGCTTACTCCCCTTTGTGGACTGATCCTGTCCTCAGGGCATGGCACTTCCCTTTACTCATGTGCCAGCTCTCGTTCACCGCATCACTCCAGGGGGGATTTGTTACCATATACATGTGGTAGTGATGTGTGTGAACACACTAGGACCGCCGGGGCATTTTTTCCCTCTTTAGGAGGTTTTTTCCCCCGTGCATTGTATATACGCCCATCACTCTAGGGCTATCTATCTTTCCATTGCACACTAAGTAACATACTCTCTATTGTGTGCCTTGAGCTTCCTTCGTCTTCTCCAAGCTGTGTGTGTTTCTCTGCAACCCTAATTCCAACAATCTTTTCAAAAGATTAAGGATGCTATCTCTATCTCACAGCAAAGGCAAAAGGCTGTTGCTGACAATCACATAAGAACCAAAGCCTTTAAAGAAAATTATTGGGTCTTATTAAAGTTTCCCAAGGCTCGATTAAGGCACACGACGGGCAAGAATCCTACAGGACACCAAAAGTACTATGCTAAATTAGCAAAAAGGTACTATGGTTCCTTCCAGATTCTTAGGCCAATCAATGAGATGGCCTATCCACTCAAGTTGCCCAATCATTGGCTCATACACAATGCTTTCCATGTGAGCCTATTAAAGCCTTACAAAGGAGAGCCACCTCAAGAACCAACTATTGAAAACCCACCAGAGATCGAGGACCAAGAGGAGGTGCTGCAACCCGAGTCCATTCTCCGACATGAAGACAAGGTAGTAAGAGGCGGTAAGACTATCCGACGATACCTTATTAAGTTTAAGAATTATCCTTTTGAAGATGCGAGATGGATGCAAGGCATACAATTAAAGGATAACCTAAACCTTGTCAATGCTTACAATGCTTCCCAAGAGTAAGCAAATGTACAAAATGTTAAAAATGAACAAATTTTTTGTCTTATAAGACTCTCTTTTCTTTATTGTGCACAAAAATGAAGTAGTATGCATGCTTAGATCAAGTTTGCAGAAACGACGTCTCCCAAACACCAAGTAGAGCTTGTCACTCTACTATGGAAGATTGATAGGACTAATGTGCAGACATGCTTGCAGCAGCACCAAATGGACTAGTCATCCATTGTGGAATGATATCGTAGGGTAACATAGGGATTCTCTACCTGCTAAGAAAAGGACTCATGAATATGCTTCATCTTCTCTACACCATAGTCCAGAATGACTATGATTTCAAGAGAGAGGTAATGTCATAATAATCAATATCTAATTCTCCTGAATGATTTTCTCATGTTAAACTGATTGTTTAATATGGGGAAGTGCCAGGGGAAAAAAAGCTAGAATATTGGTTAAGCTAGCAGACCGGCCATAGTAGGGATCCAAAGGAGGGAAAATAGGGATCCAAAGGGGGGGGGCATCTGCAAAAGAGCCATGTTCAACAATGGGCTAAAAAGACCCTAAGGTTCAGGCCATTAAGACTTCCAAAATGCTAAGGTTCCAAAATTCAAAGGTTGTGTCCAAAGGTCAACCATGGGGGAATTGGATGCTTTGTGTGTGTCAAAAAAGTCTTTACAAATCCCTACTTAGGAGGGGGCGAGCCTTGCTTGTAGGGGATGTGAGAGAAAGCCACACACACAAGCTCCCTTTACACAAAGGGAATGAGGGACACATGTCAGCTCCCTAGGCCAGATGCCCACAAGGTGTACCCAATTCCTATTGGATGGCCTTGGAGGTGGACCAATGAGAATTAGGCTCGAGTAAATCTATTTTAATTAATTTAAAAACACTTAATAAAAGAACCAATGAGAATAAAGTCCTCTAGAAGACTATTGGACAGTCTCCCAAGGGGTCCAATGAGCATTCAGCAGCCCAATGGCTTGCCTGATTCCTATTGGCCAGGAGGCAAAGGGGTCCAATGAGAGTTTAGTTGAATTATTAAATTACCTAAAGCTCTCACAAAAGGGGAAAGGGGGACACATGTCAGAAGGCTATCACTTATGCTACTTAATTGTCATTGGCTAGCTCTAGGGAGGTCCAATGAGAGGGTAGCTAGAGCAAATAGCAAGCGGGGTTGCCCAAGAGAGAGAGGGGGCTGATTTTTGCAAGGCATTATCACACACACACTCACACAATCTCATGTGTGAAGTAAAGAAGACTCTCTCTCCTTCTCAAGCTTTAATGGAAAGCTTACCACCTACTCCAAGATTGTGAGAAGGGAGGCCTACACCAACAACTCTTGGGTTTGTGATGCAAATCCAACCAAGATCCAAGCTTCAATGCATGCTCATCTCCTCTACCATGCTAATTACTAAGCTAAGTTGTGCTAATATGAGTGATTATTGAGGAGATGTACATCTTTCTCGTAAGAATACTCCTACTTCCTCTCAATCTACTCTCATACCCTGCTAGCTCTCACCATCTTCGAAGGTGTGTGAGGTCTTGGGTCTGAGACCGGGGATAATTGATGTTGTGTTTGATAAGTGTTTTGCTTAGTGCATGAAGCTTTCATCTTCATTGCACTAGCTAGTCTTGAAGGAACACAAAGAATTGTATTGTACAATGTCTCTCTTGATGGGAGAAACCATAATACAAAGCCTTTTGGAGGGGGGACCAGCTCCATGAAAATCTGGTCCTCAACTGTTGTCAATAGCTTAATTTCTCTCTCTTTTGAAAGTATTGTTGATGCAATCTAACTAGGTGTTATGATTTTGGTTGCTCTCTCCACCCAAGCACTCTTGTAATTCTCATTAGTAATCTATTCTAATGAAATGCCCACTATGTTCATGCTAATTTCCACTACACACAAGGTTTTTAGGCCATTAAATGTTACACGGACACTCCCTGAATAGGTGGGAAAGATCTTCAAAGTTGTTATACATTGCGAGCATTTATCTGGACCAATTCTCCTAGCCAGGACCTTCACTCCAGTTGGCATGGCCCCCCATAGCAGCTTCCATAATAAAACCTTCATCCTATCCGGCCATTGAGGGCACCAAATGTTCTTGACAGCTATTTCCCACGTTGACTCTGGCCAATTCTTTCCACGGTGTTTATTGAGCGACGTGAACGAATCCTGTGATTTCATCAGAGCAAGATACGCACTCTTTGTTTGAGGTTTTAGGAATTGTCTTTTCACCGGCCATTGCCAAGCTTTCTACTCGAGCTTGGACTCACAGTCTGGCAGATACCACAAAGTGAGTTGTTCGAGGTCTCTGCTGATCAACAATCTTTCTAGCCCACTGGGAGTAAACTCAAAAGCCTGTTGATCAACTCCTTTCCAACACCTCTATTGTAGTCCCACAGTTGGGCTATACACCTAATACATTTGTTATTAACTTTCCTAACCACCTCCCTCCAAAAAGGGGTCAAATGCACGCCTCTAGCCTTGGAGAGCCAAGGGGACCAATGAGATATAGAGTTGTGAAAATACCTTGACAACTCTCTCCATTCCAAAGACCCTATTACTCTGTTGCATTTAAACCTGTCATTCCCCCGAGTTTTAGGATGACCCATTGCGAGGCCAACAGCTTGTTATGCACATCGACCTCTTTCCACTACCCGCCTTGCGAGCAAATTTTGGAGTTGTCTATCATATCTTTAGCCATAATAGCCCAAGTCTGGTGTTTCTTAGCAATGGCTACTAAACACTTGGCACATTGAGCCTCTGCGTGGTTGCTGGGGTTAAGAATCCCAAGGCCACCTTGCTCCACAAGTCTCGCAACCATCTCCCATTTTGCCCATTGCTAGGGTACTGTGCTTTTAGTGCTATTCTTCCAAAGAAATCTCTTTACTGTTTTCAAGAACTCTTTCCAGATGCATTTAGCTAGCTTAAGTAACGGACCATTGAAGGCTATATAGGGTAACATGAAAGAGTTGATAACCTTTATTCTGCTTGGGAAGGGGATAAGCACAAACTCCCACATGCACATCTGAATCTTGACCTTATCCATAACCCATAAGAATCTATGCTTGTGAGTAATTCCCACCCCCAGTGGGACTCCTAGGTGACAAAAAATCTTCCCTTTTTGACATTATCTCCCCGGTCCACATAAACGGATCAAACGAGTCATTCTTGAAGAGAGAGATCAATCTTTATTTTTCCACACTACACCTTGACCCTGAGGCTAAGGCAAACATTTTCACAATTTCCTGAGCTTTCTTGAGGATCTGAGGGCAAGCTTTAAGAAAGAGCAAGGAATCATCCTTGAAAAGCTTTAACAACAACTGGTCGTTATTCAGCAGAGCCAATCCTTGAATTTCTCCTTTAGTAGCACTGTTTTCCAGTAGCGTAACCAGAGGGTGGGAACCAATAGCAAACATAAGAGGGGCAAGTCGGCATCCTTGTTTTATGGATCTTCTAACCTCAAAAGCACCCACAATTCTCTCATTGAATAAGAGCTCCAATTGGCTTCCAGCACCTAGGGTGCTGACTAGGCGACACATCGTGTCCCAAAGCCTAATGACTTCATGACATCTTCAATGAATGACCATGTTATTCTGTTATAGGCTTTATCAAGATCCAGTTGCATCAAGATACACTCTCGCTTTGAGAAAGCGGCATAATCAATGCCGACCATTGTAGCTAAAATGTTGTCATAGAATGACCTTCCCTTGATGAATCCATGCATGTGGGGAGTGAGAACTTTATCGAGGAGGGAGGATAGCCTAAGGGCTAAAGTTTTGGAAATAATTTTATAGGCAACTAGCATCATCATTATGGGACGCCAATGCTTAAGTTTGGAGCAGCAGACTTGTTTGGGGATAGGCTTAACAAGGCCTCTTTTAATGCTTAAGTTCATGACCCCATCCCCGAAGGCTTGATTCACCATTCTCATGATGGGGGACTTAAGATCTTCCCAAAACTCCATGAAGAACTCAGTAGTCAACCCGTCCCAACCAAGGGACCTTTCTTTACCTAGAGCGTGCAACGGAAAGGGAGCATTCATCCTCGGTGAACGCCTTCTCCAAGAGGTTGCTTCAGAGAGGGAAATCTTTCTTTTGATGCTCCCAAAGAGAGTTGTTCTGGCGGCATGTATTTCAGGGAGAGATCCTCGGGCTGTCCTATGATTTGTTGCAAGTGGTTGAGCACTAATGCAACCATTTCATCAAGCTTTTCGATATTATTCCGTATGTATCTGTGAGGTAGTGGACCAGGCTGTGATTTCTTTTAACTTTGAGGGTCAAAACTAGGTAATCTTCTAACTCTTTTACAACCTAGGGATTCAGTAATACAATCTAGAAGCATTTAGCCCCACTTCATCTGGCTCAAATCACATAATCATTTACATTTCTAGTTCGGGAATCAATAATTTACAAAGGCGTCTAGCTAGAGATGTCCAAATTGCTCAAAAAAATGAGAAATTATATTGTAGGTTGTTACAAAGGCTCATTTGTTAGTGGTATAGCTAACATCCCCCCCGCCCACCCCCCTCCAATTTTGGGTCCTCTGTGACACAACTAGATGATAGCTAGGTAGTGCTCATGCTTTTCTAAATAAAGACGCTTGTGGAGTCTTCTAGAGCTTTGTGGTACTTGATTCAAAGATCTTTTCTTGCAGTGGTAATGAATTGCATGGAAATCTTGTTCTTTTCTTCAATAGTTGAATAGGCAAAACATCTGGCTCTGAGATTATATAATACCAGGCCAAATATTTGGGATCTCAAAGTGAAGAACCCTATGTAAAAATACTTTTCAAATGTTTAATGTAGCATGATGGTAGAAACATAAGCTGAGCGTAAAATCCATAAAGGAACTCATCTAAGGGCTAGATGGATAGATCATAGCACAAGCCTTTATTGCCCTCGAGGAAGGACATCCATGTAGTTTGATTTTGTTCCATTTTGTCATTAAATCTAATATCTAACCAACCCAAATGATTTTCTCATATTAAACTAATCATTTAATGTCGGATAATAAATGGGAACAGGGGTTAGAATATAACATGTGCTTACGGATCTATCTCAACACGGGGCCAATGCTAAAGGGGCCCAAATCAAAGATGGTCTGTCAAAGAGCAAGGTTAACTAATGGAGATTAAAAGAACTTAGGGTTAGCTTCATTAAACACCTCCAATGGTTAGTGTTAAAAGTCCTTTGACCTTAGGCAAGCTAGGGCTGAGCTTGATATGGGAACCCGACATAAACTTGCCTTTGGCCTTAGGCAAGCTAGGGCTGAGCTTGAGATGGGAACCCGACATAAACTTGCCTTTGGCCTTAGGCAAGCTAGGGCTGAGCTTGAGATGGGAACCCGGCCTGACTTTGACCTTAGGCAAGCTAGGGTTGAGCTTGAGGTGGGAACCTGACCTAAACTTGCCTTTGACCTTAGGGAGCTTGAGGTGGGAACTCCACCTAAGGTGCTTGTCATGCTTGATGACTAAGGTACTTGAGGTACTTGTCATACTTAATAAGAAAGGTGCTTTAGAAGCTTCCCATGCATGGGGGGTAAGGTGCTTGAGTCAAAAAGAGACCCTATAAACTTAATGATAAAGGTGCTTGAGAAGCTTCCTATGCATGAAAGTCCCAAAGTTAGGGGAATCTTTGACCTAACCTTCCACTCACCCAAAGGGCACCTCTTTTCTCAAAGGGTACATGCGACACATGTCAGACTCTCCCTAAGCTTAACCACATGGTGTGCTTGAATGCTATTGGTTGGGCTAAAGAGGGGTCCAATGAGCTTCTAGTTCCATCCAACAAATATCTAGATATTTTCAAGCTCTCTCTCTCTCTAAGGGGTAAGGAGGACACTTGTCAAAAGACTACCCATGTACTTGACTGCATGCTGCATGTGATTGGCTAAAGGGAGAGGGGTCAAATGAGCTTGAGCATGTGGAAAAGCAACAACTTGCCCCAAGCAAGCAAGGGGGGTGCTAGGGGGACATACACCACACACACACTCATTTTGTGGAACCATTCTCAATTGGAAAAGTTGAGGAACTCCACCTCCTTCTCCAAGCTTGTGAGAAATGAGATCCTACACCAACACTCTTGGCTATGGAATGCAAATCCAACCAAGAGCCATGCTTCAATGCTTAAGCTTTCCATCTTCTCCATCTTCATTACTATGCTATTATGTATGCTAGCAAGAAGCTACCATCAATTAAGTTCACCCGCTATGCTCACAAAGTAATCTCTCAAAAGTGCTTCACCTAATTTCCTAATTTTGCTACTTTCAAAGTTCATAGGCCATTTCCATTACATTGGTATCAGAGCATTTGGTTTCTTTTTTCTTGCTTAAGAAGAGAGGTCCTTAACTAGCCTATTAATGGTTGTTTTTGTTAATTATATTAGGGTAAGTGGGACTGGGATCTATTATCAGTTTTGTTGAGCCCACTATGTGGGATACGGTACACACCTCGGGAGCTTTGGTCTGAATAATGGAGTCTTTTTAGACTTGCCTACGGCTTTACCATTATTGAGCCATAAGAAGTCCAAAAGGAGCTATCCCTCGGCAACTTGGCTATGTTAGACTCACTCCACTACTCTCTATAATTAACCAATTCGAGCCGTGGGTGTAGATACTTAAGTGCCTATATTCAAAGGCTAAGAGGAGTAGCAACTAAGGTTTTGAATTGCCAAAGCATACACTAAGTAAAAACATAAGTTTAATTAGCATGGCTGACAATAACCAAGAGAGTAGAATGAAAATTGATAGCTTTGATTTTGCACATGAAGGTGCCAATAATGATGCCCCCATGTTTGTTAATTATCTTGTCACTAGGTTGCAACAAGCTATGGGCAACCCCACTTTGCAAGCCAAAGTTACTCAACAACTTCGTGCTTATGGGATTTCCTTTCCTCTCCAAGAGGGGAGAGAGCTTACAAGGCCTCTTGATGAGACCCCAAAAGAAGACTCTCTCCCATACCAGAGGAGGAATCCAAAGATCAAGAAAGCAATGAATCCCTAAATTCCTCCAAAGATGTGGATCCACGAAGAAGGCAGACTAAACAATCTCCAACTCCTCCCAAGAGGAAACGGTTAACCCATAGTCCTTCTCCTCGTCACTCCAAAAGGGAAGAGAGGAAACCAAGGAAGAAAATGGCAAGAAAGAGGTCACCCTCTTCTCCTTCTTCTTCACCTTCCTCCTCTACACATGAAAGCTATGGTTATTCTCCTAGAGAATATAAGAGGGGAGGACATCGCAAATCTTACCCTACATGGCGAAGGTCACAAAAGCTCAAGAAGTTCAAAGAGGGAGGAAAGAGTATCTCTTTTCTCACCTATGATGGCACCTTTGGTGCTACCGACAAAGTATTGGCCTTCATCCAACAATTTGATGCGACCTTTGGAGACGAGGGCTTCACAGAGTCCTCCAAGCTACACCATGTAGCTATGCACTTCCAAAAATCGGCTCCTCAATGGTGGGCTAGCCTTCATGGAAACGGTGAAGCCCCAAAGACATGGAAAACTCTACGAGTTTCCATCATGAAGCAATTCCTTGCAAGCAATGCAAAGGACAAACTGCTCACTGAATGGCGGAGATTGAGCCTTCTCTCTCATGAGTCTATCCACAAATATGTGAACAAGTTTTGGGATTTTCATCTCAAGGCTACTATCTTTCAAAAGATAGACTTTGCTGAGCAAAAGCAACAATTTTGTGCGGGATTACCTGAAGAGATGGATGAGTATGTCAACTCTCAACGGCCTGGTTCTATCAGTGAAGTAATCCACCATATCATGGTTGCTTCACGCATCAATTTCCAACAAGGGGTTAGATGGAATTTCAAGCCCATGGAAAATAAAGACAAAAGTGATGCAAAGGGAAAAATGAATGCCCAAAATTTTCCCCAAGGCCATTCCAACAACAACAATAACAATCGGTCCAAGGAGAAAGGAGTTTACAAAGGTAAAAATAAAATCTCTCCTGAAGAGCTTGAAACTTTTCATGCAAGGATCACAAATGGTTTAAGTATGGGGAGCAAGGACATGGTTATCGTTCTTGCCCCAAAAAAAATGCTCGCAATGAGACTCCTAGAGCTTCCACTATCGAAGCTCCAAAAGAGGATGCTCATTGTAAAGGATCACCTCTCTCCTATGCTTGGGGAAAGGTAAGGGAGCATGATGCCTTCATCTTGTTTGACTCTGGTTCTACTCACAACTTCATATCGATGGAGTTGGACACCAAGTTGGGCATTCAAGCTTTTGAGATGGGAGATGTTGTAACTGCCGATGCCGCTTTCAAGGGACAGCAAGCCTCCATTACTCCCTTAATTGGGAAGTTGAGGCTTCATGTCCAAAGCTATGTCAACAAAGAAGACTTCTTTATCTCTCCTCTCCAACATGAGGATGATATCCTAGGGGTACCATGGTTCAACCGCATGGCTGCCAACATGAAGTTCCCTGAAAGGAGAATCTGCTTCACCTACAGGGGAAAGAATATATATATATATAGATGCTAATGAGTCTGGTCGTACTATACCACTTGTAAATCCTCTTGCCCTTGATAAATCAATGAAAAGCTCAATTTTTGCGTACATTAATTTTTGTCAAAGAATCCCTAAAAGGTTCTCATGTTTCATCAAAGTTGAATGGTAGGAATCAAGAAGAGTTAGACTTGTCTAAATTTCTAAAAGGATTCCAAGATGTGTTCATCGATGATATCCCTATGGACTTACCTCCAAAACGGGGGGATGATGACCATCGAATTGAGCTCCCATCAGGAAGCTCACCGCCTAACAAACCTCCCTATCGAGTTTCACAAGCTCAGCAAGAGGAGATCATGAGGCAAGTACAAGAATTCATAGACAAAGGGATGGTGAGGCCTAGTTCGTCTCCCTGTTCTCCAGTCCTTTTACTGCAAAAGAAAGATGGTACATACCGCATGTGTGTGGACTATCGCGCACTAAACCATATCACTATCAACAACAGATTTCACGTACCTCAGGTAGAAGATCTGTTTGATAAGCTACAATGCTCTACCTACTTCAATAGGATTGACCTTAAAAGTGGCTACCATCAAATAAGGATAGTGAATGAAAACCACGTTTTGTACAACGTTTGGCCTTTATGAATATCTAGTCATGCCTTTTGGCTTGACTAATGCACCAGCTACAATCAATTGATGGAGAATTTTTTTAGACCTTATCGCAAATTCACTGGAATGTTCTTTGATGATATCATCATCTACTTCAATTCCTTGGAGGAACACAAGCAACATCTCCAGGTGATTTTCAAGCATTAAGGGAGGATAAGTTTTTTCTCAATCAAAAGAAAAGCAATTTTTTCCTTCAAGGGATTCAATACTTAGGTCATATTATCTCTCAAGATGGTATCCGTATGGATCCATCAAAGTTGGAGGTAATAAAATCATGGCCTAATCCAAGAAATCTACATGAACTAAGAAGATTTATTGGTATGTGTGCATACTATAGACACTTCATAGCAAAATTATCTCAAATAGCAGGACCATTACATGACTTAACAAAGAAAAACGTTAAATATGGACTGCTAAGGAGCACAGTGCTTTTGACAAGCTCAAAGAGAAGCTTACCTCCCAACCAGTCCTTATGCTTCCAAACCTCTCAAAGCCATTTGAGGTCCAATGTGATGCTTGTGGTGATTGCCTTGGAGCAGTCTTGCTTCAAGAAGAGCATGCCATAGTATATGAGAGCCAAAGGCTCAACATGGATGAACGGGTCTTAGGCATTTATGAGAAAGAGTTGTTAGTTGTTCTACATGCCCTAGACACATGGAAGCACTATCTATTGGGGACTCCATTCATTTTACGAACAGACCATCAAAGTCTCAAGTACTTCATGACGCAAACAAAGCGTTCTGACAAACAAATGAGGTGGGAAAATTTTCTTTTGCAATTTAATTTCTACATTGCTCACATTACTGGGGGTAAGCACAATCAAGTGGTTGATGCACTTTCACGATGACCAAAAGTTAATGTTGTGTCAATAGCAACTCACAATGATCTATCTTCTATGATAGATGAGTATGCTACTGACCCTGACTTTAAAGACACAATGTCAGCCCTTGCTTTGGGGAAGAAAGAGGAACCATTCACCTTGCAAGCTGGCTATCTTCTCCATGGCAATAAGCTATGTGTTACCCACTCCCTTCGTGAGAAAGTCATGTATGAATCCCATGCTCCTCTCTATGTGGGGCATAGAGGCATTCAACCTACTCTTCGAGGAGTAGAGACGTGCTTTTATTGGCCTACCATGAAAGTGGACATACAAGAGTATGTTTCAAAATGTGTGGTATGCCAAAAGACCAAGTATGATAGAGGGAAACAACCTGGATTACTCCAGCCATTTCCAATCCCTAGTTCACCATGGGAGAGTATATCCATGGATTTTATCTTTGGATTACCCAAGTCTAGCCATGGGAATACAGGAATATGGACAATAGTCGACAGGTTTAGCAAGCAAGCACACTTTATTCCTGTCAAGAAGACTATTAAGGCACACCAAATGGCAACTCTCTTCATATCCCAGATAGAGATCCTAGAATGACCAGTAATTTCTGGAAAGGTCTTTTCAAAAATCTAGGTACAAGATTGAATTTCTCTTCGGCCTATCACCCACAAACGAATGGCCAAAGTGAGATAGCCAATCTTACAATTCTTGATCTACTAAAGACCTATGTTACAGAAGTAGATCAACGCTCACAATAGGAAAGGTACTTACCTCTTGTAGAGTATGCATATAATAATACTATCCATACTTCTACGAGAAAAGCACCTTTTGAAATCATAGAGGGAAGACCTAAAAGTCCCTTGCTACTTACAATACATGGGAAGATCTTCGTTGTCGATGAGTATAGTCGTGACCTACAAGCATCTTTTCAAAAGATTAAAGAGGCTATATCCATCTCCCAACTAAGGCAAAAAGTTGCTCCTGACAAGCACAGAAGGGCCTTAACATTCAAATAAAATGATTGGGTCTTACTTAAATTTCCTAAGGCTCGATTGAGGAAAACGACGGGCAAAAATCCTGCGGGCCATCAAAAATATTATGGTAAACTAGCAAAAAGATCATTCGTGTGTTTGAATATAGGGTTTTTTGCTTGGAGCCTTCAGGGTTCAGGTTGCCAAAATTCTTTGAAGCCGCCTTGCAACCCCCTTTCTAGCTCAAAATCTTTGTGTTCCCTTTGCACAATTGAGTTGCCCTTTGGGATGTTTCTTCAATCTGCATTGATGGTGCTCTTTTGGTGCTTCTTTTGTCCACTTTCCGCATACCTTTAGTAGCTCTTTTCTTTTTTCTTGTCTGATTCCAAAGGGATAGAATCCTTTTCTTTTTCCTCTTGATCATCTTCATTCGAGTCCTAGTTTTCTTCTTCTCTAGAGCTTTCAGCTAATTTCATTTTTTATATGGTGGCAGGAGACTTTGTCACTTAAATTTCTTCCTCCTTCTCTTCTTTGTTGCCTACACTAGCAATCAACCATGCATTTTGGTCGGGTGTAGGTGGCAGGTTATCAGCCATGCCCACCTCATGGTATGCTATTTGGGTGAGCACTTTTGAAGCCCCAATATAGGATATATCCTTAATTTTCTTGGTTCTTTTTAGAGTATTCAGCACGAATTGGGCATGATTAATGGGCATTGGTTACTTGAGCCTTGTGGGATCTTTAGCTTGTTTGTCGATCATGTCTCCAAAGGTAACAGCTATTGAATTTTTGGTGAAGATGCATGTGTGCTTCTTCTCTTTTGACCTCATTGATTCGCCTATGGTTGGAAACCTCAAGGCCTCACCTATAATTTCCTTGCTGATGTTGACTCTATCTCTTGCCTTGATGGATCGATAATTTGGGTTGTTCCCCCCTCTTGAATGGGACTCAAGAGCTCGTTGGAGATTTACAAATCCACACCGCATGGCTCTCTCTCATAATATGCTAGAAATCCTAGCCACCAGTTGGCTTCTTATGTGGATGGATATTTAGCCACATCATATATTTCTTTGGGAAAGAGCTAGAGTTCTACTTCCTTGTTGTCTGCACTCTTCAATCTTCCTTGAAAGATGGTAACACGGTGTTCTTTGAGCTTGCCTTTTGTGAGATGCATGCCTTCCTTGCCACCTTGATGGATCTGTCTTCTAACTGGTAAGCTAGGAGCTCTTGGAGTCTTTGCTTTAGGGTTTTCTTTTTTTGGGCAAGCCCTGGTGATGTATGCATTGAACATGTAAGTTGAAAACGCAATTTTGTCTATCAGGTACACTTCATAGTGGAGATATATATGCAACTCCTTATGTGGAATTATCTATGCAACTCCTCATGTAAATAAAATTTCCACTTTATACTTTGATTCTTAAAAACTGTTTCTTAAGCTAAGTAATCATGATGCAACTCAAAAAATGCCTAAGTGGGACAAAAAATTGCACGCAAGAAAATAATCATGCTCATTATCTAGGACTAGATTAGGCATGAGTTTTGGACTTTGACTACAAGCATGGGTCAGGAGCATCATGAATAGGCACTGATTGGATTTTTGGAATATATGGCTTTGAGATCGGCAAGGCGTATAGACTCATTATGACATGTGGAAGCAAGTTGTAATGGAACTCTAGCAACATTTGGTCGTTTTGGGCTATAAGATAATAATCAAAATTATTATCTACCCCTATAAACTTTCATCCAAAGTGAATTTTCTTGGCCACACACATGCTAACTAAGCCAAATACACTAAACTTTAGCCATTTTGAGCTTGAAGAGGTTGTCCCAAAGTTGTCTTCTTCACTTTGTTCTCTGATATTTGTGGTATTGCTCCAACTCTGATTGGGATGGCTTTTTGTCACCTTGAAGCATTTGGGCTTGTCCCATATATTAAGTATAACCGCTATGTTGACTTTGGATCAATTTGGAGTCGATTTAATGTCTTTGGTAAAAAATGATGCTTTGTGCACCTTTGAGCTATTTTCTTATTCCATAGGCCCCAATTGGTGTTTTCTCTTTATCCCATCTAGGTACATTGCCTATGGCACCTATGGGGAAGCCTTCTGTGAAGTAAGAACTTGATTCCACCACTGGGCCAAATTTGGGCTTATTATCTATAGACCCTCCAGACCCTAATGAAATGGTTAAGTTTGTGGGAATGTTCTATATACCTATAATGTAGCTCTCTTAAAGTTTGGTGGTGTAACGGGTTGGCCATCACGACCATTTTTTCCTTCGTTCATTCTTAAGAAGGTTTTGTTAGCCTAGGGTTTTTATGGACTACCCCAACTCCGTTAGTAGTGATAGTCGTTTTTCGGTTGTCCATATTTGCCATAGTGAGATACCTCAACCAAGAAAAATCATCTAAACTTGTTAGGGAATATGACATAGCTAAGTAGATAATTGAGTAGTTTACGTAATGGAGAGAGATAATTTTCACACATGAGAGATTATAGAGGAGAGAGAGAGAGAGAGAGAGAGAGAGAGAGAGCACACATGATATACGTGGTTCACCCAATGTGGGCTACATCCACGAGAAAGCAGCCACTTAATGGCTTTAGTACTTCAAAACAAGAAGTAGATTACAAAGGGATTATACCCTTTTGGAGCTCCTGCCTTGCTTCACTCAAACCACCTCACGTCCACCTTGTTGCATCAACTTCACAATGCATCACAACACTTCACCTCTTCAATCCGTTTTTGTATGTAGAAAATGCCTCCTTTTATAGGCCAAAAGGGTTGAACTCTCTCATGAGAGGCAGCCGTGTGTAGCCGCCCTTTTGTAGACAAGTCCGAGTTGAATTCTACCATGCGTCCATGTGTGGCCGCCCATGAGAAGACAAATCCAAATTGAAATTGGCCACCGCCCATTGACTACCGGCCACCGGCAAACCTAAATCGATCGGTCGTTTTTTGACCACCTTTCAGCCGTCATCCAGCCATAATATTCCGGTGAAAAGGAATATTTTGACAAAAATCTCGAGACTGATCGTGAAAATTTTGGTTTTCAGCGAGTGATTTTTCTTCACACACAATGGCTTCTCGTCATGATAGGGTCCTTAGAAATGTGCGTTCTTAACAAAAAGACTTCAAGGGGTAAATCAAGCTCCATACTTAACAAAACTCTATGGCTATCGTCACTTTCTCCATATCTCCTTGAAAATCCTTAGTTAGCTAATCACTAAGCTAGTTGAGCCAAAAAAATTAAAATAAAGATAATTAAAAAAATATATCATGATCCATTTGCATGTAAATATTTCATTGTATAGAGGGCCTAGATATAAATACTTTAATTATTATTATTTTGGTATTTATTTAAATATTTATAGATAGATATGCGTTATGTACATTGACTCATCATTACCACAAATGTACATTGACTCATCATTACCACAATTTTTCTTACGAGTGTACATATTCTTTATTCTATAAATAAATCTTTTCATCCAAGCCTCTTTAAATTTTGGTGTAAACCCACTCCAAGAAAAAACCACAAAAATACATCTCACTTAGTCATTCTTTTTTATTAAATGAGTATTTTCTACATGTATTTTTCTTACTTCATGTAAAAAAAATTACATCACTAAATATAAATGAGGACCCACTCATTTGATTTCTCTACATTTTTATATCTTTTATTTTTCTAATTTTTATTTATATCGAGATGACATTATTCTAGATTCCCTTAATTGTTTCTAGACTAATCTATTTTATTTCATCGTGTTCATGTATCATATTTGTGAATAATCATAATCCATGCATATTTTCAAACCCTTAAGAATCTATGAGGTCATGCTCTTATGCAAGGATGGGCTCACTCTTGAAGCATTATACAAATTCAACAGAAGAGGGGCCACTAGAAGACTTTTGTAGTCAGAAAAACAGGTATTTTGATGGAATCTTCGACATCCACCTCCACTCTTCTTTTGAAGAAGTGGTCAAAATAAAAATTGTAGCCCACAAGCCAAATAATCTCCTCAAATATTTTTGTAATTTTTGGAGCTACCACCGGTGAGATATGATTTTTCTAGTGGACTTGAGTCTGCCCACTTTTCTCACAAGTCACACCTAGTCTTTTCTCACCTCCTTTCACACTTCTACACACACACACACTCATTCCTCTTTATCCGTCACTCAAATTTGCACCTTCCATGGCTTCTCTCACCCTCTTCACCATGAACCTCCCCTCTCACCTCTATGGCTCTCATATGAACTCTACATACACACACCATCTCTATATCTCTCTCTCCATCACTTCCAAGTTACAATCTCATCTTACTTATTCTCTATATACATAGAAAATCAACATAAAAACCATGCATAACCTCTCCAAATTGGTCAACCAAATCATCATTTACATCTTTGGTCATCAACCTTGGTGGTTGACTGCCTTCCAAGCTCGTAGTCCAACTCACACAAATTATGCTAATTTCACTATCTTACATGTTCCCAAACACTATTTAAGCTTATAAACTAACCATAGAAACACTGTTTAAAGAATTTTGCAAATATGATTTTAGCATGATGAAATTATAATGCTTAACTTTGAAGCTTAAAACGAACTTTGTACGATCAAGCACATCTAAAACTCAAATTTTTGAAATAAAGAAAACATTTTTAAATTTTTTTACGTCATTTTTTACTCCTCAACAAAATCACTTAGCACATTTTTTACGTGATAAAGATGAATTAAAATTGTAAATTTCTATTAAATACTTTTCCAAATAGTAACTCTCCTAACTTCCCTTCTCATATGCCACTAATGATGCAACAATATGCAAAAAAAATATTTTTAACCATATTCTTCAATGCACATATTTCACTCAAATTATCTATAATTCATTTTTGTCTCCATTGTTATGCTCAATGCACAAACACAAATTTATTTTTACATTTTTCTACTATTTCAAAAGTGATATCTATCTAAATTTTGATGCTTTTTCAATTTAAATATATTGAAAGATTGAAATTTTTTGTCATATCAAATTTTTTATGTTGGTCAACTAACCAATAACGTTCTTTGCTTTTTTAAGCTGGCGATGCTCGTGAAATCACAGTTTCGACGTCTTTGTTTTCCTCTTGCTTCAACCGCTTTTGACAACCATCTTTCCCTTTTACTTATCTCTCAAACTCACTCTCTGTTTCCCTCTCTGTTTATTATCTAATGTAGGGAATTGCTCTCTCTCTCTCTCTCTCTCTCTCTCTCTCTCTCTCTCTCTCTCTCCTAGCCTGAGAAGACCCACTCTCTCTAGCTACACGCGACAACACGATACACACACACACACACACACACACACACACACACACACACAAGTAGGCAGTCTCCCCCCGGCTCTAGCGCTCACTTCTCTCCTCTTCTTCCTTTCTTTCCTCGTGCCCCCCTCTACAACCGTCCACAGGCCCACACACTTGCGACCCATTCTTGCTTTTACGATGGTTCAAAGTTGGCCGTCAACGTTTCCCCCCCCCCCCTTCTTTAAACAAATGTGAAGCCATGGTTTTTTTAAGACCTCGCTCCCACCTTAAAAGAGGTTTCCACGTCGTAGGGAGAATCCCCGAGACCTCAAAGATTTACCCAACGAGGAGAGTTTGCAACTACACTTGACTGCAGTTTGAAAAAAATTACTTCCTCCTCTCCTCAATCGCAAATGCTCTCATGAGCAACCAAGTCTAAACCATATCACACGAAGAACTATAGTGTGGCTATTCTAACTCGTTAGAAAATATGAAAAAGATTCCATTTTGTAACAGCTCATTAAGTCGCACATTCAATCAATGAATCAAGCAGTCAGTCATTAATCAATGACAAATTAATAAACACTAAACATAGTGATATAAACGAACTAACACTAGGAGGTGTACATACCCTCACTGAAAAACATTTATAAAGAATTACCAATCACAAACCCAAACCTCACCAATAGCAACAAAAAGTAAATAATAAGGTGATCAGTTAATCGAATAACTATAAACCACCCCAGACCAAACAAGAAATCTATTACTGTTTAATAACAAGAACAATCCCCCTTCCATGGTGATAGATCTCTATGGAGGTAAACCTATTAAGCCCTATATTATAGAAAATTTACCAGCATTTATAGGTAAGTGGAAGTCATTGCCTTAAATTTTATTTTCCTTCTTTTGAATTCATGGATTTTTTTTTCATGCATTCTATTTTTGTTGTTTTTGCTTTGTATTTACTTTTGTTTTTTTAAACACGTCACATCGGACTTGAATGCATTTTTACTTACTTACCGTTCCACATGCATTTCACTTTTGCTGCTACGTCGAGTAAGAATTATTAGCACTTTAGACTTCCACCCTACACAAAACCTAGATACGGCTCATGGCTCTAACACTAGAGACAGAGTTGGCCCACTTTCCTAACAAACTTGTACGATGATGGTCACCCAACATTTAACAAAAAGTTTTGCTTTACACCCCTTTGGCTCATCACTAGTGTAAAGTATCTAGCATATCGCCCATAATCTAGAGTTTAAAGGTCTATAATCCCAAACCATAGAGACCTACATCACTTTGAAGGGTTGTTAGATCATCATTCAGTCCATAAATATATTGGCTAGAACTAGATTAGCTATAGTGACTCTATTAAAAAATCACCCTGACTAACACTCTCAGCCACTAATCAACTTGGTCACAAATCGATGATGGATGAGTCTAGATAAAGGAAAGTTAATAAAAATATATAAACCCCCTAATCTAGCAAGTTTAGTAAAACTATGGATAGTGAAGTATTAACTTGTCACTTATAACATCTTGCAACAAGCATAAAAATTGATAAAAACTTTTAAAATTTAAAATGACAACTAGAAAGTAGACCACCTATTTAGCCTTCTTGAATACGCTCTGCTTCATAACGGCATCCCCAAAAACAGCATGAACATGTCATCTCCTCACATTGCAACAGCAATTTTCCTTCATTCATTGCCATATCTTCAAGATTGCTTTGCTGCAAAAAGGGTTAGACTACACTTCCCTAGAGAAATGTAGGGAACCCTACTCTTAATTTTTATGTTTTTCTTGTTTTTCTTGTAATAAAATAGAAAAGCAAAAATAAAAGGAAAAAATTTTTTGGGTTTTGGTTGTCTTTTTCATTTTGTTTTGATTTTGTAATTTTTTAATTTTTTAAACATGTGTACGTAAAGTGAGGCAAATCAAAAAGCCCATCTCGGCCTTGGCATCATCATCTGGATGTCTCACAAACATGTGGTGAAATAGAGTAGGTGCATTGGCCAAGCCAAAAGGTGCTACACGCTATATTGTTACAAGTGGCCTTTTCTTACCAGTAACCACTCCTCATTCTATAGTAAAAGTGGTTTTTGGTTATCTTCCGGATATATTTCAATTTGATTATATCCACCAAATCCATCCATAAAGGAATAGAGATCATGACCAGCCACCCTACCAAGAACTTGGTTCGTAAATGGTAAAGGGAAGTGGTCTTTATTTGTTTTCCCATTGAGCTTTCTATAATCTACACAAATATGAATCTTCTTATTTTTCTTGGGTACAACCACTATAGGGGACACCCACTCATGATAAGCCACTGGATAAATAAACCCCACATCCAAGAGTTTTGTAATCTCTACTTTAACTAATTTAGCATATACTAGATTAGTACATCGCTGAAGCTAACATGCCTTGTATCAGGTTCCAAATCTATCTAATGTTGACATAATTCATTATTCACCCCTCGTAAGTCTTTATAAGACCAAGCAAAGGCATGTTGATATGCTATCAAAACTTCTAGAAGTTTATGTAGAGTTGTCCCTTTTAATTGACTCCCCAAAGTTAAAAATTCTCCTTCAAACACCTCCCATTGAATAGTCTCTTCACCTTTTGGCGACACAAAAGGAGAATGTCCTCGTGGCATAGCATGTAATGGAGGATGCGGTTCTTCCTTATATATTACCTTTTCTAATGAACCATGCCTATTCTCCACAAGATCATGATTTTGATCGTCCTTTTCATTTATACTCAAACTACTCTTGCATGTTGAAGAGTATGGAACAATGGTGGTTTCTTTATTACTGTCAAAAAGCAGGCTTCGTGGGCCTTATTTAGGTCTATTGTCACCATTGTCAAAATTAAACAAAATCTGACATGCTTGCTTATTCTTTCTTCCTCATCATTAGGGCACCTTCCATTCTTTCATCTGAGATTGTTTATTATTTACTCTTTATTTTTTACCTTTTTATTAGAAAATCTAAAAAAATTTACAAATCCAATCTAAAAAATAGGAAACCAATTCAAAAATTACATAAACACTATAGTTGGCTATATTTTTGTGGCTTTTTCCATTTTAATCACTTTTTTGTTTAAATCACATGCAAAAAGAGTACAAATTGTAACTTTTTTGCTTTTTTGTTGATGTTTACACACACCTAGGAGTTATCATGTTACATTATCCCCATTCTCTGTACTTATAGCGGCATTTCTCATGGATTTTTTAAAAAGACTTACATGTTAACATACAAACACTTCAAACGTTGCACTTTTTCTCGTAGTTTTCATTTGTTCAAGTCCGCATTCAGAATGTCTCCTTCCCTCCTAATTGGAGTCCTCCATGTGGTGGCAGTGGGTAGCCCAGGTAGCCACTATGTCAGGGAGAGGATCTCTCATCAGGAGAGATCAGCTTGGCTTATGTGCCAATATAGGACAGCCTTGCAAATCTTTTCACAAAGGCATTGTCTCGTGAGAAGTTCAAATCTTTTCGCAAAGCTTTTGGCTTACTCCCCTTTTTGGACTGATCATGTCCTCAAGGCATGGCACTTCCCTTTACTATATGTGCCAGCTCTCATTCACCGCATCACCCAGGGGGGGGTTTCTTACCATATACATGTGGTAGTGATGTGTGTGAACACACTTAGGACCGTCGGGGTATTTTTTCTCTCATTAGGAGGTTTTTTCTCCGTGCATTGTATATACACCCATCACTCTATGGCTAACTTATCTTTCCATTGCACACTAAGTAATACATTCTCTGTTGTGTGCCTTGAGCTTCCTTCGTCTTCTCCAAGATGTGTGTGTTTTCTTGCAACCATAATTCCAACAATAGATAACTATGGTGGATCGTTTGTGGCAACAACTTACTAATAATAAAAAGGTAACCCTTTCCCTAAAATCTCTATACAAGAAATATAATCAAGGAGGCATAGTGGTCATGTACTAGGAGCCTTTACTCAAGCTATAGAGCATCATTAGCCCCTTATGAGAGGAGGAGAAGAGGATTTGATGACCAAGAAGAGATGATGTTTAAGTGCCAAGGTTACTACAAGAAACACATATATTAAGGGCATGCCCTCATTGGGGTAAACAAGGTCTTACCAGAGAATTTTAGAAACATGACCTTTGTTTGCACAGTGGCAAAGGTAACCATCCACCATCAAAGTGTTACCTCAAGAATCGGCAAAAGTCGAAGGTCAAAGACACTAAAGGAAAGGGAGAGCCTCATGTTGCCAAAGAAGAAGCTGCATCTTGTTGCTAGAGCATAGATTATATGCTCTTTGAGTCAGTGATTGTAGTGTTTAGGGTCAACTATCATTCCTCCCTTATTAGAGTACTTGTTTGTCGGGATCTATGTTCGGTTCCATGTGTATGTTGTTGTAGAGAGGTCTCTCTCTCTCTCTCTCTCTCTCTCTCTCTCTCTCTCTCTCTCTCTCTCTCTCTCTCTCTCTCTCTGACACACACACACACATCATTGTAGCCTAGCCTAGCCATACATGACCCATCCTATTGTATGAAAAAGCACTCATGTATCTTTGCATAAGCGATAATGTCATTATATCCCCTCTATCAAGTTGTGTGTTTTTCTCAATACAATTTCTCTTGTTTTGCAATGAATGGTTTTCTGATTCCCCCTTGCTATCAGAGTCTTCTCATGGACCAATTTGCTCGTTTTGAAGAGTGTGAACCGCTCACTCAGAGGTAATTTTTGATGTTAGCATTATTTACTCATAAAACACAAGTTTATATTAGGGCGGTATTAGAAAGAAAGTAATATAAAGGAAAGATCTCTTTTTTGAGGTTGTTGCAAAATTTTAGAATTTGGGAATTTTTAAAGATCCGGAAGTGGTAGGAAAGCAAATGTATGGATCATGCTCAATAAAAACTTTTTTCAAAAAACTTGGCAAACCTACATTTGTGAAACAACAGAGGTAAATTGACAAAATTTGAAGGTTTTTACACGAAATTACACTAATTTTTTCAAAATTTTGTAGGTTTTCTTGCTTTCAAAAATCAAATTTAGAGGTAAATTTTAAAATTTGTAGGTGGGATTACACTAAACCTAGGTTTTTTTCGAGCCCTGGTACTATGGGTGGGTGGATTGAGAGCAAAATGACAAGGGGAAGAAAATTCGTTTAAATAACAAAAAGTGGTGAAAAAAAGTAATGTTCACGATTTTCCTCTCAAGAGCACTTGTGAAAGTCTCTTTCTCTAACATTGAACACATGTCTTGGCAAAAGCTTACTACCAACTATTAATGTGAACTATGGTACACACACAAGTGCATAGTCCTCGTCGTTCTTCTTGTATACCTTTTTTGGTGTATGAGGGGAGCGGCCAGGCGTGCCCTACTCGACTCCGAAAACAAAAAATTAATGTGAACTATGGTACACACACAAGATCTTCGTGTGCATGATGAAAGAGAACCTACATATTTATAGAAGAGATGATGTACATAGTCCTCTCATGGTATACATAGAAGAGATGATACAATATTACACGAGTTGTGGATAGCCATATTTTGAAAATGACTTAGGTCTGTAGGATGGAAAGGTACGTTATGCTACTACTAGCCTACCTACTAGGAATTAAAAGTATACCTTCACTCCCTTTGAATATTTGCATCATAGTGCTTCCAACAAACTTTGGCAGGTACAAGATGGTTTGCACGCAGTTGTAACTTGTAGCCCTCCTTGATACCAAGCCCCTTCCACTGGTAGGACAAGTTGTGAAAATTAGCAAAAAATTGCGCGAATTTAATTGATTTTGTTTGCCACTTTCGAGAGGGGGGGGGGGACTTTTAAGAATGATGCGGAAGTCGATCTGAGATTATTGGGGTTCCCCCTCAAGCCCCAATCCCGGGACGTAGGATGATCCTTGTTGTGTGCACTGCAAATAGGAGAATGCACATGATAGGAGGTCTTATTGTAGGAGGGGTCAAGTGCTTCTGTAGGTGCTCAAGTGCACACCGCAACATTGGAAACTTCTGCAAACTCTTCAAAAAAGAAAAGTAAGACATGTGTGTTAGGTTAGGTAGGCTACAAAATTGACAACACATATGTGGGTGCAAGGAGAGTCCACGTGTCACACTCCTAGAAGAATGAGAACCAAGGGACATATTCTACTAGGCCTAGGGTGGATTTTGGAATCCCAACTCACGTTTCCCCCCCCTTTTTTTTTTTGTGTGTGTTGTGGGGGGGAATAATATCTAGTAAGGTACAAGATCTCAAGGTACAAAATGTGGAAATCATGACTGGATTATCCGCCTCTACCAATGTACAACACAAAACAATTAACAAGGAAAGATGAAATAGAGGTTCACGTTGGATAGTCCTTAACAACTTACATTATCTCAAATTTGCAACGCCTACATCTACACATCATTGTTCACATAACCCGGTTTGTAGTATATATTTCCTGATTGAAAATGAAAATTTTCTATTGGAATTTTATTGGCCCTTAATTTTCAAAGCTTAACACTAGGTTGGTAACCTAACAGGACATAAAAGTGTCCTTTCAGGGTTTTGAAAAAAACCTCCAAAACCATAGTAGATCCACTCATTTTGTAAAATCCTTTCATGAGGTTATAGTTCAAGGCCTACTAAACATAGAAAAAATAAGAAACTTGTAAAATTTCTCATCTTTTGGTCACACCAAGCCTTCAAAGTTGATGGACCAGTGAATTTTTATCAAAACAGTCATTTCTTATGTTTTGTTGCATAAAAATAAGACTAGGGATTTCTGTAGGACTTGAGATAAATTCCTTAGTTAACTTCAATGGGTTGGTGATCAGAACATATGATTGCTTCTCACTGACTATTTTTTGTTTTGCCAAAATAAATAGGTACAAAAAAGTTGAATTTTTACCATTCTGCAAACCTATCATCAAAGTTTCTATAGCCACGCTCAATACAAATAATATATGCATGTTTTCTTAGTTCCCTATTTTCCTTTATGTTCATAAGGAGCCATGCAGCATGTCAAAAGAATAATACATCTCTTAACAAGGGGAATCTTGGGGACAAAGATGAAGTGTTAAATACAGCAAACATGAAAAAGCTGGGTTGAACATTATGAGTTGTAGAATCCCTTATAAACTATTCAATATCTAGCCAAATTTGATCCTTATGACTAGATATGGTTACTACCTACAAAATGCATGTAGTTGTCACAAGAAACTAACAATATTGAAAAAGCTATACTTGATATACTGAAATGTTTCGTTTTCTTCCATAATTGAAAAAATCAACCATCGTTGTGTACTATGAAAAATAGGGTATTAGGTGCCCCAAAACTCAAGGAATGTCAGCTTTATGTTACAATATGCGACATAGAAAATCAAAAATGAATTTGGATATCATGAAATCCACCAAAAAAATCATAGAAGAGCTAAAATTGGCTAAAAAACAGGATTTGACAATTTTTGTAATTTGGTCATAACTTACAACTTTAATATTTATTTCTCCCTAGAAGCATCAGGACATGTTGAGGACTACTAAAGATAGTTCTCTAGCATTATAGACCTCACAAACATGAATTCTAGAGTGGTATAGTTGCAAAAAGTTGAAAAAAGCCAAAAACAGGACCCGTTTTTTCACACAGTTTAGGTTGTGAAATGTTGTGCAAGGACAATGTTAAAGATGGAATTGATATTCCAAAAAAATGTCGAGTTTTTTTCAGCTCATGAGACAACTTTCTAGATAGATAGCACCTCAAAATCCATTTTGAAACTCTTGACATAATTCAAGGAAAATGGTCACTTCACAGGACATAAAAGTGTCCCAGGACATAAAAGTGTCCCATTACCAACCTAGTGTTAAAATTGGGCATTTGAGTTATTAATCTTTCTTTTTTTGGGCCAAACTCACAATTGTGAATGAATGTATGTACACAGCAATCTCAAGCTCATGTCACCACCCGATATATCAAGAAGCTACAAGGCCCCACATAAAGGCAAACCAATAACCATCATCTCGTACACATCGTTAGCAATTTGTGGTCGTAACGGCCCTTAATGCCCTATTCCACTCATCTGAGTTCTTCCTTTTATCAATGGCAAGTCACTTCCCTGCTTTCTTGAATAATCTCTGTGTAGCTAGATGTTGATAGGACATTTTCAAGAACCTAATGGTTCCTAGCCTTCCAGAATTGCTTGAAGTAGCAGAATCTAGCACTTTGTGTGCATATTAGAAGCTCTTGGCTTTTTATCACCTTCCCTCCTAAGAACATATCGTTCTTGAAGAACCCTATCTTCTAGGTCTTTTAAATCCATTTGCACACCTTCCCTGGCAAGCCATTGATCATTGGGCACTCCTTCAATAAGTGAGGGAGGTCCTCACTTTCCGTTGTGCACCCCGAGCATCTATCTAAACCAAAACTTCTGGCTAGAATCTTTACACATGTCAAAAAATCCCCCCATAGAACCTTCCAAAAAAATATCATCATTAAAATTGGCCATTGTGGAATCCACATATTATTTGCTATCCCCACCCATTTTGATTCTGGCCACTACTTTCCCCACTGCTTGTTGAGGGGAGAGAACCAATCATTTGTGATCATTAGAGTGTGGTAGACATCCTTTACTTGCAGTTTAAAGAAATGCCTGCTCTTGGGCCACCAAAAAGCTTTTCACTCAAACTTGGCCTCGTATATAGGCAACATGTAGCTAACAAGCCCTTCTACAGTTTTATTAGTCAGTAGTCTCATTGAGGTGGAATTAGGTAGCCAGTTTATCTGTTCCTTTCCAGGTCCTGTTGTTGCTATCCCAAAAATGGGCCAATCGTCCAAGTTCTTTGTTGTTGCCATTTCTAGCAATTTCTCTCAAAAATGGGTGCAACAAAATGCTTCTTTCTTTAGAGAGCCAAGGGGACCAGCGAGTTATGGACTTTCTAAAACACCTTGTTAGTTCTCCCCACTCCAATGTTTCCATTTCTCTAGTACACTTTCATACCAGTTCACCCGTTGTGCCACTAAATCTCATGAAAGTTTGGGAAGGGAAGCAACACATACTCCCACCTTTACATCTTGTTCCTTATATTATTTAAGAGCCATTGGAATCTTTGCTTGTGTGTTACGTTGACCCCAGGGGGCTCCTAGGTGACGGAATATCTTTTCTTTTGATACGATCTCTCCAGGCCACATAGATGGATTGAATGAATCGTTTTTTGAAAGTGAGATCAGTCTTGATTTTTCAAGATTGCACTTCAACACCGAGGCTATGGAAAATGTTTGCACAATCTCTAGAGCCTTTCTAATTATCTGTGGGCAAGCTTTCAAGAAGAGAAGGGAGTCATCTACAAAGAGATTTTATAGAAGTTGGTTGTTGTTATGCATGGTTAGCCCTTGAATCTCCCCTCTCACAGTATTGGCTTCAAGCATGGTAATTAGAGGATGAGATCTGGTGGCAAATAGCAATGGCGCAAGTGGGCAGCTTTGCTTGATTGATCTTTTGGCTTTGAATGCACCCACAATTCTATTATTACCAAGTGTTACGAGTGTGCTCGTCGGGACATTCAAGGTGGAACCTTCACCATGAGGCCAAGTCCCCACAAATTAAGTGTGCGGACTAGGAGCCTCACACTCTGCTAACTTGAGTCCCCTTTTCTCCAACTCATGGAGGGACCGTATGATCCAACCGGTGCATCCTCGGCCCAGATCCTAGCGATTTGTATGGACCACCATGTAATCCAATCAAAGGCTTTGTCAAATCTAGCTAAAGCAAGATAAACTCTTTTTTAGTGTATTATAAACGGGCCTTTATCAAGGAATACAAAGCCTTGGCCATGTTTCAAGAGACACTTCCCACCAAGTGTGCTAGCTATGCACATGGCTTATCAAAATGTGTTTTTTACCAGTATGACAACAAATCATCATCCTCACTTAATTTGATTGAAGATTTGTCGTTAACAGTTTTACTTATCTTTGATAATTATTTACATTAAAAGAAATAATATTACCATTTACAAAAGTAAGCAAAAATTTAGTGAGAGATAGAGGGACAAAGACAAAGCAAAAAATAATAATAGAGCAAATAAACATTGAAGGAATTGGGAAAAAACACTTTATAATTTATAAACCCTATTTCCATGCTGTACATGCAAAATTAATAAACTAACATCTTATATATCAATGGATAGCTTTTCGATGTGGAATACAAAACTATAAGGCCCAACGAGTTTTGAGATTTTGTATCTATTATAATAGTCTCCACTTTTTGTAGAAGGTACCACAAAAAAGTGTTAAAAGTACTACAACAATAAATGCTTTCACCTAATTGAAGGTGTATCTTCTACACTCTCAATTGGTGTATGTTTTATCAGTCGCCACTTTTTATAAAGGGTACCACCAAAAAGTGCTAGGTATGTGTCCGTAATCTTTTTTTCATTTGTTTTAATCGGAATCTTTGGAGATGCTGGTATGCTTAGAGAAAGAAAAATTGTGCGGATGGCAGGTGTGGAGAGAGAGAGAGAGAGAGAGAGAGAGAGAGATGACGTCTGTCAGCATATTTGCAGGGAGAGAGGCAATTTTTTGTGGTTGACTTTGCTCGTGAGTACAGGTGGGACTGCCGATAGGAGATGCACGTCGAGGAGAGGGTGTCTGTGTGGGTGTGGCGAGACGATAGCCCTTTAACCCTGCTCCATCCGATTCTGCCCCAAATGCTTTGGGTGCTGTAGTGGGCGGCGATCAAAGTCCTCCCATTTCTTTTAGGGATAATGTCGAGTTGGGGTTGAAGTAGAGAAGTGGGCTAATGACGCGTGCTCGGACACACACAGAGAGAGAGAAAGAGAGGCCGATTCCATCTGTGAGCACGAAGGCATTTGTTTTCGTTTGCAGCTGCACAGGTTCAGTGGGGCAATCGGAAGAACTCGTTCTCTCTCTCTCTGTCTCTCCTATGCGTGAACACGGGAAGCATCCCTGGTCATGGACAGGGGGCAAAGCATGGTGCAGCCCAGCAACTCCAGCGAGCTGAGATCGGTGTCGTGTTGATGCCAACTCATTTTGCTTGAAGTTCAAAGATTCCAAAGGAATCGAATCACGCAAATTAATTAATGAGTTTGAGAACATACCAATTTTACTTTTGGGTTGAATTCGAGGGTGTCTTCAAAGATACCCTCTTTCAAATCAAAAGAAAACTTGATTAAGGCAAGGATCTCAACGCGTGTGGGGGGGGGGGGGGAGAGAGAGAGAGAGAGAGAGAGAGAGAGAGAGAGATGACACGTGGGAAAGCGAAGACAAAGAGAGAAAAAGAGAGAGAGATATTTTTTTTTTTAGGGAAATTCCCTTCAAATTTCAAGAATTCTCAAAATGCCCTTGTGCCTATTTACTTGGTTGGATTGTTCAAGGTTTCCTAATCTTTATTCCTTTTTTACAATTGAAATCACTTGGCTCTAAAAAGCAATTCATCTCCAAAGCCTGCCTTGCAAATCCTACCTAACCGACTAGAAGTTGGGGAAGGCAAGGGCAACTCGCAGACGTGAGGAGCACGAGTTGGAGTGCTGTAGCAATTCGCGGGAGGAGGTTGAAGACGTGGCGACAGGAGCAAGAGCAAACGAAGATGAATTTTTTTCAGTCAGGGCAGGAACACAAAGAGCAGGGGAGGGTGGCAGCAATGCAGGGAGACACAAATCTCTCTCTCTCTGTCTCTCTCTCCCTCTCTCTCTCTCTCTCTCTCTCTCTCTCTCTCTCTCTCTCTGTCTCTCTCAATATGGTCTGCATTAGAATGGGTGTGTGTGTGTGTGTGTGTGTGTGTGTGTGTGTGTGTGTGTATTTGTGTCGTTTGTCTGCAGGTCAGAGATTGGAGCATCTTTGGAGCATGTTGGGCGCAGGAGGAGAGAGGACAAGACCTGGCTATTAAGTAAGGGTGCGTTAAATAGCAAGAGAATCAGATATGAGGTGCACGAGAGGGCGTGTCAATGATCAGTCCACACTGGAGCATGGCACTGCAGGAATGCTATAAGCAAGAGCATCAGATGGGGATCGGAGCTGTGTGCAAGTTTGGTGAGGCAATAGTGCTCGCAAGCCTGTAGGACCTCTCTCTCTCTCTCTCTCTCTCTCTCTCTCTCTCTCTCTCTCTCTCTCTCTCTCTCTCTCTCTCTCTCTCATTCATTAACTCATGGGGCTATTGTTGCTACTTGCCTGGGATGGGATAGGAACAGCGTTGCCATGTATTGGTGCCAAAGGCGGACACAACGAGAGAGCAAGGCAGATGACGATGGGGAACTGCATGGCAATTGAGCATATGCGTGCAAACTCTATAAGAAATAGAAGGGAATATCGCAGGTGAATGGGAGAGAGATGTGAGGGACTAAGAGACAGGCATGGTAGGTGTAGGCAATGGAACAAGCATGGGGGTGATGATGGCGACTAGAACACACATGGCAGGTGTGACATGATCATGCTAACAAGAGACTTTTCGTAGCAATTCTTAGATTTCGTAGATTCGGTGGGAATCTAAAGGGATAATTAATTAATGAGAAGAGAATGGACCGAGTAGGATTAAAGCAATAAAAGCTTTCACAAAATTGAAAATGTATCTTCTACACTTTTGATCTAATGGAGACTTTGGCTACTTCATTTGCTTTAAAAAGGAGATTGAACATTGGATATTTTAGTCAAAATGATACGAGAGTGTTCATCTTCCTTGTGAAGTATCATATCGAGATTGCAACTGAAAAGGTGCATACATGTAATGACACAATTTTAGGAGTCTCTTTGCTTTTATAAACTTATAGTGCAACCAAGAATAAAACATGCCTTTATTTTTACTTAAATTCTTAAACAAGCAAGTAAGTGGACTTCTATTTATACAAGTCCTTTTCTTTAGAATATTTTCATGTAAAATTATCAAAAGATCATTGACTTCTCCATAGTCCTCCTCAATAGGAAATAGAGTGTCTTCATTTGTGGAAATAAAAAATAGATCTCAAGATTA
Source organism: Adiantum capillus-veneris (assembly GCF_014529385.1). NCBI lineage: Eukaryota > Viridiplantae > Streptophyta > Polypodiopsida > Polypodiales > Pteridaceae > Adiantum > Adiantum capillus-veneris. Next base: position 31,263,809 of record NC_140937.1, on the reverse strand, counting down.
GTCAGAGGAAGTGTCCTGATGATCATCTTCGTATCTCAAAAAAGGAAAACTAGAAAGATAATTGCAATCCACATAAGAAAATACTAAGATAAGAGAAGAAATGTGGGCCTTCTAACAAAGACAAACAAGAGTATGGATATTTTGAGAAAATAGTCATATTTTACACTATTCAAGGGATGACGAACCTCGATCAGTGTTTGTTCTAAATAATGCATTAAATATTTTTCAACGGACAAGAACAAATCTCACATATGAAATAGGAGATTGTATCAATCAAAGGGGAAATTTCTTAATAAACCGTCAATGGACAAACCTAAGGTATGAATTACTATAATTACCATTCTCAAAAAGGGAAAACCTTAGGTATGAAATACCACAGTCATTAGACTCAAAGGGAGTACCTAATGAGTTTTTTTGTAATTCCATTAGGAAAAAAAGACTCTTGATAATCCATTTAGCGCTTTAAAATGATACTTAAAATACTTATGATGCAACATATCACTATCAGTGCAAGTGTTGTCATTATCTATGATGGATTAGAAGATGAAAAACATAGTTTCAAACATGAAGTATCAACATCATTATTCCTTGAAGTCTTGTTGTTATTGAGAGAAGTATCATAACAACATGAGGATTTTTAGATAGATGTACATGCTTCTCATTAAAAGATCAAGACTTTTTGTGGCTTTTATGTCCAAGTCATGCTCAAAGAATAGCTTCTCTATAATCTTTTTAAAGTCTTGGTAAAAATACCTGCCAAGCAAAGATGAAGTTGCAAAATATAGCAAATAACTTGGAAACATGAAGCATATAACATAGCTGTGTAGTGCTTGCTAAGATCTTTCAGTGAGTCCTTGATTGATGGTGATTAAGCTAGCACTTAGGGATGCAAATCACATAATAATTGATTAGGATTTCCTAACGCATAACATAACCCCTAATGTGTATACCACTAATGGGATGATTAGGATGACAAGATAATCACAAGAGTGAGAGAGGGGATAAAAATACAATTGCAATAGCTAGGGTTGAATCTTGATAGCATGTATTGATCTTAAACAACAAACTTGAGATAATATATGTAATCTACACTGCTTTGGGCTATGTAGGCATATTATTTGGCAGATATAGAAAAGATATATCTAGTGGACATTACGATAGAACTATTTAGAGTATGTTAGAGCTTTCTAGAAGTCTCTAGAGTGTGCTAGAGGTTTCTAAAATTCTCTTTGGGAGATGCACTTAGAATATTTTGTAAGCATTGGAGCTTCCTTCGATATCTAGAATATGTTGTGAGGATCGTTTTTTCTATGGAACATGGCATATTCCACAAACCAAGGAGTGTTTCTTAAAGGAACATGCACACTTCCTTCCAACATTTTTCCCTTGAAGTCTAGCATGTGACACACCTACATCATGAGTCATTATGTATCCCCTTAAGAGGTTTTATATTCATAAGCTAGTGGGAAGGTCTTCTCTCAATGAAATATTGTCTAATCCCATATATATATATATATATATATATATATATATATATATATATATATATATATATATATATATATATATATATATATATATATATATATATATATATATATATATATATATATATATATATATATATATATATATATATATATATATATATATGCATAATTCATATGGAGTCCTTACCCTTGTAGGATAGTGTCTAACACAAACATAGTGATTATGGATTTCAATATTCTTGGTACAAGAATGAGGGGTTAGGTTTGTTCCAATAAAAATGGGACTTTGATTGATCACTATAAATAGTAACTCGATACGTGGACATAATGGTAGATTCATCACCAACCTTTGTAACCATATAGCTTCCAATGTGGTAATGAAGATGGCACCGTGTTCACCTTCACATGTGGAAGTGGAACAATTAGTTGATTTTTCCTTATTCATACATGCATTGCCTAATAAAAATCAATTGCCACTAGTAGATTGATGATTATCAAGATTACCACCCCAATGTGAGTCACAAGAAGCTCATAACTCCAAGTTAGTGATTGAAGAGTAGAATAGACTAGCGTTGCTTGTCCCTTTAATATACACAAATATTGTTTTGCTATCCTTCCAATGGTTTCTCGGCTTTTTCATATACTTGCTACATTGGAAGACTATGTATTGTATGTCAATCCTTTTACACATAAGTACAGTAGGAATCATTGCCTAGATTATATTTAGTAAATTCAAAAATGGATCCAAGGTTGCTTTCACTTAGCTTTCCATTACATTGGGGTTGTATGGGTTGTTGAATCGCTTGAGGATGTTGTGCATATATACTTCATTGAGGAAGTATTGCCTAGACTATATTTAGTAGAGTCAAATGGATCTCCAAGGTTGCTTTTACCGAGCTTTCCATTACATTGGGGTTGCATGGGTTGTTGGATCGCTTGATAATGTTGTGCATATATACTTCGTTTGAACAAGATGGTATTCTTTCAAATTCTTTGTAAGCAATAGAGAACAAGTTGAAGAGTAGATTTTGTGTTGATCTCTTGGATGAAAGGAACAACACTAGGAGGTCACTACCATCACAACTAAGGGTGGTTGGTATTCAAGGCAAACAGGAGTACAAGCGATGTCGCATGTAGGGAATGTGCTACGGTGGGACTATCAATTTGCATACCACTTCACTCTAGCCTTGCTCATAACTGTAAGGCTTGATTAGGGCAGATAATAATTAGTTGCATTCATAATTAAATTGACGTGCTAATAAAAAATGACGTAAACAATCAAAGTGAAAAATAGGTAAATTGATTGATAGGATGCATATTTGTACAATAAATTGTATGCTTATAAAGCACTTAGGAGAGTGTAGCGTCAAGCCACATGTCATAATACATGGCATAGGAGGTGGTAGTCTTAGGTGAGAGTTAGTGGCATGTAGGTGACACAAAGGTAGTCATGCAAAGTGTAGGGTTTCTTCCCACTAGAGTGTGTGGGAGTAGCATCATTAGGGGTTGTTCACATAGGCATAGGATGGAAGTAGGTTTAAAACCCTAACAATAACCACACAGAGTTGCAGGGCTATGGGTTGGGATAGTGGCAGCAATAGAGGTTGTATTTGAAGAGCTCCAGAGGTAGCTCTTGGTGATGCAAGCTAGGCATCCAAGTGGAAAATTAGGCTTGATCAAAGCTTAGATGGGGATTAATCAAAACAAACTAAATAGAAATGTCTTTATGAAGGGAAGCATAAGAGTGGAGTCGGTCGGATATGTGCAAGCCACACACACGCATCATAGGACACACATATATGGTGAGGGAGAGCCACATGAAAGCGCATTACTTTATGTGTGGCTCATAAATTGTATATCTATCCCATTAAAGATTAGAGAACATAAGTTAATGATGGGTGACAAGTGCCCATCACCAGCCTAAATGGTCAGCAACCCAACATTCTACCACTTGATGACCAATGTGGGAGGCCTAAAAAATATACAACTTGTACGTTTAGTGAAGAATACTACATCTTCACCCAATGCCCATCAACTGACAATAGTGTTGAAATTGATTGCTGGAGAGATTCTTAGTGATTGCATCAACTGCATTCTTTGATGTATGTATCTTCACCAAGTAAAGCTTCTGTTTTGCTAGAATGAAGTGATAACTCATGTCAATGTGTTTCGTCCTTGCATGAAGCATTGGATTCTTAGCCAAGGCAATAGCACTCTCATTGCCATACTAAACTGGTATCTTCTGCTCTAGTCCAAGATCTCCCACTAACTTCTTTGCATATAGCTTCTTTGCATGCTTCACTCAAAGAGACATTCAGAGTATAAATTGACGTTCAATCTCAAAGAACAAATCTCCAAGAAATAGCAAAGCCAGCAAAAATGTAGATCCAACCAATCTTTGATTTATGATTTTCAATGCATCCTGCATAATCATTGTCAACATATCCCCTAACGGATAATTCTGCACGGCCATACCATTAATTTTCTATTTTTTGTGCCACTCAAGTGTCTAAGAATTGATTTGTCCCAATGCTCCTTTCTAGGATTGAACATATATCTGCTAACAACCCACACTGCATATGCAATGTCAGGTCTTGTAGCAACCATGGCATAGATGAGATTGCCACAAGTTGAAGCATAAGAAACCTTAGGAATCGTGACTTTTTCCTTAACATATTTAGGACAATCATTCTTTTTCAGTTTCAAATAAGCAGGCAATGGAGCACTCAATGACGTTCCTTTCTACATATTGAATCGCTCAATCACTTTATGCATGTACTCTTTTTGAAACATGTATAGCAATCTGCTTTTACAATTTGAGTAATGCGCATATCCAAAATATGATTGGCATCACCCAGATCTTTCATGTACAGCTGACCATGTAGCTTCTACTTTAGGTCAGCAATGTCCTTTTTAGAATGACCAGCAATGACCATATCATCTACATAAACAATAAGCACAATAAGTTTTCCATTATCCGGTCTTTTCAAATAAAAACATGGATCCTTAGTATTATGCGTAAATCCTTGGGACTTCATAAAAGTATCAAACTTATGATACCACTACCTTGATATTTTCTTTAGACCATAAAGACTCTTCTTTAACTCGCACATCAAATGTTGCTTGCCTTTGTGCACAAACCCTTTAGGCTACTATATATAAATCTCCTCTTCAAGATCACCGTGTAAGAAAGTTGTTATACATCCATTTGAACTAGCTCTAGGTCCTCTGTAGCAACAAATCTAAGCAACAATCTCAGTGTTGCCATTTTGATTGCTAGAAAAAAGATTTCATCAAAATCTATTTTATACGCTTGCTTGAATCCCTCAGCTACTAACCAAGATTTGTATTTCCCGACATTGGATGCAAACTTCCATTTGTAGACCCATTTACAAGGCAATGCTTTCTTATCTTTTGGCAATGGGACCAAATCCCAAGTTTTTTCTTTTCAATTCTAGAAAACTCACTTTTTATTGCAAGTTCCCATTAAGTCTTATCCTTGGCTAGAATGGCCTCTTTGTAACAAGAAGGCTCACCACTATTTGTCAGCAACACAAAATCCATGCCAGGAACGAACCACTCTAGTGGATGTGAGGCTCTCTGAGATCTCCTTGGTTAACTAGTACTAGCCTGTTCAGTAGCCCTATCATTTGGAGCATTCACTTGCAGAACAACAGGCTCTTGAGATGTCTACGTAGGAGGTGATACATTGAAGAATGTGACCTTCTGAAATTCAACCTCTTTTACTTGCTATTTGTGCATCTTAGTCTTATTGAAGACAACATCACTCCTACGCATAATGGATCAACTCTTAGGATCCCACAAGTGATAGCCAAACTGATCATCCAATCCATAGCCAATAAATATGCGTTTCCAAGATTTTGAATCTAGCTTAGTATGAATCTCCTTAGGTACATGTGCATAAGCTTCACATCCAAATGTCATGAGTTTGCCTATGATCATGCGAGGCTTAGTTATCAATTATTTGAACGAATAACTAAGCCTCATTCTTGGTCACACACAAAGAAGAGCATTAAATGAATAACTCTACCTACCCTTTGCAACTATGCCAATTTTGGCATAGTTCTGAAGTTCAAGGCATAGTTGGGGGTTTGAATGAATAGTTTAAGGCATAGTTGGGGGGTTGAATGAATAACTAAGCCTTGTGTGACCATGCAAGAGTCTTAATTAGTCATTTAATGCTCTGTTTGGGCATAGTTGGCATAGTTATCTATAAATTATAACTAAGCCTAGCGTGACCATAGCCTTTGTCATACGACAACTTATGTCATGACCATAACTTCTCAGGCACACAAAATTGCAACGATGCATGTGGTGATCTATTGATTTGATCAAATAACCACTGTGTAAAGTTCTTTTGCCACCCAAAAACCTTGTGTTAAGCTTACTTATGACATCATAGACATGAGTCTCTCATGAATCATCATGTTCATTCTTTAGCAACACCATTCTGAGTTGGGGTATAAGGAGCAGTGAACTCACGCTTAATTCTCTTTCCTATGCAAAAATCAATTGGAGATGTATTTTCCACCATTTTTTGACGTAAAGCCTTTAGCTTCTTTCTAGTAGACTGAATTTCAACACTTGATAAGAATTTCTTAAAGCAAGAGAATGTTTCATCCTTTAATGCATAAGCCCAAACTTTGTGTGTTGCATCATCTATGGATGTTACAAAGTAAGATGCACCACCAAGAGATTGAGTCTGCATGGGGCTGCATACATCACTATGTACAAACTCTAAGTGATGTCTCTCTTTCTCAAACAAAACATTACGAGAAACATGTGTTTGCTTCCCAAGTGCTCACAAAAAGGAAATTTGAAATAAGATAAAGCAGGCCAGTGACCCAAATGAAAAAGAGTTTACATTCCTTTCTTGGACATATGTCCTAAAATAAAGGGAAGCATAAGAGTGGAGTTGGATACAAGCAAGCCAGCCAGAGAGAGAGAGAGAGAGAGAGAGAGATCAGGACACACTAATATGGTGAGGGAGAGCCAACCCACTTCTTCACATTAATACACGATAGAAAATTAGTTTGTGTGTGTCTCATAAACTGTATATCTATACAATCAAAGGTTAGTGAACATATGTTAATGATGGATGGCTGGCGATTGAACTAGAAATTTGAGATGCAACTCCTATCATAATTGATTATGGTTTCTTAATGCATAGCATAATCCTAGTGTGTGACCACTAATGGGCTTATTAGAGTGACAAGATAATGGAGAGAGTGAGAGAGAGGATACAATCGGACTAAAATAGCTAGGGGTAATAGCAATGCATTGTTTACAATCATTATAATGCATGTATGAAAGCCTTTTTTACATAAATAAAAAGGTTTTGAGTTAATATTTGTAATTTGCAATGCTATTGGGCCATGTAGGCACATTATATGGAAATGTTCTAAAGCGATAATTGGTGTAGGGTGGCTGCAAGATCAAGTGTACCCACTTTTCATAGCTGCATACTGAGTTTGACATTTAGCATGCCCCAAGCATTTGCTAATTGGGAGTCTCTTCTCTATGTGCTTGCATGGCCAACTAGGATTAAGAGGTTAGGAAAAACACTTGGATGACCCAAAAATGTATAGTTCCTGCCTTTGACACATTCAAAATCCTTAGAGCTACAGCATAGGCAAACTAAAGAAAATGTCTTGGATTGGGTAATTGCATACCAAAAGAAGCCAATTAGGCTTTAATATCATTGTTATGTCTCTTGGTTTCTTACCAAAAAAAAATCTGCAATTTAGATTTTGTAAGCACAATAATCAATTCAACAATTTGATGATTTAGAATGAGTAATTGTGAAAATAAAAGGATCAATCAAAAGAATAATCGAAGAAATTGCATGAGACACTATATTGGATATCAAAGATACCCTGAATTAATTTAATTGAAGATTTTTTGTTTTGTCAACTTCGTTGATGATTTTATAATAAGAGAAAAATTATAGAGGGGCAGGTGAGAAAAAAATTGTGTGTGTGTGTGTGTGTGTGTGTGTGTGTGTGTGTGTGTGTGTTTGAATTTAAAACCCCATCATTCAAAATCATATACTAAGAGACGTAAATACTGTTTGCAAAAACATATTGTCTAAAGAACAAAACAAGAAGAATTTCTTGATATATAAAATTCATTACAAGATACTTTGATACATGACAAAGTAGGAGTTCAAGCCGGAACTCCTATCAGATGAGAGTAGGCATCTTTACCTGCCAACCAGTCACAAGTACAATTAATTAGAATTAATTTGTACTAAATGGATGACAGGTATATCAAGCAATCCCCAATGCTTGTTATTGTTGTCACATCCCAAACCCCAACCATACTCCTAAACATATATTATGTTTTCTTTAGCTCATCTATGTAAGTAGGGTCTATTACGGTCTTTGAAAGATTTTATGGGTTTACATGGTTTGGAGATATTGGCTTCTTTGCCTACTATGTGGAGCCATAAGCTTGTCCCAAATTCGTTGGAGCTTAAGTATGTCCCGAGTGATGCTCATCCTAGCTGTCTACCTGTTGCCATGTTTATTAACAATAATTAAACAGATGTACTTTAGTTAACATCCTATGTTTATAGCTTCCTCTTTTGACCCTCTTTATAAGTATTTATGAGCATATGCATATATCTTTTTATGATTCCAAATGTTTACTACTATGGTATATATACCTAAGTGTTTATTTTGAAAAAACAATTAAAATGTTACTATCTTGTGATGTTGTGTACTTACATTCTAACTTGTGAAAATTTTGGCAGCATTTCCTTTGTAACATTAATCTTTTTTCAAAAACCACCATAAGTATTCATTGTATCTTTTATCCTCATAGGAGGTTTCCATAGCCCAAATGCTATATCTTAATCAATACCTCTGTTAATGCTTATATCAAAGATCGTACAGTGCTATTTCTAAAAACTATTACATGTTTGCTCAGCATATATAGAGAACTTATGCACGTAATCAAAACAATATGTATCTTGGTACCTGAACCGAACTTGTCGTCGTCATTTGTGTATTTGTAAGCACGTTTATCAACAAAACAACTCCAACTTTTTTACTGTACCAAAAATGGTATCAGTTATAGTATGATGATTAGTACTATGTTTTTAATACTTTTTGATGTTATTGATACACTATAAATATGATTGCATGTATGTGAATACATGCTACTATGTTGTTTTGCGTGAAATCCTTCTTCATGTGTAGTACAGACCCGGTGTGTATGCTTGTGTGTATATGTTTGTGTGTGTGTGTGTGTGCAGAAACATAATACGCCATTCTTCTTTCTACTACAAAAACCCATTTGTGAGCATGCATGTGCTTGCGTGTGTATTGTTTATATTGCTTTAACTAATCTTTTATGTTATTATGGAAAGAATACAGTATCCAGACGGTTTGATGCGTACTATTATGTTTGTGAATGGAAGTAAAAGCCGCTTATTCTTTCTCGGTTACCTATACTCATAACAATTTCATGGTGTTGAATATATGGCACAATGTACAAAGCCCTTATGCATATGATCGTGTGTATGTGTGTAATAGTCAAGCCATAAACCTTGCAATAAAAAAAGCCCAATTATTTACCTTCTGTATTGCATCAAAGGCAGTCCGCCGTGTGCTTGCCAGGCCCAGAATTGTATCGCTTCCCTTGCGTTTGATGGTGGCCGATGAGTGTGTGTTCTCTGCAATCCAAGATGTACCGAATGCTTTCGCTAGTGCTTGTGAGTATGTGTATGAATTACAAGCGCTCAACTTACTCTGTGTGTGTTGTGTGTGTGTGCACGCACTACAGACTCGATTCAGCCTTGCGTTTCTATTCTTTGCACAAGCTGCTTTATAAGTATAGTATGCATGCGGTGCTGTTAATGCTCCACGTTGTCTACTTTGTTTATTCTGGGAAGGTTGCACCACCAACCAGATATGCTTCAATTGGTTACTTGACTTTATCAGATTGTCACCACTTAAAAAGAGCAATATTATCCTTGGAACCTTGGGGAAAAAATTAGGTACATTATTTGATGAGTTACAAATACTCAGGGCAAAGCTGTATTGTTTGGAATTTACTAATAGAAAGCCTAGTTAATATAGTTCTTCTTCATCGCATATCATTAAAAAACCAATAATCTGTGCATTAACTCAGAATGTGCAAGTATTTCTCTTGGGCCAGTGTATCCACCGATCGAGTGTTAGAAATACCCTGCTATTTATGATTTCCACACATTCCTCATATGATACCGATAATGAGGATTTGTTTATTCAAGGGTTTGTACATTTTTTTGGTGACTTCCACTGAAAATAAAAATAAAAAAATTGTTCCATGCTGGAAATGTTTTACAAAAAGAGCCATTCGACTTGTTTTTTATTAAAAACTTCAATTGTGTCCTGCTTGGAGCCATACTCGGTCTTCAATCCCATCCATCATTCTTCTGCTATTGACGTAGTTGCATGTGCCATGTTTAAGGATTAGTAGATCTCTGATGTCATGTCCTCAATATTTGTGTCCTTTTTTCTGTTATTTTTTTATATAAAAAACAAATGGTGCTATATTTTGTGTGTGTGTGTGCGCACACGTGTGCGCATGATATCACGGGTTGTTATCTAAATGTGGCATATGTCCAATATACTGTGTGTGTGTGTGTGTGTGTGTGTGTGTGTGTGTGTGTGTGTGTGTGTGTGTGTGTGTGTGTGTGTGTGTGTGTAGCTATTTTACTTATAATACATACACACCAAGGAACAAGACGTTCAAAAGACGACTGGCTACAGATGTCTAGGCAAAGATTAGTACAGAAACAACTCAGTCTTTGATTCATAACTGTACAACATAATAGGAATGAAGTATCATTCCAAATGAATTTTTACAAAGGTATCAGAACTCTCCCAATGAATTATCAAGTGTTTTCAAAGTCGAACTGCAGCAAGCTAAACCTTTTTAAGCCAAGATAGAATTCTCACCTGCATCCATATAGTCAAGACAACAAATATGTTAGACTTGGCTACATGTGGCAGGCTTCAAAGAACCTATCAGTTTTTATCCATGTCCAACTTAAAAATTATTAGACTAGGTATTGTCCTTAAAAAATACTGAGAAAAACTAATATGTCTAAGCAAGGATTTTCTAATTTAAAGAAGTGTATTCATTCTTTGGCAAGTATATAAAAACCCCAGTACTTTCCTTAATCCTCATTTTGATTTACATTCTCAAAGTAGTATCAGATGTTATGATTTTTGGAACAATCGTATCGAAGTGTAACAACCTATCAAAAAATCTTCCATAATTAAAACTTGAGTATGTAATTACCGCTTCAAAGTTATCAACGATGTTTTTCTACGGTTACAACAATTATGTTGTATGGATCCAAGTCAAACACTATAGTAGTGCTACTTCCCAGTAATAATGAAAAGAGAGATCAAGATCAGGGTCAGCCTACTGCTACTTCCAGTAGTTTCGATAAACAGCTGTCGAGAACCAAAAATTCCATCCAGGAATTACATCAGGGCATAGCTTGTGGTCCAAGAATTGAGCCAGTTAAAAGGACCAGAAGCCAAATAATAATGCGGTATATAGCAACAGGCTGAGGGTCAGCTTTTTTGCAGATAAACAGACTCCCTCATATCTCTAGCATTATAATATGTCCAGGTATTAAAAGCATCAAAACCTGATTAGTAACCATATGTTGGTTAGAATCCTAGGTTATGCCAAATCTTTAGGTAGAAAAGCATAGAAAACTAGAATATGTATGTATACATACGGTTTTACATATATTTTAAGGTAGCATCACCTCAAAGAACCAGATGTAGTGAATATGGTTTTTTGAAAAGGGACCAAATCTAAGCCAGCAATCTAAGTACCAAGCTGAAGGTCTGTTTTTTTGCTTATTCAATGCAAATAGCCTCCCCCATATCACAATACCATACCATACTCAGGTAGTAAAGCACCAAAAGTCCATATCAGTACCAAGGCCAAAATATGTATAAGTTTACACATATAATTTATGGTAGTATCACCACCAAGAACTAACTGTATGTATGAATATGGTCAATAAACCAGATCTAAACCAGTTATCCAAGCCAGATATCAAATCACAGTTAGCATGTCAAGGCCAGCAGATCTAAGCCAGACATCCAAGCAACCAGCTATAGGTTAGATTTTTTGTTTAGTCAAAGCAAATATTTTCCCTCATGTCACAATACCCTACCATACTCAGGTAGTAAAAAAAATAGATCTTGCTAAAAAAACAGCCCAAGGAAGTATAGCCAAAACCAAAGATGTACTAGCCAAAGCCAGCGCCAGATCCAGCCATCTCCAACCATACCCAAATAAAGCCAGTTTATGAGAGTAAGATCTAACCCAGAGACCAAGACATATTTTGGCAGTAAAGCACCAAAAATCATATCAATATCCATATATTTTATGCCAAGCATCAAACCTAGAATATGCATGTATGTATAAGTTTACATTTTATGGCAGTACCCCTCCAATAGCTAGCTGTAGTTGAAAAAAACAAATTTTTAGGACTAAGCAAGATATCCACAACCCAAAAAAACTTAACCAATAATCATCAACAGGATGTAAGTAAGTCAAAGCAAACAAGCATCTCCTCCTCAGGAGAGAGATTAAGCCAGACAACAATAGATACTCATGGTTTTATTTGCAAAGTGTATGTATCATAACTATTTTAGAACCTGCAATTTCCAAGCAGATCCCATCAGTAAATCAATTCTTATGGTTTTGTAAAAACTTGTAAGCTGAAATCCTTTCTCAACAAAATCCCAATGTAACCCACTGCCGAATTATGAACCACCACATAACCCACCAGAATACTTACCGAAGGAATATGAACCATCATATAACATTCCAGAATATCAACCAGTGTTCAGCACAGTCAGAACAGTTTTCCCCATATCACCATAATATAACACATTCAGGTAGTAAAAAAACCCCATCAGTAACCATACATCTATCAAAATTTATGCCAGCAGAAAAAACTAGAGTGAGTATGTATGTAATCAGTACCATGCAAGAAGCAAAAAACCCTTTATTGATGTGAAAATATCAGTACCTAGGTTATCATACCATATTCCTTAGCTGAAGAAATTCCAAATGTACAGTTCTTTCAAAATTATTAAGGTAAAAAAACCTGTTATAATCACCCAACAGAGCAAGGGATTATCTAAGCATTGAGATTTTGAGTACAAAATTATATAACCTGTGAAGCAGAAGTAATCACTAGATTTTCTCCAAAGAGCCAAGAGAAACCAAGTCTAAGTGAAGGGAAGATCCCCTCACCTTAATATAGGGGTCAGAGAAGCATGACAGTAGTCGTCACAGCATGCCAGGTAAGGCCACACCCTGCAATCCATTCACAGCGCACAATCCTTATCGGGATCGTGAGCGGGCCCTAAGGAGGAGGAGATTTTATGAAAAGGTAGAGCTACAAGCCTCGTCGGGCCGCCAATCATCATCAGAAGGGGAAGGGGATCGGTGGCGACAGGAGGAAAAAATGGAAAGGTGACCCATCACTTAATTCCAATAGGTTGAATCCTTAAGGGACTGCTCCCACCAAGCCTTTTAGTGGTTCATACTCAACAAAGCTTATCAAGTCAGTAGTGTAAGCAAGTATCAAGGGTCCAAACATAATTATCCTATGCAGTGACTTCAATCTTAAGGTGGACTTCCTTATGCTCAAAATTAGCCACTTGCAATCACAAGTATTCATGCAGCAGTAGTCTCCTAGCCTTAGCCAATTGCCAAAAAATGTGTGTTTAAGTTAGGTAAAGCATTATCTATGTAAAAAGTCAAGTAGCACTTCTAGTAGGTTGAGTTCATTTTGTGAGTGTAGCTAGAATTAGCTAACGTGGTTAGATGCCATAAGGCAAAAAAAGTGCAAGGTAAAAAATAATTATTTATGGTGGATAGCTCCTCTTAGCCCACTATAATCTGCATAGCAAAAGTTAGGAGTTGTCATTATGGGAGGTGTATAGTAAAGCATAAGGTAAACTCCCATATGGCAACAACTTAAGTCTAAATTGAGTGCATACTGTTGGATGTCACAATTTTTAGCCAGATACAGTGATTCAAAGCACAATCAGAACCCCTTTAGATGCTATCATGGTCAGATACTGTGACCAAGTGTGTGTGTGTGTGTGTGTGTGTGTGTGTGTGTGTGTGTGTGTGTGTGTGTGTGTGTGTGTGTGTGTGTGTGTGTGTGTGTGTGTGTGTGTGTGTGTGTGTGTAGCAGTTTTAAATCTATATAAATATATGCAAACGAACACTCACTGTTCACAGACTAACAATTCTAGAAAAGTACAGTGGCATTGCACAATAATTTATTTGCAGTTGAAAATAAATTTTGTACAAGGTAATGAAGATAACAAGATATAGTTCAAGAATCCATAAACCCAAAGTCTGGGATAATTTGCGTCACACTAAGAGAACCTCCATTTGTTAAGAACTGGACATTTTAATCAAGGAAGGTAGCCCTCACCTGCACCCATAACCACAAGAAAACTATTCGTTAGCACGTGACTGTACGCAGGTGATGCAGGGCATCCTAGTTGTTATCCATGTCACCTTTAAAAAAGCACATAATTCTTAACTAGTATTTTGTTTATTTTTGAAAAAACCATTCTTTGGCATTTTTGCCAATCTGACAAAGGAAAGTGAACACCCATAAAGCAACTATGTATCTGTTTATTCCTCAATTATATATATATATATATATATATATCTTTTTAAAAAAACATTCTTTGCTACACTTAAGTTTTTAGGTAAAAAGAAAAACTTCTTTTTTAATCTGATTGGAGAGAAATTCACTCAATATCGGTAGGCAAGGTTAATCTCAAGCCAAAACCCTGCTCGATTAAGGACAACCTCATCCTTGTGGTTTGAAGTATATATATAAAAAAACAATCTTTTTTAACAGATCCTACTATAAGAACCCATTTTATAATCACCCTGAGATATCATCAAAAAAGATCATCGAAGATTTTACAAATTTATAAACCTGAGTTCACTCCCCCTTTTTAAAAAAATAGGATTAATATATATTTTTTATATAAAAAAACTTTATTTCTCAAGATATAACAATGCTTATCATGTCATGTCTGTCATACTGTATCCCAAGCCAGATATAACCTGTTGTTTTTTTTAAAACATAAAGCCCTTAGATGAGTCAGTCCTTCGATCAGACTCAGACCTAGTCCGAGAAAGATACGACAAAAGATTAACCAGCAAAGATCAGTTTAAGGGAATTATATGACTTTCCTTATAATACGAAGGCCTTTAAAACCAACTTCTAGAAGCTTTTTTTTGTATATACTGCAAGATGCTAGGTAAGAGTCAGTTCATATATATTTTTGAGTGAAATTAGGAAGCCAGCAAATGCAGACCAGCAAATTTTATAGAATAGCCGAGGTTCAAAACCATCCAAGCCCTTCAGAACTCAATCACCATGTTAAAGTAATGGTAAGTCACCGAACACTATCATTAAACATCATAGTAAAAAAAACAAGTATCTTGGAACTAGCTTAATCAATCCGGTATGTGTTGCCACACTTTAGCTCCATAGACAATCCGGTAGGTGTTGCCACTCTTAATCCATACCGTCTGTGTTGCAACTCTAAGCATTATAACGAATAAGAGAAAGAGCAACATAATAGAAGCTAGTACTAAGTAAAAATAGCTTTTAGCCGATTCGGGAGATAAGCATCAGCTCTAAAAAACAAATTCGATCTTACAAGTAGGAGATGTAATATGGTAAACAAGGTTAAGTCAATTTGCAAAACCAAAAATTTACTCCTACACGTGGTTATGAGATAATACATACTACCAACCAAGTATCAGAAGGCAGGACACCTTTTCAGAAACTAGTATTAAGTGCCCTCAAAAAAATCTACAGCTGATCTAATAGAAAAGGTACCATAACTAGAGAGTATATCATACAAGGGACTGTCATCTTACACAAAGGACCTCAGTAAAGTAGTGTTACCATAAACCAAATTATAAGATCATTACAGCTTATTTTTTTGTGAATTTCTGGTTTTTTTTCTTTTTTCAGAGTTCATTACATCTATTGAGCAGTTTTTTAACCGAATCATAACATCATCACCCCAATATACAATTCCTTTCTTATAAGTACCATACAGTACTCTTTCCTCAGTAGCGAAACTCCCTCATACCTGGCAGTTTCCCTATTTTTTTAAACAAACACAGACTTTTCCTCAGAAAACCAGTTTTACAGCACTTTATACGGCAACCAGACATACTACTACCATCATTCAAAAAAATCCAAGCAGTTCTTAGTTTAACTGAGCCATTCACTCAGTTTCCAGAACCAGGTTATAACTCTTTTTTTTGTTTATTTTACGAAAACAACCATCATTAGTCACAGAGGTATCCAAATTCCAAACTGTCACAAAGAAGACATGTACTCCCACTCAAATTACTCTCATAATCCTGTACGTACAGTTTCCGAAACAATTTTCCATTATACCTAAACCAATATTACTGGTTTTTTTAGAGCCTTTCAAATCTTTTTTTCAGCAAAGCTTCAGAATAACACTTGTCAGTCTCTAGAGTAAGAGATATTATATGTTTGACCTGTAGATTAGGAGACACAGACCAGTCTTACAATTCCTCTTACACCTTTTACACAAGAAAGGTTTAGTAACCGGAAACAAATTACTTGGTTTATTATTAAAAAAAATTCCAAAAACCAGTCTCAGCAAAGCTACACAGTAATTTATAGAGATTCTATAAAGCAAGACAGAAATTTTGTTTAACCTATAGATTGGGAGACGACGAAGCGTCCACAGTCTCCTTCCCATTCTTTTTCGGCATGATTGAGCACACAGTAGAAAATATCTACTAACCCACACAGTATAGAATGCAATCAAGTGAATACAGCACGATGCCAAGTGAGTAAGGGTACTCACATTTTAAAGGGGCATTTATAATTTGCTGAAGCAAATCGAGAGCAAATCCACCTCTGACTCGGACCAGCTACTACAGCGTTAGACGACACCCATACGGGCCAGATACTCAGGGATTATCCCAACTGAAGATCCGGTCAAACCATGATTAACTCACCCCAGCATTTGCTACTACACTCACCTGCCACCTCAACCCTAGCGCAGGCAAAAGCGTGTCGCAGGCAGCCCGACACAGCAGAGAAGTAATTAAAAAATATGCTATTGAGTGTGTATATATATATATATATATATATATATATATATATAGAGAGAGAGAGAGAGAGAGAGAGAGAGAGAGAGAGATGTTATTTACCTTAAAGCAAGGTCAAGTCAAAAAATATTTCTCATAATGTATACCAACTAGAAAAACAAATGCCGTCGATACCCGATTCGAATCAACTATCGAGCTTTTTGAACCTGGCTCAGGTTTATCCCACACATCCCATTACAAAATCAACTAACCCTTATACTTGGCTTAAGTCATGCACCCATCAATAGGGGTACAATATACCAGCAAGGATCTTAACCATGTACGATTCACTGCATAACAACAACACTTTTTTGTGATTAATTAACGCAACTCAATTGTTATGAAGAATATGTTACACAACTCCTTTTCAATTTTTTTGAAAAATATAGTTTCAGCCACATATCACATGGAGCCTCTTTTTACTGGATAAGTCTAATGTGCTTTGGTGCGTACTTAAGCCCAAAAACGACCGCTTGGCATGATCTAGGCCATCACTCTCCAACAAATTGTACGGCCAAGGATTTAGCATGAGAAGTGGCCAAATCAAAATGAGTTTCCATTCCTTTCTTGGACATATGTCCCAGAATAAAGGGAAGCATAAGAGTGGAGTTGGATAGAAGCAAGCCACACACACACACACACACACACACACACACACACACACACACACACACACACAGCAGGACACATTGATATGGTGAGGGAGAGCCAACCCTCTTCTTCACACTAATACACGACAAAAAATTAGTTTGTGTGTGTCTCATAAATTGTATATGTATATAATTAAAGGTTAGCGAGCATAAGTTAGTGATGGATGGTTTCGGATTAAACTAGCATTTTGGGATGCAACTCCTATCATAATTGATTAGGGTTTCTTATTGCATAGCATAATACCTAGTGTGTGACCACAAATGGGCTTATCAGAGTGACAAGATAATGGAGAGAGTGAGAGTGAGGATACAATCGGACTACAATAGCTAGGGGCTAATAGCAATGCATTGTTTACGATCAACAAACCCATTATAATGCATGTACGAGAGCCTTTTTATAGAAAAAAGGTTGAGTTATTATTTGTAATTCGCAATGATATTGGGCCATGTAGGCACATTATTTGAAAATGTTTTAAAGCAATAACTGGTGTAGGGTGGCTGCAAGATCAAGTGTACCCACTTTTCATAGCTGCATATTGACATTTAGCATGCCCCAAACGTTTGCTAATTGGGAGTCTCCTCTCTATGAGCTTGCACGGCCAACTAGCATTGAGAGGTTAGGCAAATCACTTGGATGACTCAAAAATGTCTAATTCCTACCTTTGACACAGTCAAAATACTTACAGCTACAGCATAGGTGAACTAACCAAAAATGTCTTGGATTGGGTCATTGAAGCTAGTTAGGCTTTAATATCACTGTTATGTCTCTTGGTTCCTTACCAAAAAACAATTGTGCAATTCAGATTTTGAAAAGCACAATCCATTCGACAATTTGATGATTTAGAATTAGTAATCACAAGAATGAAAGGATCAATCAAAATAACAATCGAAGAAATTACATGAGACACTATATTGGATATCAAGGTCCCCTTAATTAGTGCAAATGAAGATTTTTGTTTTGATTTATAATAAGATAAAAATTGTAGAGGGACCAGTGAGAAAAATTTGAGAGAGAGAGAGAGAGAGAGAGAGAGAGACCATAATAGAATTGATAGTAGACTAAAGCATAGAAGGGCTTCATCTATAGTGTTTCTTTGATGGAAGTTTTGACTACTCTATTTGCTTTGAAAGCGGGTTAAAACTTCACGTCACCTACTCAGGATGCTCCTCGAGCACTCATTTTCCTCGTGATGTGTCAAACAAAAGGCTTATGACAGTACGTACACAAAATGATGCAATTTTGAGTGTCTCTTTGCTCTTGTAAACTTGTGGTGTCTAACCAAAATAGAAGGTACCTTGCTTTTAATATAAACTCCTTAAATAATAGGTAAAGCGGACTCATATTTACACGTCCTGTTCAATTGTTTTGGAGAATATATTTTCAGCCACATATCACATGGAGCCTCTTTTTACTGGATAAGCCTAATGTGCTTTGGCGCATACTTGAGCCCGGAAACGACCACTTGGCATGATCTAGGCCATCAACCTCCAACATAATTGTACGGCCAAGGATTTAGCAGAAGACTCGGCCAATGATTTACCAAGATCTCATGGTTTTCGGCAAAGAGAGCTTGGAATTGGTCCATGGATGATGAATCTGTCTCCTAGCTAGAAATGAATGAAAAGATGTGGGCTCAAGGTGTCCTTAGACAAGACAAAGCTTTGGATATTGCATGTAATAAAAGATACCTTAATCCAACTCAAACAACATAAGTGTTTTAGTTTGTGTGTAATGTCTGCCCTTGAACTTGAACATGCAACATTTCTCAAGATCTTTTCTCTCATGGCCTAAATATGAGGGGGGGCTAATCTTCAGTCCCCACCATCCTCAAAAATACAAAACATATGCATCTCTTAAGTAAGATATGTATACTACAATGATACATTTGGTGTCATATGTTTGCCTATGTTGCATATGTTTGAGGAGGGTGGGAATTTTATAGGGTGATTTCGATAGTGGTTGATTGGCATTTGGCATATATTTTTGCATAGCTATCCACTTTGCATTGGCATCATTGTCATGCTAATTAGAAGCAATTCCATGTTGCAAGCCACTAGCAAAGAAAGTGCATGCACTTAATACTCTTCAATGGCAACTACAAGCCAAAGAAAGACAAAGCATGCTCATGCAAACTCACTCTCTCTCTCTCTCTCTCACACACACACACACACATACACGCACACACATGCACGTGTGTGTGTGTGCGTGTGTGTGAGGTTTAGCTTGAGACTTTCTAAAGAAAGGTATTTTATTTTCTCTCACAATTAATATTTTTAACAATATTGTATTTCCTCTCTTCTAGCTAATGAAGGATGAGGAAGCTATGGGCTGTTTTTATCGGATTAAAAGCAATGCAAGCATCTTTATGATTGTGTCTCTTGGGAGGCATTGATCCCAAGATATGTCCAACACGGGTAGGATGAGAAATCCTCTTTATATGCATGGATTGGAGGAAGGTGTGGGTTGTTTTCATTGGGATGCAAAGAAAGTTGTGAGCTTGCATCTAACTAGGTTGACCCATCTTGTGCAACAATCAAGCCTCCTGGGCAATGTTTGTTATGCTCTTGGACAAAGTTTGAACACTTGGACTTTGTCCATCTCAAGCTGAAGTTTACCTTTGGTGAATGTGTGCTTTCAACAATATATGTCTTCATTTTGCTTTGAATAGGTGGTTAATCTCTATGGCTTGAAGTTTGTGCTTTGAGAATGGTGATTCTTCTAAATTTTGAATTTTAAATTCTAATGCGTGCATTGTAGGGTCTTGATGCAATGTAGATGGAAGGGGTTCCGCACGCAAAGGGCCACGTCATCAACACTCCTTTCCTTTCTAAACTCTACTGAAAATGGCAGAGTTGAAAGCAAGCAAAATTGGATGGCTATAATATGAGTGCAAGCAAAGTCACGTGAAGGCACATCAACCTAGATTTCAAAAGAGCTCACCACTCTAATTGAAGAATAGAGCCAGAGAGCCAGCCAAAGTAGGGAAGCCAAGAGGAATACAAGTGGACAATTTACAAAGGAGGATAGGTCACCCATCTCTCTCTCTCTCTCTCTCTATATATATATATATATACATATATATATATATATATATATATATATATATATACATATATATATATATACACACTCACACCAAATGCACATGGTAACCATTATCTTTCTAATGTAAAGCTCATGAGTCACAAGAGCTCATGGAAGGTTAGTTTTTCTATTTTGCTTATGTATTCCTTTACGGCAAGATACTCTGATGTATTTGATCTATCCTATAGGTCAACTTTGGCCTTCAAAGGACATTTACCCCACTTGAATAACAAGTCTTGAGTTCAACTCCTCGTCAGCTAGATCTTTAAGGTCTCTTGGGATAGTTTCCTACAACACTAAAACTTTCTTCTTCTCTTCTTCTTTGTGTGTGTGTGTGTGTAGACTTGTGTGGTCTCTTCAATTATTCCTACGATGTTAAAATTTCTCTTGGTTTCCTCCTTGTTGAACTAAGACGATCAATGTTGGAATTAGAGCCTACAAAAAATTAGTTCACTCCATTGCCAAGGTTGAAAATTGCAACCGCCCCCACCCATCCTTTGACGTTTACCTTGCACATGCATGGCAAAAATTTTGCTGCTCTTCCTAATGATGAGCAAGTTTCACAAGAAGCCCTTCCCCACTATCATTGAGAGAAGCACATCTGACTCTCTAGTCCAGACGAATCCTTCCCCACTATCATTGTCCCCTCTCTAGTCCAGACTCTCTACCATTTCAAATTTATAATAATGAATTCATTATGATTAGGCAAAATGAAGTTCGAATTGACGAGATGCGGTTCAAAGATGTTTGGAGACACAAAGATGCAAAGAATCATGAAAGGAGTTCTGCATGCAACAAGTAGGTGATCTACTTAAGAGTTTAGTATTTAGTACATTTGTAGCTTTCCATATACGTGTTCCTTCGTTTTGTTTACATTGGTTTCATATACCACTTGCAATCTAGACATTCCAATTGAATTGAGGCTATATTAATAATTTGGAAAACAGTATGAAGCAATTGGCTCAAAAAGCAGTATAGAAATTGAAGACTCTCCACAAAGATAAGCACTCTCTCACCCTCAAAACATGTGGCATCCATGCATTTTTCAGTGCCACATATGAATTGGCTATGAATGTCGATCCCACAAAGAAGTAACAAGTTATCTAACAAACAGATTATTGGCTACTTGCTGATTGCAGTGCTACAATTCTTTTGTATATCCATAGGCTTTAACCTGGGTGAATGACACAAAACTAGAAAAGGCTCACCCCTTGTGCAATCTGAATACTCTTAAGTTTTCATGAGCGCAATTGGACCAAGCTCGAGAAGGGTGGAAAATTTTGGTATTGCATTTTGACGGGACAATTGGATAATACCTGTTCGTCCAAGATGGGCAACCATGGAGGTTTCCCTGCCTTAGGAAGTGTGAGGGCACCCTTGCAACTTTCACCCCTGCACTCCACTCATCCAACTTCATGATGGTAACCTTGAAAAAACCCAAACCTAGTGAAAGACATTTATTCCCAAGAAATTTCAAAGCAACATTCTTACATGGCCAAGAAATTGAGTCAGCCACATACATTTGTCACACAACAATATAGAAGGGTAGAGACAAACCATGAAAATGGCTAGAGGCAACCAAATGATCCGAAAAGTTTAAAAGAGAGCATATAGCAAAGGACTACACAGTAACACCTCTCTCTCTCTCTCTCTCTCTCTCTCTCTCTCTCTCTCTCTATATATATATATATATATATATATATATATATATATATATATATATATATATTATTTATATATATATAATAAAATGGAGTTTGTTCAAGCTTCATATCTTGAATTTAGTATGAGATTGATCGAGCCTGGAGCATATTGGCCATTTAACACAACACTGGTGATTACACGCTCTCAAGCTTTAAATTACATTGCATCCATAATTGAAGTCGCAACCCTGACAAGCTCTGCAGCTGCACTCAAACTGACAGAATGGTTAAGTCATGCACATGACACTACATCTTTTGGCACTATATCTCATGGCTGCATCAGTGATGCTTCAACACAATGAAGAGTGCCCCTGCACATCTCGAAGATGATGTCAGTCAGATTCTTCATAGCTTCTCTAGGTGGCTAACAGATCATCGGAAAATGTCAGGACTGTTTCAGTCTGATAGGAGGTACAAGCATCCGTCCAAAACCCAGGTAGTCATGTGCAAATTGATCATCACTTGGTGACAGCATGCTTTTCAAATCCCACTCAACATTCGCACGTTTCATTATGCGAAATCTGGGGAGAATTTTCTTTTTAAGGCAATAACTAAAATATCTTGGGTATGCTACCACACCTTTAATAGGGTGACACAACACGTTTTCCAGCACATCCAGCTTGGGCTTAAGGACATGGTCAATTGAGTAGCC
Source organism: Adiantum capillus-veneris (assembly GCF_014529385.1). Classification (NCBI taxonomy): domain Eukaryota; kingdom Viridiplantae; phylum Streptophyta; class Polypodiopsida; order Polypodiales; family Pteridaceae; genus Adiantum; species Adiantum capillus-veneris. The sequence continues at coordinate 31,240,992 of NC_140937.1, read as the reverse complement.
TAGCAAAGGAGGAAACCCACAAACCATAAAAGCTATATCTTGATTACTCAGGCCAATGCTCTTCAGAAACCTTATTCTGTGATCAAACAATTTGCAATCAGAAGAAACATTAAGCTTGAAATCTTATCGATCAACAGTCATTCATAACACTCCACAAGTACATACCTTGGCTTCAAGGAGTTTTCAAGGCTTAGCATAAGGTATTCTGGGTACCTCCGTAAAACATATAGCAACCGTTGGTTACGTATTCCAAGCTGTTGAAGGAATGTGATCTTCATCTGTAAGTGTGCCACGGTTGACGCAAAAATTGGAGGGCATCTCACCAGAAGCTTTAAAATATCACTCTCATCGAGTCGCCAACTCTTCAGAAAAGTGACGATCTGTAGCACAAACATCATCTCAAGTGTTAGCCCATAAAGCCCTTCAAGCAGGACACTTAAAATGGTCATCATATTCTCCAATCCATCTTACCTCATCAAACGAACGCGGCTTCTGTAGCAACAGTTGTGGGTAATGCGTCAATATTCTGCCTAGTGTCACCCTTTTGATGCCCATTGAAGTCAAATGCTGAGCCATCATTTGCATGGGCATTGTGGAGGATCCTAGCAGATTTGGACACTTGGTAATGCAACGTCCAATCTTTTCTGGTGGAACCTGAAAGAGACATGTCATAATCTTTGCAATTTTAATAAAATGAACAAATCACATTAGATGAAGAACCATAGGAGTAAAATTACGGGAATAATATTCAGCAAGTAAAGAAAAAGCTCAAGCTCTCTCTCTCTCTCTCTCTCTCTCTCTCTCTCTCTCTCTCTCTCTCTCTCTCTCTCTCTCTCGTAAACTGAGTGATCGAGCAACAAATCTGGGGAGATCCAGGAGGTCGAGGATGAGGCGATGCTCCCATCATCGGAGAAGGTTGCAGCAGAGGACTTTGACTTTGACATGACATTTATGAAAAGTAGGTAGGGTAAATGGTAGAAAAACCTATAAAAGAGTCACTTGGCCTTCAGTTTTTAGGACATCGGAACCCAGTACCTGCACAGGCATTCAACGTCCACAGCACCTTAGCACCTAGCATTTCCATCGCCAGCACCCCAGCATCATCAGTGTTTTTGCATCAGTTCAGCCAGCATTTTGCATCAGTTCAATCCAGCGTTTTTGCCCCAGACCAGCCTAGCCTTTTTGCATCAAATCAGCCCTGGCATTTCGCAAATCATCAACATGAAGTATTCAGCATCGGCGATTCGGCATTCAGCATTTAGCCATTGTATCTGCATTTGTGAGAGTAATTAAAGCAAGTACTTTTTATTCGCCCATGTAGATGCACCTCTCCATGATCTCACAAAGAAAAAGATATCTTTTGTATGGAGAGTTAAGTAGAAGGAAGCTTTTGAAAAGCTTAAGCACCTACTCATCCATGGACCCATACTCGTTGTGCTTGATCTTCAGAAACCATTTGAAGTGCATTGTGATGCTTCAGGTGATTGCATTGGCTCAGTTTTAAACCAAGAAGGCCACACAATAGCTTATGAAAGTAGACGACTTCGAGATGCAGAACTTCATGCTTCCATCTATGAGAAGGAACTCATGGCAGTTATCCACGCTCTTTCAGTTTGGAAACACTATCTTTTGGGAGCAGATTTTACGATCAAGACAGACCAACAGAGCCTTTGATATTTTCTCTCTCAATGCGAGATGGGCAAATTTTCTCTCCATGTTTCACTTCCAAATCTTACACACTGCGGGAAGTAAGAATGTGGTGGCAGATGCACTCTCTCGACGGCCCCAAGTAAATGCCATAACAAGTATACATCATCAAGAGTTGGAATCTCTACCCAAGATGTATCCTGATGACTCCGATTTTGGTGAAATCTAGCAACAACTACAAACTGGTACCGAACTCTTTCCGTACTCTATTAAGGATGGTTACCTTTATTTCCATCAGGCTCTTTGAGTGGCGCGTCCACTCAGAACAAAGGTAATGGATGAAGCACATGCTTCTCCTTACGCAAGCCACAGAGGCATAATGTCTAGGACACAAGCTCTAGAAAGATGTCAGAGAGTGTGTACCATGCCAAAAAGTTTAAGTATGATCGCCATAAGACTCCTGGCTTGCTTCAGCCTCTTTCGGTACCACGAGTACCTTGGGAAAGTATTGCCATGGATTTTATAATGGATTTACCGCGCACTCTGAATGGGAATGATGCAATATGGACTAGCTCATTTCATTCCAGTAACAAAAAACATTAAAGCCGATCACACGGCCAAGATATTTCTGGCCCAGATTTTTAAGCATCATGGCATGCCTAAAACGATTATCAGTGATCGTGACCCAAGTATGACTAGTAATTTCTGGTGAGCACTTTTTACGAACTTGGGAACTAAGCTGAATTTCTCTTCGGCTTATCATCCTCAGACAGGTGGACAAAGCGAGATCGCTAACTCCACAGTCCAGGAAAATTTGAAGTACTATGTCTCAGATAACCAAAGAGAATGGGAGAAGTATGTACCTCAAGCAGAATTTGCCTATAATTGTCACATGACACATCCAACCCTATGTGTCCGTGGACAAGCTACAGCACGACAAGGGTTCAATCAGTCCACTCAGTCTAGATTTAGAAGTGTTCTGGCACTTTTGTGAGTCTATTCGCAGACCGTGCATGCCCAGACACTTAGTGTAGATGCATATCCTCTGGTTGCACACAGCATGATCATAAGCATTCCCATCAGAATCCTTCAGGGCAATTTTCCAGTGCATTTAGCCTATTTTCCCTATTTTTGACATTTTTCACTTATTATTTTTTAAGTGACTTTTGTTGGAAAGTAGGTAGGGCAAATTGAGTAAGTTTGTATATAAGCAAACCTAGACTAGCACTAATTGGCAGAAGAGGCAGCAGGAGCACCATTGCTCAACAGGCAACTTCTCAGCAGAACCCCAAGCCCTAGCGTTTTTGCTCCACAACAACCACCTAACATTTTTGGACCAGATCAGCCAGCGTTTTTGCTCTTGCAGATCCCTGGCAACAGAAGACTCAACAAGAGACCTAGCATTTTGCAGTTGCAGGCCATCCGGCGATAGCAGAACCATTTTCAGCCCTAGCATTTTTTATTTGTAGATCAGCCCTAGCGTTTTGTAGATTCACCGCGACAGAACATCAAGAACCATCAGCGTTTTCAGTTTTCAGCCTTTAGACACCACAGAACAAGTCCTGAACCTCGCAAATCTCACCTTCTCGCAGCAGATCCTCGCCGCACGGTCAGATTCCGCAAGGTTTACAGTTTCAGCTGCGTCGTCGTTGCATCGTCGTCATCGATGTCGTCATCGACATAGAGTCAGAATTCAACAGATAAAGATTTGCAGATTTCAGCCCTTAGCGTTTTCAGTTTTCAGCCCGTCTCGTCGTCATCCTCATCGTCATCGACATCGTCGGCAAGTCCAAGCATTGTAGAGATTTGTGCAATCATAAGTAGACCGCTCTCGCCATAGAGAGTGGGGCCTTCGGAGGAGGGTTTTACAACGTCTCTAGTGTCGTATTCTCTTCTCTCTCTATCTCTCAGTCTCATACACTTGCACGCACAATGTCCATTCACTTTGTTCGTGATCATTGCACTCTCTCATTAAGAACGGAAGAAGGCTCTCCCTTCCATAAGAACAAAAAGGAACCTTGAGCACAGTTCGGAGCACTCATCTTGAGCAAAGTTCAAACATTCATTCCGTTGCACCTAACATTGGTATCAGAGCTTTGGCAGTGTTCTGTATCACTCAAGGAAAGAACCACAAGAATCACAAGAATTTTTTTTTTGCTTGTTACGGTCACACGAACCCAAGTTCACTTGGGCGTGTCGATTCCTAATTGTGTTTTTGAAGAGTGACAAGAAACCCAAGAAAGAAGGGCTTGTCCAGCCTCCCCTTGTGCCTCTTTTCACTCATTGAGAGCGGACCGTGCACTTAGCGGCCGGCCAATCGACGTGAGGTGGGGAAAAGCAACCTTGGTGTGAGCGCAAGGCCGCCAAGGGGTGCACCTGCGGAAAAGAGGAGAACTCGGGTGAAGAGAAGATCCTTCTCGAACACAGATTGCAAGCAAAAGAAGACCCTCAAGAACCTCAAGACCCTCAAGACCCTCAAGAACCCAAGAACCCAAGCCCCGCAAGAACCCAAGTTCCTCGTGAACTTAAGAACCAAAGATCATAGTGCATGGTCATCACTCGAAGCGGAATGGATACTTCGCTTGGAGGTGATGAGCATGAGAGAGGCAAAGAAGAATTTTCCCCACCAGGAGGTTTTTCCGACCCTCCCCCTTCCCCATCTACGACCCGGAATGCACTAACTCCTATGGAGGCTTTCGACAAGATGGTGATGGACATGAAGTTAGACTTGGAAGACAAAGAACGACAAGCCAAATTGGATCGCGAAAACAAAGAAAGTCAAGCCAAATTTGATCGCAGTACAAAGCCATAAAAAAAAAGAGCGACCAACACATGAAAGAGTTCTTGCGACTCTTTTCTCAAGTGCAGGCACAGATGCAAGAGATTCAGGAGACGTAGACTCTCTCAGTCTCTACTTCTTCAAAGCAAGACACACATGATTTGCATGATGATTTGAATGACTGATTTGCATGATGATTTGAATGATAAGGATGAGCATGATGGTTTGCATGAAGATGATGTGATTGTTCACAAGGATGATGTGTTAGTTGATGCTTTTTCTAGCGAAGCTAACCTCGTTGCAGATTCAATCAATCACGAAGGATCGATCTTGGCTCTCGAGCCTAGGTCCAAAGAACCCCCTCAGGAAGGATCGATCTTGGCTCTCGAGCCTAGGTCCAAAGAACCCTCACAGGAAGTATTATGTGTTCGCATGATTCATACGCACGCATTGTTCGAGTGTTTCATTCGTGATCGTTTCCTGTATTTTAGTCAGTGTCTTTGTGTGATCCCTTTTCCTAGGCATGACATATTGTACGTTGAGCACGTTTCACTCATGGATAAGCACGGATGTATGCGGATTATTCAAGAAAAGCTGAAAAGTATGCATTCAAGGAAGTCACATTCTATGTCTCTTCCTTGGCACGACACAGTTTTAGCAAGAGCACATGAAAGTATGAGCACCAAGCATGGGCATTTCCGTTGTGAATTGCCACAGTTGATCGCTCTAGATCATAAGAGAAAGATTCGATTTCATTGTTTGCGTGTGGGTGGTGAACGGTTTGTCACTCCGTCTCTTTGTTCATTTACATTGCATGCACAGTCTATTTAGGACGACAAGATTTTTTCCACTCGCTTTACATGAAATAGGTATGTTCATGGTTTTGTGTTGGAAATGGTTTCACGAATTTTCAGCCATGGAGCTTCTTGAAGACGAAAGAAGCATGACTTTAGACAAAGTTGAAGCATCGAAGGAGCCACAAGAGACCATAGTTACATGGGACGGTGGGTCGAGGTCGGGAACGGGAACGGGAACGGGAACGGGGACGGGGACGGGGACGGGACGGCAAACATCAGGAAACGGGAACGGGGGTCGGAACGGCAAAAAAAAAGAGAGTTTTTTTTGCATTTTTTGATCTACACACATAGAGCATCACTTTGACCATAAATTTACACTAAATAGACCAAAGAACACGAGTCATATAGGCGGAAATGTGCTAATAAAACATCGATGATCGATGGATACAAAATGAGAAGTGCATGCCACAAGGGCTCAAGAGTTTAAAAGCCTAAAGGACTTAGGACAAGCCTGAGGCCTCAAGGATAACAAAAAGTACAAAGGGCTATGTAGTAGGTAAGAGTCGTAGACTCAAGAGACTCAAGAGTCTAGACTCGAGAGTTGAGTGATCAATGATCATCAAACTCAAGAAGTGCTCGCCTACTGAATCTCCATATCCTCGTCGTAGTCGAGGTCGTCAGCGACGTATGAGGGCTCGGGAGGCTCGCATTGAGGCTCGAAGTCCTCCTCTAGCTCCTCCAAAAGAGTATCGGCCATAGATGGATTCTCTTGTGCTATCTCCCACTCAGTGAAGGGATCTGCCTCGTGTGTGACGCTCTTGGCAAGCATGCGCAAGTTAGCGTTCACAAACACCAAATCATTGGCCCTCTGAACCCCAAGGCGATTCCTCTTCTTAGAGGCAATGTGGCTGTACACACTCCATAGTTGCTCCAAGCAACTAGTGGTACATGCTTGTGGCTAAGGACACGAATAGCCAAGCGCTGCAAATGTGGGCCATCTCCTCCATAGTCCTCCCACCACAAAACCGAGCCAATCTTGTTGGGATCAAGTTGTGCATCTACACATCCATAGGAGCCCTTCTTTTGCCTGTAGTTGAGTAGCTCGTCTCTAATCTTGCGCCTAATGTCACTGCTAGGCTCAAGGCGCTCCAATGCAAGACGCCATCCGCCTTGTCGGTCTCTTGACGCCTTCCCTGAAACTCAGGGTCAAGCACATAAGCTGCCGCATGAAGTGGAGAGTAGTATCCATTCCACCTCGACTCACACAAGCCATGAATCTCCGCATACTGAACAGGGTCAGGCACAAGCTTCTCAAGTGCCTCTATCATCCGATCCATGGCTTCGTAGACTTTGCCAATGCATGGCTGCAAGCCATCCACCACTCGAAGTAGGTGTAGAATAGGCTTGACCATGGCGTCAAGAGTCTTCACCTCCTCCACCAAGCGGTGTCGTCGGCCCATTCTCGGCATTTCAATCCTGTTGCTGATGTAGACTCCGGCATGGCCTGGAACTCATCACTGAGAAAGAGGCCCCTTAAGGCTCCGCCACATGTAGACAAGCGGCCTAGCATAAGCCAATTGAATGCAAATCTTGTCTCTGAATATTTGAGCAAGGACAAGTGGCTTCTCTTTAAGAATTCATGGCGCACTTTTTGATGGTTGAGCACAAAGGAGACAATTCGAGAGGCGTCACCAATGGTGGGTGAAATCCATGACAAGTTCCCTATGTCCTTGAGGAGGTTATTGAGGCAATGCGCCATGCAAAATGTGACATGGATGCTGGGATACATGCCCTCAATGATAGCCCCGGCTGCCCTATTTGACGCCTCTCCATCTACAACCATACAAAGGACATTCTCCGAGCCGGTGATCTCTATGGTGCTTGTCCACTCCGCAGCAAGCATCTCGGCGGCCTTGCCACTATCGGATGCATCATGTGACTCCACAAAGTACATCTCCCCCTGAGAGTAGGCCACCACCCCGTGGATGGACCGCTTGCGGGTGTCGCTCCATCCATCTACAAGGAGAGAGACGCCATTGGTCTCCCACAAATCCTTTGTTGCTTGGGCCGCTTGCTCCACGGCAAGCTTCTCTTTGTCAAGGAGGGTGGTGCGAAGCCTGTCCGATGAAGGTGGCACATAAGAGGAGCCATATTCCCCTATTTTCGTAACCATGGTTCGGAAGTATGGAGACCTATCCATACAAAATAGAGCATGTTGTGTTAGTATGGAGACTCGAGAGTCGAGAGTCGAGAAGTTATAACACATTATAAATACAAAATGGAATATTGCAATGTGCATATGCCAAGGGAAACTCACCGCGAAGCATGGAAGGCATGTGGTCGTGGAAGAAGAATCGGGCAACCGGCCTATCCACCTCTTCCTTCAATTTAGGATTCCAATTTTCGTTGAGAGTGCTTTGGCGATGTGGAACCGAAGAGGACGGTGTAGATGCATGGCTCTTGAAGCTTCGAGAGATGTCGTCAAGGTTGACTTCCCTTTGCTCTCGCGGTGTCGCCGTGGCGGAGGGATCAACGACAACAAAACGGCCACTCTTGGCCGCTTCCGCAACCTCATTCACCGTGAGCTTCTCAAGAAGATCCAATCTCTTCTCGGGAGCTACATGAGGGCAAAACTTGAAACTTCACCTCGTGACCAGGTTCATGAAGAAGATGGGCTCGCACTTTGTTTGAACCACCCGTTCTCTTGTATGGGCATAGCTTGCATGTCCATGGTCTTGCACCGCCACCTTTGCCACGCGTGCTAAAGTCGACTTCACCCCACCACGACCACGTTTGCACGGCGGGCCTCCTTCGAGAAGAACCGGCTTGAGAAGTGGAGTTGGCTTGAGATGACAAGATGGTGGAGAGACTCGAGAGAGTAGAGCTTAGAAGTTAGAGGAGTTAGAGGAGAGCTTGTGTGGAGAGAGAGTAGAGGAGAGCTTCAAAGTGGGTAGAAGAGGGAGAGGAGAGCTTCAAAGTGGGTAGAAGAGGGAGAGAGTGGAGCTCAACTTTCAAGGGTAGAGTGTAGAGCGTACGGGCCACGGCGCGTAGTCATGCTTGAGCCTTGAGCAATGAGGCTATGAGTAGAGAGGAGAGCTTGAGCCTTGAGGGAAATTGGAATAAGTATTAAGAGGCCCAAGGGGGCTTTTATAGCCTCCCAAGGGCCAAGCCCCCCCAAAATATGGTAGTTGGGTTGCAAACAGCCGTTTAAAACGGTCATAAACGGTCATAAACGGCTATTTAACCTTGCCTGAAAACTGTCGTTCCCGTCCGACCCGGTCCGTCCCCGGTCCTCGGCCCCGGTCCGTCCCCCTGCGACCCGCCCGTCCGGTCAAAAATCCGACCGTCCCAAGGTGCCCCCTTCCGTCCCCCGGCCCTAGGGCCCGTCCCCCCCCGTCCCCTATAACTATGCAAGAGACTTTGTCGCTTTCGGCACGGCCCAAAGAAGCAAGCGTTGCAAACCTTTATGAAGTTCAAGTACCGCATGACCCACACATCAGAGTGGGCCAGCGAAGAGTCCCTTCCAGGATTCCGGATGATATTGGCGATCTCCCTCGACACCATACAATTCGGTACCAGTACCTCACTTTGAAAAGGAGGGGATGTCACGTGACACATCCAACCCTATGTGTCCATGGACAAGCTACAGCATGACAAGGGTTCAGTCAATCCAATCAGTCTAGATTTAGAAGTGTTCTGGCACTTTTGTGAGTCTATTCGCAGACCGTGCATGCCCAGACACTTAGTGTAGATGCATATCCTCTGGTTGCACACAGCATGATCATAAGCATTCCCATCAGAATCCTTCAGGGGAATTTTCCAGTGCATTTAGCCTTATTTCCCTATTTTTGACATTTTTCACTTATTACTTTTAAGTGACTTTTGTTGGAAAGTAGGTAGGGCAAATTGAGTAAGTTTGTATATAAGCAAACCTAGACTAGCACTAATTGGCAGAAGAGGCAACAGAAGCACCATTGCTCAACAGGCAACTTCTCAGCAAAACCCCAAGCCCTAGCGTTTTTGCTCCACAACAACCACCTAGCGTTTTTGGACCTGATCAGCCACCGTTTTTGCTCTTGCAGATCCCTGGCAACAGAAGACTCAACAAGAGACCTAGCGTTTTGCAATTGCAGTCCATCCGGCGACAACAGAACCATTTTCAGCCCTAGCGTTTTTTATTTGCAGATCAGCCCCAACGTTTTGCAGATTCACCGCGACGGAACATCAAGAACCATCAGTGTTTTCAGTTTTCAGCCTTTAGAAACCACAAAACAAGTCCCGAACCTCATAGATCTCACCTTCCCGCAGCAGATCCTCGCCGCACGGTCACATTCCGCAAGGTTTACAGTTTCAGCCCGGAAAACGCAGATTTCAGCATCTGCGTTTTCAGCGTGTCGTCGTTGCATCGTCGTCATCGCCGTCGTCATCGACATAGAGTCAGAATTCAGCAGATAAAGATTTGCAGATTTCAGCCCTTAGCGTTTTCAGTTTTCAGCCCGTCTCGTCGTCGACATCGTCGGCAAGTCCAGGCATTGTCGAGATTTGTGCAATCATAAGTAGACCGCTCTCGCCGTAGAGAGTGGGGCCTTCAGAGGAGGGTTTTACGTCTCTGGTGTCGTATTCTCTTCTCTCTCTCTCTCAGTCTCATACACTTGCACGCACAGTGTCCATTCACTTTGTTCGTGATCATTGCACTCTCTCATTAAGAACGGAAGGCTCTCCCTTCCATAAGAACAAAAAGGAACCTTGAGCACAGTTCGGAGCACTCATCTTGAGCAAAGTTCAAACATTCATTCCGCTGCACCTAACAATAATAACACCATACATTCCTCTACTAGAAACGCTCCTTTTGAGGTTATTTATGGCAAACCACATCTCCCCCCAATCCTTTTCACTAAGGAAAAGATATTTGCAGCTGATGAATTTGTTCGAAATCCGGATACCGCTTACACGCAAGTGAAACGCGCTATCCTTAGATCTCAAGAAAAGCATAAGAAAGCAACAAATAAACATCGTCGTCATCTCAAGCTAACTGAAGGACAATTTGTTCTTCTTAAGTTTGATAAAGCGCGACTTAAGAAACAGGCCAATCAGAAAGGAAAGGTTATAAAACTTTCAAGCAGATATTATGGCCCATTTAAGATTACAGAACAGATAAACGACGTAGCGTTTAGATTGGATCTTCCAGAGAATTGGAAAATCGATAATGCTTTCACATGAGCCTTCTACGACCTTTCGTTGGTGAACTTCAAGCAGAACCAGTTACAGAAGATCCTCCTGAGGAGGATGAAACTGAAGAAATACTTCTTCCAGGACAAATCCTTCATCATCAGGAACGCCAATTGAAGTCTGGAAGCACTCATCGTAAGTACTTAGTAAAGTGTCACGAGGACGTGGCAACTGCTAACTTTAGTTGTTGGTTTCTTTCCAATGGGTTTTGTTTTATTTTTGAGACCCTCTTCTTGAAGTAGCAAACGGTCGGACATTGTATGGCCAATGTGAACGGTAGTTTCACCCGCAAACGGGAAGTGGTCAACACTGGAATTCGTATAGTAAGAGGATGTCTAGGCTCAGAGCAAGATCATATAGGTCCCCCCGTCACACTTAGCAAGTTGGTGGATACTAGGGAGTAAACTTAATAAAGGCCTAAAGTCAAGGTGTGACTACCAACAGAAAGTATCCGACAGTTGGGCCACATTGCACTTTTGGATGCGGTTCCAATGAGGATAGATGGTCAAATGACCAGTGGGAGCCCAACGGAATCATTTCCTAAAATTTAGGGAACTGCTATTTTGGGCTGTGAAATGTGTTCGCTTCATTACCTCCGGTATGACTAGGGGAACATTTTACAACTCTGCCGCGAAGTCAACTGAGCGACCAGTCGGGAGATTTTTAAGCGGCAGACCCGAAACGGGCAAATGCTTGTAAATGCGCCAAGTGGCAGTTTTTCATGAACCTGCCTCATGCAAAAAAATGGGCGCTGAATTTTATGCTGGGAGAGGCCTCCTTTTGCATTTTGTCACAGGTTAAGAGCTATGGAGAGCTTCCTTTCCCCCTTATGTACAGTGCGGTGCCAAGAGTGATGCCCTGCACGCTACGTACTGCTCTCTCTCTCCCCTACGAGCAGTATGTTATGCCCCTCTAGTGGGCTTTTCATTTGACCAATGTACAGTTATGTGGGTTCATGCGCGATTGCCGAGGCAAGAGCCTCTTGCACAGGTACTGGATTAGCTAGCCGCTAATCCCCGCAGGTACAGGTGAATTCGGAGAGGTTTCACGTGAGAAATCTCGTCCGATTCAAAGGGCAAGTAGCCCTATAGGTGCGGGAGCTCGAGGTCTTGCTACAGATGCGACCGGCACGCGAAACGGAGCCCAAAACAGGGAATTACAGCCTGCTGTGTATTTTTGCAGGTTTAGGGTTTCGGCCCTAAACGGACCCCAATACCCCCAAGAGGTTCGGGGACGCGAGGGGACCGTGTAGAGGTGATCTGGCGCATTTTCGGGGCAGAAAACAGAGAATTCAGCGTGCTGCAGATTCTCGCCAGGTTTTGCAAAGTGTCCGTATGCGTCGGGAAAGTCATCTATTGCGTGGGGATACTAACTGTGAAGCGTCCTAGTATAGTTATGCTACCGAAATCGGGCCAGAACAGGTATTTCTTAGCCTAGATTGTGCGGGGCAGCTCGTGGGAGATCACAAGTTTTATTCCCTCTGTTAAAGAATAAAGAAATACCGAAAGGGGCGCCAATTTTGGGGCCTACAGGTTGTCGGCGTCTGTTTGGAGCATTCTAGCTTCCGAGCTATGTGTGTACTTAAGTGTTAATCCCCGTTACAGGTTTCCTTTGCACGTTCTCTCTGTGTGTGTCTAAAGTAAAGAATTTCGGGTGAAAGCCAACGCCTACCGCCCCACGGGGCGGTTTCATAAAGTTTACGAATTACTCCCCTCTAGATGCTCAGTGGATGACGGAATCAAACCTGCAAGATTTTCCAGACATCCCACATAAGTATCATGAAGCCTTACAGTTGAGGACAGTTGTTTAGAAGCGAGAGGGATGTAATATTTTTAGCTACGCCTACAGTTAAATGAAAATGATTTTTGTGCACACAAGATGAATATATGAATTTATGAATTTATGATACCAATTAATTATGAACGGGTAAATTTCCCGGTGCAATGTACACTTTGGAAATTTATCCCGGTCTAAATAGTATGATAAGAAGAGAAGTAACCGGAAACGTTGCAGAACCGATCAGAACAAGCGCATGAATAAGATGGTGTCCCTTAAGAGCTCACAAAAGTCATCATTTAATATTTTCACCGTGGCCGCCCACGGTTTTGGCCGGCCGAACACAATGTAAATACATCCCGGCGAGAGTAGACAGGTTGAGTCGAGAGAGGCATGAAAATGACCGAGCTAATCACGCTCCAGTTTGGTCAGAACATAAGGTTTTTATGTGTGTGTTTAAGTTAAAAGGTTAAAAACCTTATAAAATCAGTGACCGGACAGTATGAACCCGACCAAATCTAATAAACATTAAAAAATCCCAACCATAGCGTAAGAAAACTCTAGCAGCCAGTGTTTTGCTAATTTCGCACTCTCTCTCTCTCTCTCTCTCTCTCTCTCTCTCTCTCTCTCTCTCTCTCTCTCTCTCTCTCTCTCTCTCTCTCTCTCTCTCTCTCTCTCTCTCTCTCTCTCTCTCTCTCTCGCAAGAGGCGCCATATGGCCAGGAAGCTCACACGAGGATTATAAAAAAGGTAGCGCTAGCATTTGGGGAGTCTGGCTGCAACAGTTTCCACCCGCCCAGAGTCTCTCCAATGAATTGCTGCTCTGGATCCATGAAGGGCTCGTCGGAGGCCACGAAGCGCGCAAGAACAGTTAAGGGCAGCCCAAGAGCTTGTGTGCGTCCCTGTGTGGACTAGTCGCACTCAGACAAGCATAGTACGGGCTGTCCGCACAAATTTCAACATTCCGATCGCATTCAAAAGCAGAATTCAGCCCAAAAGAACTCGTGTGGGTACTTCCTACGCGAGCAGGATAACAATAAAAGTATTTCCCACCCAGGAAATCTCGAGTACGAAGCAAAATTAGCCATCCACAGCTACAGGTATGAAAATTTCAGCCGCTAGGCTTATGAATTTATGTGCTCTTACGCATCAAAGCACTGAGTGGGACAGCAGCAGCGTATGCTGTGTTGAATTTATGCGCTTGTAATTATCAGAAATTATAAGAAATCTCCTTTTAAGGGGGGGGGGACCAACCCATTTTCTAGTCCCTAGTGCTGTGTCAATTTTCTTTCATTATTCTCTCACCTTTATATTGTGTAGAGTTTCTGTTTTCTTAAATGAAAATTCGTAAATAAGATATAAAAGTGTACGATCACGTTTCCGTTTTTGTGACAATATCCTTGTGTTTGTGTGAGGTATCAGATCTGAGATAAAATCCTTAAACCCTTCCGCTGCCCCTGAGATTGGTGTTAGAGCTCTGGATGTGCTTCAGCTTTGCAAACTCAAGGGAAGAATCAAGAACTCAAGAAGAATCAAGAACCCAAGGAAACCTTGCACAGAATTGTTTCCTCTCTATATCAAAGAAGTTTCTGCCTACAAATATTAGCCATTCCCAGTCTCCCACCCGTTGTCCATCACGCATCGCACGTGCTCCCATCTTCATTGCTATGTCTTTGAACAAAGATTGCCATCGGATATGCGAAGATCCAAATCTTGAATAACAACATCTACTTGTCTTGTATGCAGATATGAAAGGAGTTGGAGAATTGATCCCTAGCCCTCTTCTGCATTTGAAGAATTAGGTTGGAAAGAAGATAGATAAGCATTAAGTAGTAACCTGTTTAGTTGATTATGCATAAGCTTGAGTAGTCATAGCTATGGAGACTTGTGTAGGCAGGATGGTCAGTGACAGCTCTTAGTTTTGAAAAAGCAGAAGATTGAGATATTCGGCATTCAATTCCGAGACGTCGTAGGTTATCATTACCTAAATACTTTTTGAATTTTTATTAAACGTACCCTGCAGTATGGGTGGTTTTAGGATATTTGGAAAACATATATGGAAAATGAAAATAGGGACTCTCTATTATCTCTCTCTATGCTAACATGGTATTTCTTACAAGGCCCAAAATTGAGTCCAAACTTTTCCTAATGTCAAATATGTCCAGGCAACCTCTCAAGAGCCACACTTGTACCACATTCCAAATTCTATTCTCTCTCTATGCTAACATGGCATTTCTTACAAGGCCCAAAATTGAGTCCAAACTTTCCCTAATGTCAAATATGTCAGGCAACCTCTCAAGAGCCATAGTTGTACCACAATGAAAATAGGGACTTTCTATTATCTCTCTATGCTAACATGGCATTTCTTACAAGGCCCAAAATTGAGTCCAAACTTTCCCTAATGTCAAATATGTCCAGGCAACCTCTCAAGAGCCACAGTTGTACCACATCCCAAATTCCAAGAAGTCGCGAAAAAGCCTCTAGTAAGACCATCACCACCTGGACAAGAGGAATGAGCCAAACTACGCACTGCATCTCGCAACTCATCCAAGAAAAAAGGAGCCATTAATTGAAGGCACATGTCTGTAGTCGCGCGCCTCCTCGTTAAGTGTCAAACCTGATCTCTAGCTTGTAAAATCTTCGGAGTGACTGCCTTTGTTGCGAACAAGAGCTCATAGAAATCTGAAGCTGCGGAATCCTTGATCGAACGCATCATAGATCTAGTTGGTCTCTCTCTGCGCATAGCAAAGAAATCCTTGTTCATCCTATCCCCTCTCGAGACCCAATGGGACGTCGAAGCATGAGAGTAAAACTCAGACCTCAGGTCCTAGAGTCGGCGTAGCTCCTCCAAAATCTCTGTATGTCTGCCTGCAAAGTAAGGATCATGTGGAGAGTCCTGAAGGATGCACAATCTCTCTACCAAGAGAACATGCCATCTCTCTACACAAGCGATTCGACTCCATGATGCAAGATGCTAACAACTGTGCAGGTGAGGCGGTAGAAGGTGTCACAGACTTGGACACTCCAAGTCAAGAATCCACCACAACACACGAGAGAGAACTGAAAGAACTGAACAAAACTGAGAGAGAGACGACACGGCACGACGAAGTTCCACACCCAGAGAGATTGGCCCCAAAGACTGACGCCCCTTTCGGTATTTCCTTATTATTAATGCTTCACAAAGTACAATGTCCGAGGGTCCTCGTCTCAGCAGTGCTCCCAAGCTAATCTGCCTGAAACTGAGGCCCTAGTAATTTATATACAGGCCCTGGGCCTTCCAAAAGCAATGTACATGAAAAGCTTCAAGCCTAAAAGCATCTAGTCCCAATTCCTGGTGCCAAAAGCTGTCAGCACAAATCACGAAAATCCGTACAAGTGCCACATCAACAGCCAACGCGATTTACGAGATGTCCGTACAGCATTGCCACGTCAGCAGTTCCACGCAGATTGGGGGTCCTTGCTTTGTTTCAATGTTCTTGTGTCCCCTGGGCCCCATCGGACAGGACCCTATAAGTTGAATTCAACAACTTATAAAATTGGACCTTTCATTTTTGGCCTCTCAAATTGGTTCTGTCACCGACGTGTGACTACTATCTATCCTTTTTGTTAATTTCTTTCTTATTATTTATTCATTTTCACTTTTTGGAAACACCCCTCTGGAAATCTAACTGCCCTGCATTGCATAGCTAGTGTGGAACTGTTCAGAGGGAGTCTAGGCCCAAGGGCAAGAGAGCACTAAGGTTGGACAAGGACTATGGTTAGCCAAAGTGGGGTCATTGACTAGCCAAGTGGAATCCTTTGCTACAGAGGCTACATTTCAGTTCTTGGTGTGGCTGCAGTGTACAAAAAGGGTCAGATGACCTAGAAAGATACAATGGCAGCATCTCCTAAAATTTAGGGAACTGCTATTTTGGGACTTGAAAATGTGTTCGCGTCATTACCTCCAGAATGACGAGGGAAACATTTTATTACTCTGCCGTGAAGTCAACTGGGCAATCGGTCGGGAGATTTTTAGGCGGCAACCCCAAAACAGGAAATAGCCTGTAAATGTGCCAAGTGGCACATATCTGTGCACTTTCCTCGTACAGGAAGAAGTGGCGCTGATTTTGGGAGAAGGGAGGCTCATTTTCAATCTGTCTCACATGTTGAGAGCTATGGAGTACTTCCTTTCCCTCTTTTGTACAGTGCGGTGCCAGGAGTGATGCCCTGCACGCTACGCACTACCCTCTCTCTCCCCTATGGCAGTATGTTATGCCCCTCTAGTGGGATTTTCAATTGACCAATGTACAGTTGTGTGGGTTCATGTGCGATTGCCGAGGCAAGAGCCTCTTGCACAGGTACTGGATTAGCTAGCGGCTAATCCCCCGCAGGTATAGGTGATTCGGAGAGGTTTCACGTGCGAAATCTCGTCCGATTCAAAGGGCAAGTAGCCCTACAGGTGCGGGAGCTCGAGGACTTGCTACAGATGCGACCGGCACGCAAAACGGAGCCCGAAACAGTGAATTACAGCCTGCTGTGTATTTTTGCAGGTTTAGGGTTTTGGCCCTAAACGGACCCTAATACCCCCAGGAGGTTCGAGGACGCGAGGGGACCGATGTACAAGTGATCTGGCGCATTTTCGGGGCAGAAAACAGAGAATTCAGCGTGCTGCAGATTCTTGCCAGGTTTTGCAAAGTGTCCATATGCGTCGGGAAAGTCATCCAATGCGTGGGAATACTGACTGTGAAGGGTCCTAGTACAGTTATGCTGCCGAAATCGGGCTAGAACAGTTGAAATTCAGCCAAGGTTGTGCGGGGCAGCTTGTAGGGAACCACAGCGTTTATTCCCTCTTTTAAAGAATAAAGAAATACCGAAAGGGGCGCCTATTTAGGGGCCAATCTAGTGTCGGTCTTCTCATACAGGTGCAATCTAGCAGCTTGTATTCCTTTCCCCTCTTGTTGTGTCTTGAAAGTACAGGTAAAGTGGGCGACAAATTAAATGGGTGAAAGCAAATAAGGTTTAAGTCTAAGGTCTACCGCCCTTTTTGGATTAACAGGCCAGTTTCGGGTTCTGCAAGTTGTCACAACTTCTTCTATATCTTTCAGCAGGGCTCTGATCTCTCCCTGTCTGGAGCCTGTCCTTTAGGTCATGCCACATCATCACTTTGTGACATACCCCCCTCTTGAAAGAAATGTAATCACCCTCGATTACGCCTACAAAACAAACATAAGCCAACAACCAATCCAGTAGACATTGACTCTAAGTACCAATGCACTAGACAACACATATCTACTACTTGTACGAAAACGACAGTCATTGAACATTCACATCACTATCCCCGTCAAGATCTTTGATGAGAATCATGGTCATTGTAACGTATTTAGCAATCACATCCAGATCTCACCAATCTCTAGCAGATGTCAGGATTGACTAAATCTTGTTACTATCATATCCACATCACCCCTCAGGTGAATCATGTAATGTGCAACATGACGGTGCATGCTCAGGATGAGTGATCAGTGCATACTCAAGGTTCCTTTTACTGAAGGGGGGAGAGAGCCCCCCTTACTTAATGAGACATTGTGCAATGGACCAAAACAAGAGAGAATGGAAAACTGCGAGAGAAAGTGTTGTGAGTGATAGAGGTGTGAGTGAGGAGAGAGTGTTGTGAGTGATAGAGAGAGAGAGAGAGAGAGAAGATTGACACCAGATGGGGTCCCAAACCCCTCTCCAAGGGCCCCCCTCTCTCTATTACGTATTTGCTTTAGATTGCACAAAGTCTGGTACAATGGTTCTAGATGCTGAGATGCTTGACGACAATGATGATGACGACGTTTGCGGTAAGTGCTGAAACTATGAGGCTAATGAGCTGAAATCTGGAAATGCTATGGCTACCGAATGAGATCTACGATTGCGGCGAGGCTAAGGGCTGATCTGCTATCGTCGATGCCGATGATGGCTGAAAACTGAAAAACGCTAGCTGTTCTGAGGGCTGAAAACTGAAAACGCTGGGTGTTCTGAGGGCTGAAAATTGAAAACGCTGAGGTGACTATGGGCTGAAATCTGACCGCTGGTGAACTGCTGCGGTGACGGGGTACTGACAACGATGACGAGGCTGAAAACACTGATCAAGGCTGAGGTGAATGCTGGTGTTTTTGTTGGCTGAAAACGCTGATGCTATGGCTGAGAAAACGCTGGTATTGATGACCATCACCAGGTGCTTGGTACTGCTGGTACTGAGAGGCTCTGCTTCTCTGATTCTTTGTTGCACTTGGTGCCCCAAGGTTGCATATATAGGTGCAAATGACTCGGTCAAGTAGGCTCCCCAACAGCCCCACAACCAGGAAATTCAAGGGTCAATTAATAATAAAAATGCCTATAAGAGGTGGTTCACATGCGGTAGGAAAAGGGTTCACATGCAGTGAAAATGCTTATGCTTGGTGCTAGGTATTGATGCTAAATGCTAATGGGTTGTGCAATCAGAGGGTCTGCAGCTACTCTTAAGTACTTGGACATGCACGTCCTGCGTACAAGCTCACAATTACCATAACACTTCCTAGGCTGTCCTAAACCCTGGAAATAGGAGTTACAGCTTGTCCACGTGCACATAGGGTTAGATGTGCACGTGACATCCCCCCCTTTTCAAGGTGAGGTATTGGTACCGAGCTGTATGGCATCCGTATAATCCACCAACAACTCTTGGGGTGGTCCCATTTCCTCTGGCATAATTCCAAGTCGAGCCGCCAATTTAGTCGAAATGAAGTTCCTCCATCGAAGAAGATAAGGGCTTCTTGATCTCGTACTTTGCCCCACACTCTGCAGAGCTCCCTACTTTCATCCATTTGCTCATGGTCGGTCCCCACAAAATTTGCTACCAATCCAACTTGTCTTTCTCTTCTTTGCTCACTCCTCTGCTGCTCTCGAACACTCAAGCTTGTCCTCTAGCTGTTCGTTTGGTGCGTTGTTAGGGCAACTGGCTAAAACATGCCCATGCTCTCCAAAACCGTAACATTTACCTTCCTTAAAGTATTCAGCCCATTGCTCTGCCGACAGTCAAGGGCCTAAGGGTCTCTTCTTTTGTTGTTTTCCCTTCCCTTTGTCACTGTTGTTCGTATCTTGTCCGGTCCAAGATGTCACTAATCGGGGTACGTAAGAGTGTCCCCATGCATTGCAAACCCTTGCTTTGCATGTCCCACCAATTGTCGCATGGACTCGGACTTCTTCAGCAGACAATAATCTCGTATCTCTTTGGGTAGACCATAGCAAAATGTTGCTTGAACGTAATTTTCTTGAAAGAAGAGGTTGGTAAGAAAGTGTCCCAAAATCTCTACCAGTAAGTATCCAAGGTATCGTCCTTGGTCATCCTCAGATGATTCCAAGCGGTGATCACATCACGTTCGTATTCTTGAGTGAGCCATGAGGAAGTAAACACTCTTTTGAACTGAAGCCAAGGTAGACTACCAAGTTTGTGTGTTCCCTTTGAGGTAGGATGCCGCCCTCCGGACTTTGGAGTGCTCAGAATAGCATCCTGCAGAGTAGGCAATATCAAACTATTGAATGAAAGCAAGGGCTCTGTGGGTATCCTTGAAGCCAAAAAAAGTGTTAAACTTTATTGCTTGCCCGGCCTCCTTAAAATCTTTGGGTTTCTTCTTCTTCTTATCCTCGAGAAAATCGTATTGGTTGGCTTTGAAAAGTTGCTTCTTCTTTGCAAACATCGGCTCATTCGGGTCCAAGGAAGAGAAATCCTCGTCTGAACCGTCAAAGTGCTTTCTGGATCTTCTATGGGATCGACTCTTCTTTGCCTTCTTCTCCCCATTCGGTATTTCTTCATCATTAATGCTTCACAAAGTACAATGTCCGAGGGTCCTCGTCTCAATAGTGCTCCCAAGCTAATTTGCATGAAACTAAGGCCCAGGCAGTTTATTTATAGGCCCTGCGCCTTCCAAAAGTATGAGATCTAGACTCCAGCAAGGAGGTTAGAGGGGGCTCCAAGTTCTTTCTTTGGTTACTCGTTCTCCTATAGGTGATCTATAGAAGGCTTACGAAATGTTGGGAGTAAGCACGCTTCCCACATTTGTGGGAAGCAGCATAAAGAGGCTATTCAAAAGCACTCTTCACACCGAGCTACTGCGGTTTGGAGTTGGTTCACAACAATCTTTGTGCACCTATGCAGAACCCTTCCTTCAGCAAAGCTCTTTACTTTAAGCTACCAATGGATGATTTTAGCCGCTTTATTTGGGTATACTTTCTCAAGCACAAGGACGAGGCTTATGATCTTTTCAAGAATTGTTGTACACTGGCAAAGAAATAAAGCAACGAAGTGTCGCCACCCTCGACAATCACAAATGGTGTCTTCCCCATCGAGATATGAGCAATGTTGTTATATACAAACTCCACCAATGACAAATACCGCTCTAGTGATACTATTCAAAGATAAACACTTTAACAAGTCCGAAACCACTAAATTGGTTATCTCTGATCATCCATCGGTCTATGGATGAAATGACAAAGAGAATTTAAGCGTAGTACCCACATTCTCACACACTGCTCTCCAAAACAAGTTGGTAAACCGAGAATCTCTATCTGAAACATTAAATATAAGCATCCCATGTAACCAAAAGATGTGCGAGACATACAGTTTTGTCAAATGATCAGCCTTCATTGTCTTCTTCAACGATCCAAAATGAATCTGATTGCTAAATCTAACCACAATAGTCACTATGCTATCATGCCCACTCTGAGTCTTGGAAATACCAAAAATGGAGTCCATTGTTACACTCTCCCAAGGGCGATCTAGAATCCGTAAAGGCTTGAGGAGTCGGGTCACTTTATGCCTATCATACTTCACTTTCTAACATACCATGCACATGAGCTTGTCCACATCCTTCTTGAGTTGTGGCCAATAGAAGTATCGGCAATCGCTCAACACCGTGTTCCCTCTGTGCCTAATGAAAGGAGAATTATGGCTCTCCTCAACACCTTCTACCTCAGACTACGAGTCACACACAACATAGTCTATTGCAACAAAAAATCTTCGTTGAAGGAATGCTCAAAAATTGTCTCCCCACTCTGTACCCTGCTGAAGGTCTCGCCAAAATCAAGGTCTGTCGAATAGTTGTTTACACTTATTATTCTTGAGCTCAATCTTCTTAGCCCCATAGTTCACTATAACGTTGTTCTAGGCATGCCAAGGCATCCTAAAAGAACATCACGCCCTTCCAAAGGCACAAAGTTCCGCAATTTCATGCCCCAGTGCCGCTAACACTGCATCCATCTACGGCCCCATGGAGGCTTGATTCAAACTAGCTGCCACCTCTAGTGAGATAAAGTTGGCCTTGGCTCCGCTATCAAAGAAAATTAGGGCTTCTTGGTCTTGTACATTACCCCACGTCTTGTTGAGCTTAGTGTTGGGATCAGCGTGATCCTCCGGCATCCGCATGAAACCCAGAACAAGTTCAGCCTTGCTTTTCCCTTCCTTGGCTCGCTCCTCTGCCGCTTCCGATGTTTCTGGTTTGTCTTCATTTTTCTCCTCTTCCTTAGGACACTTCGGCAAGATATGTCCTGTTTCTCCACACCCAAACCACTTTCCTTGCTTGTAATACTCCACCTTTTGCTCGGCAAACATATCACAGGTGGTAGATTTCTTCTTTCGCACCAACTTCTTCGATTTCTCTTCGTCCATTGATGCTTCTTTCTATGTAGCTTTAGTCACTAGCTCATCTGTAGTATAAGTCGATGCTCCCGTTCTCAACGAAAAACTATCCATAGCATGTTCCATGAGTCGTTGTATACTTGAAGACCTCAGCTTCAAACAACAGCTTACAGCAATACCGTTCAAATAGATGAAAACAGCTTCTAGAACTTGACCCGATCTCTAGGTGCTTTCCCATAAATTAAAAGCGTAGACCACGAAGACTGGGCATTCCCTTTCACGTGGGATGCAAATTGCAAAAATTGATTGAAAGACTTCATGAGAACCAAAAATGCTGATTAAGGTAGGGTTCTCCCAAGGGTCATGACATAGCCATTCTCAACACTATGAAGACGACACATCAAAACTGCAGGATGAAAAAAAATAAAATAATCATTTTTGTAGGCTTTTTGTTGATATCTATATGTGGGACAAGGTGGTTCAATAAATACCTGTGATATAATATCTCATCGGAACCGTCATGAAAAATTTTGCTTTCTTATCTACTAGGGCCGCATTTATGTTATTAAGACAAAAAAAAGATCACCAAACTTGCCAAACTTTTGTCTTCCTTTTAACATGAATTAACAAAGATACCTTAACAGTTATAAGGAAATTAGTCAGCAGCTTCACATTGCTCTCTACACATCTGCTTAGAATCCATGGGTATTTCACAACCATCCTTCCAAAGTTCCTTGGTCTGACGCTTGCATCCTTCACATAAGAAACGTTCAAAAATTTAAATCGCGGATAAAAGAATCTATAATCAAAGCCGTATGAATTGAAAAAAAAAACAGGAGCCAAGCAGTACTTTTTTCAAGGTTCGTAGCCGGCTCTGCAGCTCTTCCACAGAACGGTACAGAAGAATTGACGGAAAACACATTACCACAGAGGTGACTCTTTCTCTAGGGACACCAATCTCTTCAAAATAACTCTTCAAAGTCCTGAAATCTGACTCTAAATCACGAACGAGAATTTCAGGAAACTCCTCAATAACAAGTGGCATGGCCTCTCTTGGGATATTCAAAATGTCTGTACCTCCACGCTTTGCTTCCATCTAAAACTTGAGTTCAGCATTAAAGGTACTATCAAAACGATTGTAGTTTAGCCAAACAAACAGCGAATAAAATAGTGCTACGAAAGCAATGAAACCTTTTCAAAAAAAGACAGCGATTTTTGAAGGGCTCCGTCTGCACTCAAAGACATTCCCCGCATCATCCTACGGGTCCGAATGGCAATACCATCATCCTTCTCGTTTGGAAAAACATCCTCAAGTAACCTTATCTGCAAAATCGAATATAATTACTTACAAGCCACAGGAAAGATACAGCATGTGAACACCTTTAGGAGATCTTTTACTAGCAAGAAAATTGCTGTGAGAGATTCCACTCTTAAGTAGCAACTAATGTAGGTCATCCTTGCAGTGAGAAAGCTACGTATAAGCACAATCTTTTTGTATACAACTATTTTAAATGGAGAACTGAAAAAACCATTCTCTGATATTCATGACTTTCATAATCGAATCAAAACCCCAACTTCTGACGCAACAACGGGCGGCCAGTAGAAGCACCTTCTGCAGCACATCAGCAATATTTTGAGAAATGAGAAAATGGCACACTCGAGAAATCTTGCGCTCTTCAACCCCGATGCTCTCAACTAGGGCTGCAAATTGCCTGCTGGGGTTCGCAGTAGCAAGCTCACAAATCTTCTGGTCAAGATCCTGCTGGGTTGATGGTTGCTGGGCTGTCCAGGTGGCAAACTCATCCAGCTCATGGGCTGCACTGATGAGAAATCGAACAGTAATAGGGGCCTTAGAAGCAACTAAAACGGAGTCCTTCTCTGAGAGCCCTGCCTTGCAAAGTGCATTGGCTAGCCCACTCTGTGCCGCAGTAGCATAATCACGTTTGATTGCAACATCTTTCACCGTGTTCATTATCAGTGTGCTTCTTGATGAAGGATCGTCTGTTATTATGTCTACCCTGGATGTGCCAAACTCCTCTCTTGGTCTCGAAGTCCCATTCATGCCACAAAGCTCTCCACCCACTGAAAAAACTACCTGTTTGTAACCCCGTCTCATCATGAAGACACCATCCTTGGTTGCTCCCTTCTGGGTGTGGCCTGGAGACGAAAATTTGCAGAGCCAGATCGAATTGCTTTGATGCAGGGAAATACGGCTACCTAAAGGAAAAATTCTTTGAGCAAAGGAAAAGCCTCTTTGAAAAGGGACCTCTAGCCACGTGACTGCACGACAAGCATGGATGAAATTCGAGTAAGAAAAGCGCGCTGAAGAGCAAGGCAGCTCGAGTTGGTACTGCTGATGAGACGAGTTCCACATTGAAGCTTGCAATCTCTACAACTTGAGCACGAACATGTAACGTGTAATCCCCTACAGGTATGGTTAAATGGAGCTCGCTTCTTTAGCCTGCCAAATGCTGAAAACTGGAAGCTCTGAAGGTTGGTGCAGAATGGGTTTGTAAAACCCTTGCCTCCAAAAGGGAGGGTTTAATGGGATAAAGCCTCAGCACATAACACTGCTGGCCAACGCATAGGCAATGGTGAGCATATGCGGGTGTGTGTGTGTGATGGGATGCCTCTTTTCCTACCTGTGAGGTCATTGTACATAGGGTGTGTGCGGGTGTTTCAAAGTTCTTGTACTCAATATTAAATTAAAAAACCATGATGTTTTTCACATGTCTTTTGATGAGAAATTAGGGGGACGATTAGCCACCCACTATGAGCATACATGATGCTACATGTTTCACTTTGCAACGTGCATTGGAAGAGTGTGCAAAGTAATGATGTATCACCAAGTTATGTAGATACAAGTTCCATGGATCATAATGCAGGTTCTAGGAGTTCCACTTCTAATGCACTTAGGGGTGAAAACAAGTAAGTTAGAGGTATGCCAAAATAGTTCGTGCGAACTCTGCATGATTTAAAATTGGGTGCACATTTATCTATTCATACTCCGTCAAGTTCTCAAAACGTTCTTATTTACCAAATTACAATGCTTTGTTTGTGTATAGCACGTGTGACTAGGAGAAACCTTTCCTATTTGATGAAGCACCAATTTCAAGAAATTGGTTGGCTTCAATCTTATTTGAGTATGAGGCTATTATGAAGAATAGCATGGTGTTTTTGTGTTTGACTTGCCCCTAGCAAAAAGCCCATTTGTGGGGGTAGTGTTGATCTCTATAAGGATAAATTCATGTGGCAAAAGGTTATGCTTAAGAGAAGGCCATTGATATTTTATGAGACTTTTTCTCCCGCTCGTAGTATGATTACCATTCAAAGCATTTGTGGAATGGTAACTCGTAATGGTTTGAACTTACATCAGTTGGACATTAAGACGACGTTTTTGAATGGTAATTTGCATGATGTAGTGCAACCTTCTGGTTTTGTTTAGAAAGACCAAGACAACAATGTAGCCTTCTTTTTGGTTGTTCCAAAACCTTATTTAGTTTGCAATCCTTTGGCATTAACCTTAGTCAACATCAATAATCTTTGTATTCCTTGTTTAGCTCAATCACTAGGCTTGCTACAATAATCTTTGCACTCTAAATTAGTATATCTTTATTCTTATTCATTTTACTTAAGTAATTGCAGCGCTTCCTAAAAGGGGAAAACACTTGGCTAAGTTGGATACACTATCTTCCCCGGCTACCTTTTATTATCCAAGGGTTCTTGCTATGCATTAAGGATGGAAATCTCCACAAAGCTACGCAATACTCAAAATGATGATACAAACGAATAGAGTGCTCAGTGGGAATTCTTTCATCAAGTGATGAGGAAGTTTTTGGAAAGTCAAAATGAGATGCTGAAAAATGACCCTCTCATCGAACAATGTATGTTGCAGGGTACACCCTTTCTCTCACTTTCCCCTCCTATAACAGCCACTACAAATACCATCATCTCAAAGGCAATGGATGAGCAAGAAGCTAAACATTGTTAGCCAAAACTTCTTAGTTGCTACCCCCCCCCCCCCCCCCAAAAAAAAAAAAAGGCATCACGAAAAACCTTCTGAGACATGCATTGACCCCCTCATACCCAATTTCCTACTAGAAATATATATAAC
Source organism: Adiantum capillus-veneris (assembly GCF_014529385.1). Taxonomy (NCBI): domain Eukaryota; kingdom Viridiplantae; phylum Streptophyta; class Polypodiopsida; order Polypodiales; family Pteridaceae; genus Adiantum; species Adiantum capillus-veneris. The sequence goes on along the minus strand of NC_140937.1, from coordinate 31,215,020 downwards.
ATAAGCTAACCACAAGGCTTGGTCACTGGGCAACTTCGTGTTACTAGCCCCCCTGTGGATAAGAGTTTACTTTTTTTATTAATGATACTGATAAGGAGGCTCTAATATTTGGATTGCAGAAGATAGACCGCATCACAACACATATACATGCATAATTCTAGGGCAAGCCTTATATTTGTATCAGGTACTACTTGATGTGGTGTGGGCCTTGAGCTTCTCCTCTTTCTTCTTCATCTTTTTGTGCATTCTTGCAACCCTATTTCCACTGCTACTCAACCTATAAACAAAATTGAGCTGACCGGAAAGTAAAAGATAGTGCGAAGAGATCTTTGTTAAGTGTTATATAATGTTTTTGCCAGCTAGGTGAGTAAGGCATTGGATTATAATAATTACTTGGCTTGCAAACGACCACAAAAGTAGCTGCCACATTTTTTAAAAGTTTTATAAAAAGAAACTATATACTTCCTACTGCAATCAATTGAAAACCTTACTATAATCTTTGAACCATAATAGAGTGTGAAACATATATCACATCTAAGTACAAACAATGAAACATTTTCATTAACAAGCCGTGCTATATGTGTAAACAACCATCTGTGAATGTTGCTCAACAGTACTTGTAACCTTCACAAGTCTTACTAGGTATCCAACAATATCTGGCCACTGGAATTGTTCTTGATATAACGTGTTTGGAATGGTCTAATACATGGATCTAACCAACATTGAGGGACTCTGTCGCGACACATAATTGGAATAATAGGCGCCAATGTTAGTCCTAGAGACTCATATTCTCCACATGTGGAATATGTTTCATACAATGATGTCTGAAAAAATGACATCAATCAAGTACATAATGTACTTGTGTGGGGAGGTAATTGTAAACACTCAACAACATGAGTGAGAGGACCATCACAAACCTTACTCCACATTGGCTAAACCGAGCTCCTAGACCATGTTACACACCTTGCGACTATCAACATGTACAAAACAAAACCCTACCATGTAGGCCTATAACTGTAGGGTGTAGAAATGCATTTGGTACACCGTTGTCCCATATTCCTTTGCTCCTACATGACCTTTTCATGTATCTGAAGAGAGAAATAGATGAAAGCATTCTCGCATATGCATCCCATTTGAAAAAACTCAAGCAAGCACATGCAAAAATGAAATTAAACCAAATCATATGCTTACTAGGAGGTGGAAAAGATCTTACACTTACCCGGAGTCAAGTGCACTTTCCAAACCTGAAAGGTACATTACCTAAAGTCCGACCTCAAAAGGCCCAATATTCCTTTTATCTATTAAACACTAAATTAAATATTAGAGAAAATAAATCAATATTTAATTGATAACCGCGAGTGTTGCCTTCCAAACCCCTTGGGTAGATTTGGAAAAATCAAACCCCTTGGTAAGATTCTACATAGAACCATCAGATAACGGAAAACAACATAGTGTAGCATGTCACCAATAATGATTGTAATCAACTTGGTAAGGTGAACTTATATACTACCCCTTGGTAGATTTAGAATTTCTCTCCTTGAAAATATAACTATGAAGAGTCCATACCTTGACCCTTAATACCTATGGAGCAATTTTGCATTACCTGGGTCATACCCTTGAAAATACCACTCTTATAGACACAATCAATGCTATAAATGACGAAGCATATCTGCTTAAGTTGGAAACTTATTCACAACTCGAGAAAACTAAGCAGTAGATCATCTCAAGATGAAATCTTATTCAGAACTGTATCTTGAAACAAGCATATCTCCCCATGAAAAGGAGAGAGAGATTTTCAATACCAATAAGAAGGTAAATAGAGATTACCTGCTTGGAGGCTCTCTTAGTCTATTCATGTCATCCCATGAAGTAGTTGCTTGATAGAGAGACCATGCCTACTTGCTATCCACAGAAAGCTTCATTTGTATTGGTTGCACTGTGTGCATAAAGCCAATGATAAAAATTGCCCGCCGTTGTAGTCATATACAACAATCACAAGCAAACATACTAGCTGCAATTGTTATCGAGTACAAGGTGATAGTTATGGTGCATCCCTGTAACAACATCAACAAGAGAAGCATGCAGAAAAATCATTGAAAACAAATAAGGTCTTAACTCATCGTAAAAGTTGTGTGAGTCCAGTGCATGTGGACATCACAACGAGTGGAATCCACCGTGACTATAAGGCCTATAAGGATGTCCTTTTGACAGAGTAGTCGGTGTTCTAGTAGAAGTGTTAACAATGTTTCAATGGAATTAGTCCCAGAATACTGACACGCCATGCATGCATATTAGAAAAATAGAGTGACAAGCCCTTAGCTTCGATGACGGTCTCAACAATTTGAGCCGATACCATACGTGCCGTGCACAATTTGTAATGGAATGGATACATCACAGTTCGACGTTGACAAACGTAAAATATGAGCTTATATATGCATATTGCCAATTCACCAAACTTGTGTGCCATTACCCTTAATTTGAAGTCAATGGGCAATACTTTGACACGGGATAGAAGCCTGGCTAGCCGTTAAGCCTATCAAAACACATCGCTTTGCACAGTAGGAAATATTTTAAAAATGAAAGGTTAAAACAAAGAAAAAAAGAATAACTTGAAATTGTCTAGCCTTGTTGCCCCTCTATGGTGAGTTGTCCTGAGATTCAAAAGTAAATGCTCGTGTGAGAGTGAATTTTAATATGCTTTTGTCGTCCTTGTGCTTGAATATAGCTCATAGCCATGTATACCAAGAAATTGAGAGCTATAGTACAAACCATGCATGCCCTCTAAGCTCGGTTCATACGATGACCAGTGAAAAAGCATGCACGCATGTTGCAAAGTCCCCCAAGTTCGTATGCTACTAGCATATTCCAAATGGCGGAAGCTTCTTTGCCTTGCTTCATAGAAGTACATCATAAAGATAAGAGAGGATGGAGCCGGTGTGGTCATAGCCAACAGGTGCTCTTGTTGACGTATAGATGTCAATGCAAAAGAAAATCGACCTTGTCGAATTGTTCATCTTATTGAGAATCATAAAAGTACTTTAGATTAGCCAATATTGAAAGGAGATAGCTCTGGAAACTCAGCTATCAAATTTCCACAGACTGCAAAACTCTTCTTGATCAAAGCAAATTTTGCTTGCCAAGCTAGCTTGTAGAAAGTTCTGCAAGAGTTGATAAGTGCAAACTTGCAAACTTGAAATTCAACTGGCTTACCAGCATACTTGAATTATCACCCTTGACACTTTAATTTGTATCACCCCGTGGTGGGTTTGCCTATGCAGGATGTTTCATATGTGTAGAAGCCTTGTTTCACCATGTACAATCGTGTGTTGATCGACTTAATGGGTTCTAACTGGCTCCTTGGCCATAGAATCATAACATATGCATAGTAGGAATAATGCCCACTTAGAAAGCTTGCTCCAATTAGAATAGCTTCTGGTTCTAAGTGGCCAAGCCTTGGAAACTACTACGTGACTGCCTTATGATGGCCAAGCCTTGGAAGGGCTTCCCCTTGGAAACTACTACGTGACTGCCTTATGACCATTTTGGTTGGTTTGCATAATAACTAAACATATGCCTTGATAGTCCATTAGCATCATGAACTAAATATACTTACCATTAGCATCACAAAGCTTGATCGACGCAACATGGAACCTTTCATTGCTTCAACTTCACATGGATGCATCATACGGATGGAGATGTGTAGAAAGCATTGTTTTCATGCACACAAAGAGCATGCCGTGCATACATAACAAGGTGCAAATTAAAACATATGTGCTTTGACACACAAGTTTACACACTGCCTCTTCCAAGTTTACATGAAACTTAGAACAAATGTATATAAATTGTGTGCATGCGATGCATGAGCGTGTAGCTTTGCAAAAACTCTTCATGAGAGAAGAACAAACACACACATGACTCATGAAAACAAGAAAGCATTATTATGCTAAAAAACTAACAAACCACAAGTGTGAAGAAATCGCATGTGCATAAGCAAAAGTCTCAACACGCAAGTTCTTGAATTCACATGGTATTTTCTCACATGCACATGCATGCAAGAGCAACAATGCAAATATCAACACATAGAGGTTTTTTTGCCTCAAGAAAGTGCAACACACACTGCATGAAGGCTCCAAAGGATGTGAGACATGTATATCTGTGAAAGAAGCCCTCACCATAAGCAAAAACAAGGAAAACACACCCAATATATCTTGAGGCCTCCGTAGAGTACTTTCCTCTATACAACTCAGAAGGCATTTTTGAGGGCACGAACAAGTTTGAAAGCGGGGTTAAACCCAAGGACACCTATTAGGAAATCTCTCAAGAATGCAAGCATGCCTCCACTATGAGTTCTGCGAAAAAACATCGTGAAAACTACAATATAACTACAAACAATGAAACATTTTCATTAACAATACATAGCCGTGCTACATGTGTAAACAACCATCTGTGAATGTTTCTCAACAGCACTTGTAATCTTCACAAGTTTTACTAGGTATCCAACAATATTTGGCCACTGAAATGGGTTCTGATATGACGTGCTCAAAATGGTCTAATACACGGATCTAACCAACATTGAGGGACTTTGTCGTGACACATAATTGGAATAATAGGTGCCAGTGTTAGTTCTAGAGACTCATATTCTCCCACATGTGGAATATGTCTCATATAATGATGTCCGAAAAAATGACATCCATCAAGTACATGATGTACTTGTGTGTGGAGGTAACTATAAAAACTCAAGAACCTGAGTGAGAGGACCCTCATAAACCTTATTCCACATTGGCAAAACCGAACTCCATGAGTTTCTAGACCATGTTACACACCTTGTGACTATCAACATGTGCCAAAAAGAAACCTACCATGTAGGCCCACCACTGTCCCACAATTCTTTGCTCCTACATGACCTTGTCATGTATCTGAAGAGCAAAATGGATGGAAGCATTCTAGCATACGCATCCCACTTGGAAAAACTCAAGCAAAGCACATTCAAAAATGAAACTAAAGTGAATCATATGCTTACTAGGAGGTGGAAAAGATCTTACACTTACCCGGAGTCAAGTGCACTTCCCAAACTTGAAAGGTACATTACCAAAAGTCTCACCTCAAAAGGCCCAATATTCCTTTTACCTGTTAAATAGTAAATTAAATATTAGTGAAAATAAACCAATATTTAATTGATAACCTTGAGTGTTGCCTTTCAAACCCCTTGGGTAGATTCGGCAAAATCAAACCCCTTGGTAAGATTCTACATGGAACCATCAGGTAATAGAGAACGACGTAGTCTAGCATGTCACCAATCGTGATTGTAATCAACTTGGTAAGGTGAACTTATATACTACCCCCTGGTAGATTTAGAATTTCTTTCCTTGAAACTATATCTATGAAGAGTTCATACCGTGGCCCTGAACACCTATGGGAAGATTTTGCATTACCTGGGTCATACCCTTGAAAAGACCACTCTTATAGACACAATCAATGTTACAAATAAAGTAGCAGATTTGCTCAAGTTGGAATCTATTCACAACTCAAGAAAAATAAAGTAGTAGATCGTCTCAAGATGAAATCTTATTCACAACTAGATCTTGAAACAAGCATACCTCCCCATGAAAAGGAGAGAGATTTTCAATACCAAAAGAAGGTAGTCATAGTAGATTATCTTTGGTGATTGAAACAATAGATTACCTGCTTGGAGGCTCTCTTAGTCAATTCATGTCATCCCTTGAATTAGTTGCTTGATAGAGAGAACATGCCTACTTGCTATCCACAGAAAGATTCATTTGTATTGGCTGCACCGTGTGCATAAAGCCAATGATAAAAATTGCATGCTGTTGTAGTCATATACAATGATCACAAGCAAACATACTAGCCGTAATTGTTATTGAGTACGAGGTGACAACTATGGTGCACCCGTGCAACAACATCAACAAGAGCCTAGCATTGAGAAAAATCATTGAAAAAAAATAAGGTCTTACCTCATCTTAAAAGTTGTGTGAGTCCAATGCATGTGGTCATCACAACAAGTGGAATCCACCGTGACTATGAGGCCTATAAGGATGTCCTTGACAGAGTACTCGATGTTATAGCAGAAGCGTGAACAATGTTTCAATGAAATTAGTCCCACCATACTCACATGCCATGCATGCATATTAGAAAAATAGAGTGACAAGCCCTTGTCTTCAATGACGGTCTCAACAATTTGAGCCATTGCCATATGTGCCGTGCACAATTTGTAATGGAATGGATACATCACAATTCGATGTTGACAAATAGAAAATATGAGCTTATATCTGCATATTGCCGGTTCACCAAACTTGTGTGCCATTATCCTTGATTTGAAGTCAATGGGCTGTACTTTGGCACGGAATAGAAGCCTTGCTTATCGTTTTAAGTCTGTCAAAACACGTCGCTTTGCAAAAAAAGAAATATTCTAAAAATTAAAGGTTAAAACATTAAAAAACAAGAATAACTTGAAATTGTCTAACCTTGTTGCCCCTCTGTGGCGAGTTGGCTTGAGATTTAAAAGTAAATGCTCATATGAGAGTGACTTTTAGTCTGCTTTTGTCATCCTTGTGCTTGAATCTGGCTCATAGCCATGTATACTGAAAAATTGAGAGATATTGTACAAACCATGCATGCCCTCTTGGCTCGGTTCATACCGATGTCCAGTGAAAAAGCATGCAGGCATGTTGCAAAGTCCCCCAAGTTCGTATGCTTAGTAGCATACTCCAAACTGCGGAAGCTTCTATGCCTTGCTTCGCAGAAGTAAGGGCAGTCAATTCAAGAGTGAGAGAAATTTAGCTTGTGTCCAGTCGTTGGGTAACAACAGAAGGACTCATGCATTTACACTATTGGGCGCTACATGTATGCTATTGGGGATATTGATAGCATTTGAGAGTGATTCTATGTACGCTTTTGTGGTCTTGTGGGTAGTTGTAGGATTACTACAGATCAGTTTGTCAGTGATTCAGTGTGTCCACATGGCTGGAAGCATAGGTAGTCACACAGTGAGGCCTTGCGCAAGCCTAGCCAATGTTATGGCCATCAACATTAGGTTAATGGCATCGACATCTAGCTCACCTATATGATCCGCCACCAATATTGAGTGGATCAAGGGTTGGGGTGCATTTGATGGGTGTGGGCAAATTCGGGGCCGTGGATCTGGAGACCCGGATTTAAAAATGCTAATCGAGCATTCGAATTTACCAAATTTCTCGGATTTACATTTTGATTGCATTTGCAAAACCATGCGAACTTGCATTATTTTCAAGAAGCAAGCATGGATGAGTGATTAGGGCATCGGGTTGCCAAGCGAGGTGTCATGAATTCAAGTCTCGGGGGGGGGGGGGGGGGACGAGAACCCAAATCTACATTTTGCTTGCCTCAAATTTACCAATTTTTTTGCATTTACAACAAGCACATTTGACAACCTGATCTCATCTGCAATAGTTAGGTGCATCCCACACTTAATTCCCTCAATATTCTGGCGTGGCAAATAGAGAGGAGGCCCAACTCATATCGACACACCACATTGACTTGCAATTTTAATTCTTTTTGCTTGCCGCACACAACACACTGAGCTATTATCGCCTAACACATTGGGCATGCCCACAGATTTTAGGATGTTCGGTAGATTTGTTCGCAGATGTGCTGTTTATTCACATGCGCAAGCGCTGATTCGCATGCGCATGCTAGTTGCCAAACCCTTCGAATTGCTATTAAATCCCTTGCACCTTGCACTGCCTTCTAAAATCTCCTCAAATGGCAGCCCATAAGAGAACAAGGTACGCAGAGGGCACGCCGCCATGCATTCTTCTCTTCTAAGAGGAAAATCTATGAAGAGTTCTAGGATAGCATAGGATAGCATTCTTTAAGGAGTTTAAAATCTTGAAAGCAATCTGTTAAGGTAATCACCTTAGTCTATACTAAGAATCATGGGGGAAGGGATTTCAGCCCCCCCCCCGGACACGTGTAGCAGGAGTTCATTCCGGTTGGTGTGCCCTGGCGCCCGGCAGCGGACAGAGACACTGCATGAAGAGAGAGAGTTCAAGAGAGAGACTGCACAAAGCACGAAGAGGGAGACTCGAGAGTTTGAGAGAGAGACTGCATGAAGGGACGGGCCTGGGCTGAATCCGGGCATTGAATCAAATGCTGCAGGCGCGCTCCACCTCGCGAGTGGCATTCATGCCTCCCACTGCCTGAGCCTGAGAGAGAGAGAGAGAGAGAGAGAGAGAGAGAGAGAGAGAGAGAGAGAGAGAGAGAGAGAGAGAGAGAGAGAGAGAGAGAGAGAGAGAGAGAGAGAGAGAGAGAGAGAGAGAGAGAGAGAGAGAGAGAGAGAGAGAGAGAGAGAGACTATTTAGCACCGTCTCATTCTAATTACAGTGTTCATCAAAAATGTGTTTCAGCTTAATATCGTGCTGGTTTCAATTTCAAAAATGCCGGTTGAGGGCAAGAGGAAAGGGAGAAATTCCGCAAGAAAAATAGTGTAAAAACCCAAAAAGATAACCTAATTTACATATTTCCTCTTGAAAAAATCAAGGAGATATTGCAGTGTTTGTAAAAAATGTGTCTTAGCTTAATATCTTGCCGGTTTCAATTTCAAAAAAGTCGGTTGAGGGCAAGAGGAAAGGGAGAGATTCCGCCCAGAAATTGAGAAAAATAGTGTAAAAACCCAAAAAGATAACCTAATTTTTACATATTTCCTCTTGACAAAATCAAGGAAATATTGCAGTGTTCGTAGAAAATGTGTCTCAGCTTAATATCTTGCCGGTTTCAATTTCAAAAAAGTCAATTGAGGGCAAGAGTAAAGGGAGAAATTCCGCCCAAAAATCGAGAAAAATAGTGTAAAAACTTGAAAAAATAAACTAATTTTTTAATTTCCTCTTGAAAAGTCAAGGAAAGGAAGTTTGTATGTTTGGAAAAATGAATTTTCTCGAAGACTCCTGGCACACGCTTCCTCTCTTGGGTCACCGAGAGACAGAGAGACTACGCGTCTGCAAGTCCTGCACCATGTTGTACACGCCGACCAAATGACCACCCTTTTTCCCCCTTTCTTGAACACTGTTGTAGACTCTGGCTGCATTTGTGCATGCGAGAGAGAGAGAGAGAGAGAGAGAGAGAGAGAGAGAGAGAGAGAGAGAGAGAGAATCTTGCCAAGCTTCATAATTTAACTCAATTTTCTTAAATTTAACACTATTTTTGGAGAGAGAGAGAGAGAGAGAGAGAGAGAGACACACACACTTTTCAAATTCGTCTGTAGAAAGAGAGAGAGTGTCGTGGCCACGGGAAAAATGTGTCTCAGTTTAATATCGTGCCGGTTTCAATTTCAAATATGCCGGTTGAGGGCAAGGGGAAAAGGAGAAAAATTAACCTAATTCCCTAAAATTTCATCTTGGAAAATATCGTGCTATTTTCAATTTCACAAATGCCGGTTGAGGGCAAGGGGAAAAGGAGAAAAATAAACCTAATTTTCTAAAATTTGTCTCAGCTTAATATCGTACCGGTTTCAATTTCAAAAATGCCGGTCGAGGGCAAGGGGAAAAGGAGAAAACTTAACCTAATTTCCTAAATTTTGTCTCACCTTAATATCGTGTTGTTTTCAATTTCAATTATGCCGGTTGAGGGCAAGGGGGAAAGGAGAAAAATTAGCCTAATGTCGTAAAATTCCCTCTTGGAAAATTCAAGGAAAGGAATTTTGTATCTTTGGAAAAAAAGATTTTTCCCAAACACTGCTCGACGTAGTCTTAGAGAGAGAGAGAGAGAGAGAGAGAGAGAGAGAGAGAGAGAGAGAGAGAGAGAGAGAGAGAGAGAGAGAGAGAGAGGTTCTGCTTGCATCTCAAAGGCACATGATGTTATATGTACTTCTACACTGTTGTATAATAGCAAAATGTGTCTTGCCAAGTGTCGCAAGTTGCATCTTGAAAGGCTATAGTCCAAAGAAATTTAAAGGTGTATAGCTACCAGCTCTTATTATCGAGGCACAGGGCAGGGCGGGGTGGGGCCATTCTTCTCTAGCAAAGGCAAGGGTTAATCTCTATGAAATTCATAATATTTCTAGCCATTGATCCTCGCAACGTCCTCCACTCTACTGGCCACATGCAGGTGATATGCTTACGTGTAAACAAAGGTTATCCTCGCCCTATCCCCATTTCTATATAAGCACATGTTGCTGTGCGCGTCTGTCGCACGTGTCAATGCAAGGAACTTGCCGATACACTGTGTGCGAGCCACAAATGGCTCCAAGCACACAACAAGCCTAAACTAGTAAGCTCAAAGATGGCGATGGTGTGTCACTCACCGCTCTACGCTTGCTGTCGTGGAGGATTCCTCGCCACGAAGAAGAAGGAGACGCCGCTACGCCGCGCTCAACCACCTCACCGTCGTCGTGCCGCCGCAATGCTCGATCGCACACACTCTTTCTCTCTCTCTCACGCATACACACACACACACACACACACACACACACACACAAGGAGATGAAGAAGAAGAAGATGGAGATGGAGCAAGAGCACTCTTCAATTGCACAAATGAGAGAATGAGTGAATTTTGGGTTTAGTTGACTTTTATATGAGCTTGCTCCATTCACACTTGGGCGCCCATGCTTAGCCAACTAATCCCTTGAATGTTCCAGTTAGAGTGCTCCTCTCATCGGCGATCACTCTTACCCTTTTCCTATTGGACCGACAAGCCCAATACCTGACTCTACCAAATAAATAATACGACGTCCGTTGTAGGTGATAGGAATGTGCGTGAGGGTTAACATGCCCCCCTTCCTGATGTAGATTCCGTCCTCGGAAGCTATTGAGTTGAAGCCCGTTCGTCGAGGTGGAAAAGCATTTGAGATGAATGTCCTTAGCCTTCTTCAATCATTGCAAAATCAAACAACATTGGCACAGTAATTGCATTCTTATAAACATTAAAAAGCATACGCAGTTGTAGGCATACAATTTGATTGGTAACAGAATTTTAAACCATTTGTCAGCAATGAACATTAAATTGCAATATAATCAAACGCATAAACAGTTGTAAAGGTAAAAAATTAAACAAGTATAGGGTCGCTAATTTAACGATTGAAAGGCACTAAAGATCGACTATTAATACCATGGGTAAGCTTCTTAATTTTCTATGGTCAATTAAGTTGTTTAATCATGAGAGCCAAGTATTTCATGTTCGAGGGCTGACTAGAGGCTATACCTAGAAGACCTTGTAGTTAAGCTACGATAAAAGGAATTTCTCATGAAATCATCTCTTGATTGATTACCTTTTCTTTGACCCCCAAAGTCTTTTCACAGTGATTCAATTTTGATGTGTGTGCTTATTTTGTATGCCTTGGGTTTTTTGCTTTTCAAGGAAAAGCGCCCACACTGGGAACCTCCAGGGCTCTAGTACCATAGGCTACATGTGAGTGAAGTACCAAATCAAGCTTAGATTTCTCTTCCAACTTAAAATTTTACATTGTCGCACTTTGATTTTTTTGTTTGTTTGTTTTCAACATTTTAATTTTTAACTTTGGGGGTCATATAGCACTGTTACCCTCCCAAAGCTCATCACACTAGTAAACTCTCTTTATAATACTTAAGCTAAAGGTCAATAGGGACTAAGCCCACTAGAAAGCCCTAGTACATTTCACACAATGTTGTCTAAATCGGATTAAGAACCTAAGTAACCATTGATAATTAGGAAGGCATTCCCCATGGTATTAAGAGAAGATCTCTAACGCCTAGCTTGGTCAAACTAGCTTAGTCGGGCTACTTGATTTTTAAACCTAGCCAAGTGATTATGACAAAAAATTACATTGAATTTAATGTTTGATACTAAGCAAATGTGCTCGATATTATGCTACCAATCACAATTAAAGCAGACACACATGGATGCAAGAAGATAAGGGGCAATGCTAATCGACAAGAAACACATGTTTGTGTTGATGGTCGCGCTTGATTTGAAGTGTGAATGAGAGAAAGATTCCATGAAGGTCCAAATCCTAACAACAGCAACACGTTCTTGTACACACTAGGAAACACAAATAATACTGTAGGAGGCACATCAGTGGGAAAAGGTACCAACACTTATTGAACACAATTAGAAAACATAAGGAGCCCTAACCTAATTATTTGCACTCCCCCTAGAGAGTCAAGGGAATAGGAGATTGTACAGATTGGGGAAAAACCCTAAGGCTAAACCCCTATCCTCGTCGTAAAGAAAAACAAAGTCATCATCCGTGAGACCATATGTGCCATTCGTATAATCATATAAATCTTCTTCATCATCAGAGGCAGCAATGTTTACTAAGAAGGTCACTAGACGCCTATAGTCATCTTGGTCAAAAGGATAGGCTTCTGCAATGGGAGATACACTCTCTACTAAGTATGGATCAGTCGTGGTCAAGAGACGTATTAGCCATTCTAACTCCTCGAAATTCCTCTCACATACTAGTGTACCTACCAAATCCCATTCACAGGCAAGCACCGGAAAGACCATGTGAAACATTTGTGAAAAGTAACGAGGGTACCTCTCACCCAAGGAAGGAGTGGATGACTCTAGCGTACTAGTCATATCTGTACATGCAAATAGATGATGATTAGAGTGCAAATATTACAAGGGTCGTGTTCTTGTGCATAATGTGTTTTTATGATTTTGTGTTATGGCTCTTGCTCTTTTACTTTTTATCTTGTTTTTGTGAGTATAAGGCTTTATACATACATTCCCTAAGATTGGAGATTAAGAGGTCAGGGAGGAAGGTTGAGAGGGAAGCAAGTGAATGATGGATGTCATCAAACACTCCCCCCCTCTTTGGGTAGATCATACCTTTTGGAATGATGTCGTCACCTTTTGAAACCAATTGTTCCAAGTTGTTATGGATGAAGGCTTTAACCAATAGTTTTCGACCGCCCTATGCGTTTCATCTAGTTGCAAGGGTGGTAAGGTACTCTCCCATGATTTTATTTGCAACATTGTTGTAGGTGCTGAACTTACAACGGGAGGTGCAAACTCTTTCTTGCTTGTATGGATATGTACAATGGTAGGTGGAGGTTGTGTTGAAGCTTCTATTTCTGTATAGGAACTATATGAAGAGCAAGAAGCTTCATTTGATTTCGATGTTCCTGAGCTAGGTGGAACAAATCGTTCTTTCTTTGGTACCCAAACTAGCTCTAGAGTAGGTGTGTAGCATTCCGTGATTTTTTCCTTTCCGCGATCTACAATTTGTTTTGGAGCTACAGGATTGGGCGCACATGGGTCCGGTGACACGTAAGAATACAATCTACGTTTTGGCACCCAGATTTGATCATTTCCTTGATAGTAGCCTTGTGCTTCCAATAGTTTTTTAGGAATCCAATGCCACATTTTCTTACATTTTTTGGGGCGAGTGGGACGTCTTTTACCAGGCTCCTGCCTTTTAGCACTGGCTATGGTCACTAAAGAAGCTTTAGGGACCCACTTGTATGTTTTCTTTGTTATATTGGGATGGGTCTTGTGTGTCTCAAGCTTTATTTCAATTACATCAGTTGAAGCTCTAGAGAGTTGGGCTATGGGGGCATATGGTTCAACCTCTTGGACATGCAATGTTTTGGGTATTATTTCCTTAAGAGGCAATATCTCAGGGACTATGGCTTGAGTGGTAGGGCAAAGAGTTGGTTTTTGTGTTGTGACACCCCTTGTCCCCCAATCAATAGTGCATTTGGTCGCTACCATCCACGTGAGTCCTAGGTTTATATCACCCTCCATAGTTCCAATAGGCATGACCAAAAAGTCTTGAGCTACAACCCCATTGTCATAACTGGCAGAAGTGTGCCAGATTCCAAAAACCAAAGTTTTTTCTTGTTGACACCCTTGACTTGGATAATAGTTTCAGATAGAGGTGGATTCCCTAACTGACACCACACCCCATATGATAGCAGATTATATTTAGCACTCATGTCCAATAAGGCGTTATATAACACTTTTCCATAGGTGTTGTTTAGCTCAATAGGGTATCGTAGAGGTGTGTCAGAGTCCAACCAATCCTCGTCGGTTTCAACGTGGAATGCATGTGTGACTCCAAGGTTAGCCTCTCGTTTTCGTCTTATGCGTTGTTGTCGCTCCTTAGCCTCAGCTTGAGCTTGTATCTTCTTCAATTCTATTTGTGCCTTGGCTGCCTTTTTTGTATGGATGGCACGTAGCTCCTCTTGGCTTAAAGGATCATAGTATCTTTTAAATTTGCTCCCATTGAGGAATCCAATGGTTTCAACTCCATCAAGAGTCTCCACATGAATGGTTCCTTGTGGGGTGATCTCACATATTCTATATGGTCCTTTTTTCGCATATTTCAACTTTGTCTTTTTGTTACACACTCCATACATAAGGACTTTATCACCAACGTTGATATCTTTGTTCTTTAGATGATGGTTCAAACCATTTCTTCCTCATATCTTTCTCCACAAGTGCATTTTGCACAGCTAATTGCCTCTCTTCATCTAGCCTTTCAAGGATATATAATCACTCAACTAAGCGGTTACCATCCCAACCTTCTTGAGAAGCTACTTGAAGACTAGGAACGGCAAACTCCCATGGCATAACCGCTTCTTGGCCATACACCATCTTGAATGGTGTGCAGTTAATGGCAACTTTGTACGCAGTACGATAAGCCCATAAAGCTGATGTAAGCTTTAAATCCCAATCTGTGCGATGAGCTTCCACCGTTTTGGTCAAGATAGAGATTAAGGTCTTGTTGGTGCTCTCACCTTGGCCATTTGCTTGTGGATAATAAGGTGTAGACTTATGGTGAGCTATCATAAAGTTGGTAGTGAGTTCTTGTATTACTCCATTTATAAAATGAGTACCATTGTCACTCACAATCTCAAAGGGACAACTAAATCTTGTAATAATGTTCTCAAAGAGAAACTTGGCAGTTGATTTCGCATCGGCCTTACGTGTCACCCTGGCTTCCGCCCACTTTGTCACATAGTCAGTGGAAACGATAATATATCGAGATTGAGTGCTACGAGCTGCCGAACTAATTGGGCCTACAAAGTCCAAACCCCATTTTTCAAATCGTTGAGTCACTTTAACAGGATGTAAGGGCATCCAATCCTTTCGTCGTGTGATCTTGTAATGTTGGCATTCATCACATCCTTTTGCAAAAAAGTGATGCATCCTTGAATAAGGTAGGCCACCAATAGCCTGATTGCAACACCTTTCTAGTTGTTAGTTCCCCTGAGAAATGTCCTCTGGCTATACCCATGTGGGCTTCTTGCAGTATGTAAAAATACTCATCCTCACGGGCACAACGTCTAAGAATATCATCCTTCCCTAGCCTGTAGAGAGTTCCTGCAATGAGAGAGTAAGGTTCACATTCTTTTAATAGTTTTCGAGCTATGTCTTTACGAAGCTCTTTAAACCATTAACTAGAAAGTTCACAATCTTCTCACTCCATTCAGATATGGTTTCGACTAGGAATAGACAAGTATCGGGCAACTCATCATCGACTCTAGTAGGGGCTTCACCATTGGGTATGCGAGACAAATGATCCGCCATGACATGTCTTTTACCAGGTCTCACCACAACGGTAAAATCAAACTCAAGGAGAATTAACAACCATCGTGTAATTCTTCCCATGGAACAAGGTTTATTTACTAGATACAACAAGGCTTGATGATCAACATAGAACACAAACTTGTTGGCCAGAAGGTAGTAGCGAAATTTTTTCACTGCATAAATCATACCTAAACCTTCTCGCTCTGTAGTGGTGTAGTTTCTCTCGGCATCATTCAATTGACGACTTGCAAAGCTAATGGGGTAGTCCAATTTATGTTCTCCTGGTTGAGCTAGAACACACCCAATAGCAAAGTTTGATGCATCAATATGCACATGAAAAATTACATTCCAATCGGGCACTCGTAGAATAGGAGCGCTAGTCAAGGTCTTTTTCAATGACTCATAAGCATGGTCACACTCCGCAGTCCATTGGAACTCAATAAGAAGCTTGTACAAAGGACGAGCTATCTCGGAAAAGTTTAGAATAAACCATTGGTAATAACCAACATGGCTCATGAACCTTTGAACTCCTTTATAGTTTGTACGTGGTGGCAATTCAACAATGGCTTTATTTTTTCTCTCATCTATGGAAATCCCATTTTTGAACACTATATGCCCTAAAATGACTCCATGTTTAACCCAAAATTGGCATTTAAAAGAGTTTAAGGAGATGCGATACAATCTACACTTCTCAAACACTTTTCGTAAGCATGATAGATGTTCTTTCCAAGAGGAATAAACACAAAGTTCATCTAAGAAAGCTTCACAAAACTCCCTCAAATATTCTCTAAAAGCAGTGTTTATTAATCTTTGAAAGGTAGCAGGGGCATTGGTTAAGCCAAAAGCCATAACATGAAATGCGAACACTCCAAATTCGGTTATAAAGGATGTTTAAGCTTGGTCCTCCAGCGCAATTGTGATTTGATTGTAGCCAGATGACCCATCTAAAAAGCTATAAGCTTCCTTCCCTGCAGCTCTTTCAAGCACATGTTCTGAATATGGCAAGGGGTAATGGTACCTCCTAGTGGCGGCATTGACCTTCTTGAGATCCACGCACACTCTGAGTTTCCCATTCTTTTTTGACACAATCACTATTGGAGACACCCATTCTAAGTGCTCAATAGGGTATATGAATCCGCATTCCACAAGCTTTTCAATCTCTTCTTGAATGATTTTTGCATATTTAGGATTCATTGGGTAGGGTCGTTGTTGAACTGGTTTAGCCATGCTATTCATGGGGATTGTGTGTTGCACCATGGAAGGTGGAACACCTTTCATATCATGATATGTCCATGCAAATATATTCCTAAATTCCTTGAGAAGTTCTTTAAGTACACACTCCTCAGTCTCTATCAGATCTTGGGTCTTGGGCAATGAAAACAGGTTTAGACTCTTCTCCTGGGTCTGCTAACTCTATTTCCTTAACTATCGTTGGTCCGTCATAGACTCCATTGCTCCCATCAATAGGTTTTCTTTGAGCCTTTGTATACACAACCTTACGTTCCTCTGTGGTATAGGATTTGAAATGTTCAGGTGCAGGGTGTAAGTTTGTGGGGTCCTGCTGTTCTGTGGACGGTGCTTTCACTTCCGATTCCTTTTGTTGTTGAGCTAACTCTCAATTTTGTCGTCTCCTTATGGTACGGCTCAACTTTGGCTTCTCTGTAGCCTCTAATTGTGCGATGTTAATGGGTTGTGGACTACACCACATAACGCTTTGAAGGCATTCACCCCAGTTATCTACCAACTTCCGGTGAGCATCACATGCCCCTATATAATTAAGCCATTCTCCGGTAGATTTCTTTTCATTTATTCTAGCACGCACATTTGCTCGATATCGTCGCCTCTTATATCTCTTACTCTTCTTGTTTAATTCTTGATTACTGCCTATCTCTAGTGAAGAGTCACTAGATGAATCACTACTTGTGTCTTCTGCTCCCTTGGATAGATTGTCATCTAGGTTACCACTCGACCCTGAATGGTTTGTCCCCACATTTGCACTAAGATTTAACTCAGATTCTTCGTCCTCAGAGTCAATTTCAATTAATGATTCTGAACCCAAATCATGTGGGCTATAGTCTTGTGAGGCGCTACTGGTTCCAATGCCAGTCAAACCTTCATCTTGTAGGTTATCAGAAGCTATATGCATTTCATCCCCCTCAGGTGTTACCCAGGTCGTCCCCCTATTTCCCTAGGTGTCTATGGTTGCTGTTAGGTGGACCCAATCCACATTGCCCGACTCTGTCGTACCTTTAAACATTGCTTCTAGCATGTTTAAAGGTACGAGTGGTGGCATTTCATCCCCCTCAGGTGTTACCCAGGTCGTCCCCCTATTTCCCCAGGTGTCTATGGTTGCTGTTAGGTGGACCCAATCCACATTGCCCGACTCTGTCATCCCAGGTAGTACATCCATATAAGGAGAATTTTCCCCAACATCACTACTGCAATGGGGCCGAGTGAACTGTGGTGTCAGATCTATGATCAATTATAAACCTGTTTCCTAGAAGATGTGCTTGACCAGTCACAAAATCCACTCGAATGACAGAATCTTGGAACTGCAAGTAGACATGGTTTTTAGACCAGTCATGCACCACTTTTGCTTCCCTCATGAAAGGATGTCCTAAGATTATCTCCGATGTCATAGTGTGTTTGGAGAAATCCATAAAAATGAAGGTAATCCTTATTTTATGTCCAAAGACCTTGATCTTGAGATCTTCTAGCATCCCAATAGGTTTAACAATAGACCCATTGTCCATCTTCACTACTATGGTTGTGGTCGCAAGGTGAGGTCTTTCCATAGTGTCCCAACAATTTTTAGTCACAATGCTAACCTCAGTGCCACCATCAAGGATTCCCTTCACAGTTAATCCCTTAGTAGTGATTGGTATGGTCGCATTGGATTCATCACCTTCAAAGTATTGTCCCAACTTGTTAACATGTATTTCTATAACAAGGTTCTCATCTAGGTTGGGTTGTGGATCTAAGTGTTCCTCCTCTATTGGCATCTCCCCAGCTCCATCCATCTGTGCAAATTGTGGTAGCCCAAACTTTAGTTCTCCATTGAGGACGGCTCGGAGAGTTGAGACTAGCTCAGGGTCTTTATATAGTTTGGACATGATGGTGGTTCTAACTTCTGAAGACATGAAACCCATCAATTTGGCAATGTTTAATGGCACCTTTTGGGCTTCGCTCCCTTGACATGGGGAAGATGGGATCTCCATTTCTTCGATAGGATCAAGTAGTCCCTCTGTATACATTCTTTCCATCAAGAAGTGAGTACGTCCACTTTCCCATGACTTTAAGTCACTTTCTTCTTAGATGACACTAGGTATGGCTAAGGGTCTATGGACTTGGTGAGGTTGTTGTTGCGTAGGGAACACCGTGTCTGTAATCTGGATCTGCCTAGGTGTTGGTTCTAGATCCCTTTGGGTATCTTCTACCATAAGGCCCTATCTTCTTCTTGGATCCTGGCCATTGTGGCTCATGAAGATCTTCCTTGTTGGTTTCTATCTTAGTGGTCGTTTTGGTCTCCATGGTTTCACCTGAATCCGAATCCTCTTCAGCGTCGTTCATATATACGGGGTCGTCACCAGTCCCTATGTTGGTCTTTGAACTCGAGTCTGACTTCGCTGCTTTTTGCGATCTCTTCCTTCCTGTTTTCTTCTTTTTCTGAGATTGGGCAATTGATGGCGTGTCTCTTTCCTCAAGAATTTAATTTTATTTTTGGAGCATTGATCGTGTGAGTACGTTTACTGGTACCACAGATGTACTTTGTGATGGCTCCTCGATAACTTCAATTAAGTTTAATGGCGCGATCTTCGGTGCATTTGGATTATTTGGACATTGGACAATCAAATGATCTATGCCACATCGATTACACATGAGTATCGGCATTGTAGACGTGCTCGCTCGATTAGTTTGCATTAGTGTGGAGTTCTTTTGTAGCCTAATAGGACACTCGGCTACACAATGTGGACTTCCACACTCATAGCATTGAAGAGGTGGTCTCTTAGCAGTGTAATTGATATTTTGGCCTCTTGCAGCAAGAGCAACTACTTGATAGACATGTTTGACTTGTCCCCAATAGTCCTCCATGTAGTATTGTGGACTTTCTTCAAGCACATCTATCCGATAGGCAATATTAGGGTCTATATCTTCCTCACAACCTTCCAAACAAGCAATAGATGACTCACAACCTACTTGATTCACAGAAGTGATTCTTGGATGTGGTGGTTGCGGTCCTAGCACTGGAGTAGTAAAGGTGTTGTTTGAACAACATTTTGGGCCCTAGGGACCATGTGTTTTGCTTTTTGTTCAAGAGGTGGGGCCATCATCAATGCAGGCACTCGAGGTGTGTTTGTCCATGCTAAGGTTGGTCTATTGGCCATCACGCGCTTAAATACTATGCAATCCTTAGCTTGATGACCTACCTCCCACAGGCATTGCAGTTTCCATTGAATTTTACTCTAAAAGTAGGGCATTCACTGGTACTATGCGGTCCATAGCATACTGAGCACCATTGTTGCTCCCTTCTTGGATACATATGATTGTTTTGCGGAGCATGATTATCTCTAAGACTCTCTTGAATAGCCTTGGTGAGATCTGCTAAAGTCATCTCAGATATCTTTGGCTCCTTAGCAATAGGCTTTAGGGTCATTGGCTGATGCCCTGATGCTTGCGAGCTAATAGATTTAGGCTCAACAGACACTCTTTCTCCTTGAATCATTAAATTTATCCTCCAATTGGATCGCATTGGTGGTGACTGCTTCCCAAGTGGTGATACCTCTAATGACTAAGCCATTGTAGATATCCTCATGTCGTAATCTCCTAATGAATCTATCAAGCAATTAATTATAATTGAAGCGCTCATTTGGATTACAACGAAAATTCAAATGCTTCAAGCAACTAATAAAGTCTCTCACCGACTCTCCTTCCTCTTGTTGGGCTTTCTGGAGTTGAGAGGCTACTCCCGAAAGCACTCCCTCTTGTATGTATTCTTTCAAGACCAGTCTCCTAAGAGTAGGGTAAATCGTTTTTTCTTCCACCCTTAGGGTTCTATACCAATCCGGAGCCTTTCCACTTAAGGTTAGGCTTAAAGCATTGCTCTTATGCAGGTCATTGTGTTCTCCTAGAGAATCGCATATTTGTTCAAACACTTCGAATGCTTTCTCACATCCCCGTCTCCACTAAATTTTTGTGTGAGCTTGGCTATTTGTACTGCCTTACTTCTAGGCTCTCTATCAGGCGTGTTACGCATATTCTCATCAATAGATCGACCGATAGCTTGAGAAAATGTTGCCAAGTCACCTAAGTGAGCAGGCACCGTGGGTGAAGGCGCTCCAGAGACTACATGTGGAGTAGGTATTGGCATTGGGCTTGGCGCATAAAAAGCCCTTGGATTCCACATTGGGTAGGATGTTGTGCCATGGGGTGGCCCAAAGTTCATATGTGTGGCCCTAGGTATAGCAGATGTCGTATGTGACATGCTAATGCTAGCCGGTATGTTCCCATGGAAATAAGAGCTTAGGTGTTGTGGTTGTGGAGCATAGGTAGTTGAAACAATGGGAGGGGTAGGAACTACATGAGTACGAGGACCCATGGGTGTATACGATTGGTACACACTTGTAGGTACTGTTGCAGGCATTGAGCTACCATGTATTGGTGCTTTACTAACAAATGAGGTCCATGGCGTGTTTCTCGGCATGACCATCATTGGGGTAGGCATGGTAGCCGTGGTGTCATCAAGGGAAAGATGAGCTAGACTTGGAAAGGTAAAGCTATCACTTGTGGGCTCAGATTGCACTGAGACCCCTGGAGAAACAACATATGGAGGATCCATCGGACTTACCGAGGGAGTCTCCATTTGCGATAAGGTCGGTTGTTTAGCCTTTCCTGTATCCAAGAATCTCATGAGACCCGTTGAAGGCATGTTGATCCCCTTGTTCTGTCTCTCTAACTCAATGACCCTATGGATGACCTCACAAACTGTTTGTTGTTGATCCTCTACACTAGTAGCACCCATTGTGGATTGTAGGACATCTAACCAACCCACGTGATAGGTGTGACCTGTGTATAGATCGGTTAGAGTTTTCGTTTGTAGTTCGTACTCCCAGTTCTCCTTTAAGAACGCTCCATCTAGGATTGAGGTGCTAGGGGTGTCCTTTGAGCTAGATGCAATGTTGCTTTCTAGAGGTTGCCCTTTAGCGTTTGCTAAGTCAGGAGCACTTGATTGCTCTCTTAGCAAGGATATTGACATAGGGGCTTTCGCTTTTAACTCTCTTCGTTGCTCCACCTTGCGTAAGCTGTTGACTTCCTTTTCCCTAGCCGCAATGATATATCGCTCAACCTCTTGCACTTCGGCAAGGCTTCTACCATCGGGTAATATGACCTCGGAGGGAAATAACTTTGAAGAGTCAGGAGGTGCAGTGAATGAAGTATTCACATGCACATTCTCTAAGGGCATACAGTCTACGTTGGTCGTGAATGGAGAATTTACTTCCCCACCCCCTCATTTACATCATTAGCCCCATGTTTGGAGTGAGTGGCTCTACTAAATGTTTCCTTCAAGTGGTTAAGCGCGCTCGGCTCGGACCGTGGACCCATGGCATGCATGTCTTGGCTTGAGCTATCGGGATTAGGCATTGGGAAACCCTCCATGACGTCATAGTCAGAGGAAGAGTCACTAACCGCTATGTTCGGGTCTTTGTTTGTACTACCTTGGGTCCCCGCCGAGGGTCCGGAACCTAAGGTAGGCGGATATTGAGAACTCGCGTAAGTCAAAATTCTCTCTAGTTGCTCCGTCTCTAGCACACGACCACATCACAAATGCATGTGCCTTTGACACCCTACAAGCGTCGGCGAATAACTTTGAAGGTTAACCGCTTACTTTTTTAGGCGTCTGTTTTCACTCGTTTTTTTTTTTTTTTTTTAATGATCGGTTTTTTGATTAAAGTGTGTGATAGCTCAAAACGAGCATATCACTCAGAGGGTCGCGGTGTGCTTTACAACACAACGTTCGGTCACCTGAAGCTCCGTTGGTCCTCAAAAAGGTCGATTTTTAGCTACGTGTGAAACTAAAATACGTAATTTTAAAGGGTGATTGAGGCCAGAGCCTGAGCGTGAGCTTTGGCTTAGGTCTGGGAGATATTCTCGATCTCGATCCTACCTTTAGTTTTTTTAAATTTTTTTTTTTTTTTTTTTGGGATAAGGTCACCGCGGCCTGCGCGCGAGCACACACACACACTCTACCTACCTACCTACTTACAACTAATACACCTACTGTTACACACTAACACATTTCATTAGCTCTCACATATCTACTTTCTACTTATTGTACTTTACACTACACAGAACTAACAACCTTAATACTAAGACCTTATCACAGAGAAAACACAGTAACCTTTCAAAACTTCATTAACAAAGAAATACACAGTAGCAACGCAAAATCCTTCTTCTCAACACACACACCTTCCTTCACTAGCTTTTCTACAATTGAAATTGCACCACAAAAGAAGCACAAAGTGCCATTCAAGCTTAGTGTATGGCATTCCTCGGCAACGGCGCCAAAAATGTGCGCGTTTGTCGCACGTGTCAATGCAAGGAACTTGCCGATACACTGTGTGCGAGCCACAAATGGCTCCAAGCACACAACAAGCCTAAACTAGTAAGCTCAAAGATGGCGACAGTGTGTCACTCACCGCTCTACGATTGCTGTCATGGAGGATTCCTCACCGCGAAGAAGAGGGAGACGCCGCTACGCTGCGCTCAACCGCCTCGCCGCCGTCGTACCACCGCAATGCTCGATCGCACTCTCTCTCTCTCTCTCTCTCTCACACACACACACACACACACACACACACACACACACGCATACACACACCCAAAAGGAGATGAAGAAGAAGAAGATGGAGATGGAGCAAGAGCACTCTTTAATTGCACAAATGAGAGAATGAGTGAATTTTAGGTTTAGTTGACTTTTATATGAGCTTGCCCCATTCACACTTGGGCGCCCATGCTTAGCCAACTAATCCCTCGAATGTCCTAGTTAGAGTGCGCCTCTCATCGGCGATCACTCTTACCCTTTTCCTATTGGACCAACAAGCCCGGTACCTGACTCTACCAAATAAATAATACGACGTCCGTTGTAGGTGATAGGAATGTGCGTGAGGGTTAACAGTTGCACTTTGTAGTTTTACCCCCCATAGTCGAATGCCTACCTTCAAACTCAACCCCTCCAATAGCAGGCTCTAATCCTATAGCTCCATGCCATAGTTGCCTCTACAAGGTCCTGTAACCGGTTTCTTTGCCGTATCTCAATCATGTGGATAAAGCGATCACTCAAAGATGAGGTGAAGATAAGGCTCACCTCAAGCGATGTGTCTGAGGGTAAGAGGGGCCATGCCGCCGCCGAAGGCGGCGTCGTTTTTTTTAGTCTTATATATAAGATACCGTAAAGGTAATCTTTAATGTAATTTAAATTTAGGTTTAAATGCTTTAATCCTTAAGGGTAATCATCTTGTGTATATATACATACATACATACATACACACACACACACACATATATATATGTATATATATATATATATATATATGCTACCTTTAAGGTGACGACCTAAGTTAATAGATTCCTTTAAGGTAATCCTTTAAGGTTTAAATGCGTCTATTAAATTTTAGGATGTAGGGAAAAGTCTTTTACTGACCTTTCTCCCGACCTTTCCTCGTAAAAATTGTGATTGCATGGTGATTGTCGGGGAGCCGAGAGCCATGGAGAGCGCAATTTTTACGAAAGGAAAGGTCAGTAAAATTCCTTAACGGTCGTCTTTCTTGACCGTCAAGGTCCAAGGGAGGAGGGTCGATGAGTGTTTTTTGACCACACTCAAATTGAGTTGTTGGCACCCTCGAAAGCAATGATTGCGTGTCTAAACGCAATGATTGGTTGGCGCTACATTTGTTGGCAATATTAATTCCCTGTGTCAACTTGCCAGAGATCCATTGGCAGAGATCCAATGATCACATGAGTAGATTACATAAAGTAATGTTGAGAAGATGGACGGTGCAAATTAATTGTCCCCGATCTTGGACCTTGATGATTAGTGAAGAACTAGACTTAAACTTGGATCAATGAAACTTTTTGTGGTTTGTTGCTTCATATATGTAGGTTCGTAGTGTTGCATTTATATGAGATGGACCCTTTTTCCTTCTCAGTACAAAGTCCCAAAACATGCAAGCTATATGTATATATGATGAACAACTCTGCTTTAGATTGACAAGACTCAAGAGTTACATGAGTTTTTTGACAAAGGGTTCACCTAGGCTTTTGCTAGAGTTTTTTGTACAAAGGGTTCACCTAGGCTTTAGTTTTTTCATGTAAACTCGAAGCTGCTGCTCAACGGGGGGAAGTCAAGGTTTAACTTTGCCCGGTAACAATCAACTTCTCACCAAGATATTTACAGATGACTCCCTCCTCTTTTTGAAAGCTTGCCCTCAAGTACTCAGGAAGGCACTAGAGATTGTGCAGATATTTGCTATGGATTCGAGGTCAAAGTGTAGTATTGAGAAGTCTAGATTGATATCTTTGACAAAAAACGACTCATTTGACCTATCAGTTTGTTCAGGAGATATTGTGTCTAAAGGAAGGATTTTTCGACATTTGGGTGCCCCCTTGGGGGTGGACGTTACACACAAGCAAATGTTCTAGTGTGTCCTAGAGAAGATCCATCAAAAAATGAGAAGGTGGGAGTATGTGCTGCTTCCCTTCCAGAGTTGGGTCAGAGTGATCAACTCATTTATGCTTCCTTATATTGACTTCACTAGCCCACGCCTCAAAATAGCCAAATGTAATTGGAAGGAGTTTTTGAAACCTGTTCAAAGATTCTTATGGAGGAATAACACTAAAACCTCGTCGCTGTGGAAATGGGCAAAGTGGGAAGGTATTGCTTGACCGTTTGGTCCAAGGTGGCCTTGGAATTCTCAACCCTGCAGTTAATGTGGATGCCATGTGTGCCAAATTTGTGATCTCAATAAAAAAATGACCAGTCTTGGGCTGTCATGACCACGGATATGATAGCCAAGGCAAAACTATGCTCTGAAGGTGGTCACTAGAAAGGGCTCAAGGTGCACGACAAATTATTAGCTGCGAGGTGGTCTTGCCTGAGATTGGGTGGCATCACGGGAGAGTTGGTACATAAGTGCAATAGAGCAACAAGGGTACTAGAATGGGGTGAATTAATCAGATACTTCTAGAACTCCATCGCACACTGGTTCCCTTGGCTGTCTAAAGCTGATGGTGTAATCTTGAACCCGTATTGGAGAGAAACTGCAAGACGAATCAACAATAAAGGACTCTAGTGGTTGAGCCACTTCTGGGATAGAAATAGCAAGTGCTGAAAATCCTCTGACTAGGTGGCAGCCCAGTTTCAACTCAATGGCATTGAGAAGGTGCTTGTTGCTAATAGAGTGGTAGAACACCTCCTGGACAATATTCTGATGATGATATGTGAATCTACTTTTGAGTGGAAAGCTTGGAAATGGCCTTTCAGTAGCCAATTCTTTAAACCTCATACCAAGGGCATCTATCAAGTGTTAGTACACAAGGCCGATTGGTTTGCTTCTTTGAACAAGCAGTGGAAGAAACAAAGGACGGAGGCTAGATAGGTTGAGGTCACGAAGAACATTTGGAATCCACAATTGCCTCGTTTTATGAAGACATTTCTCTGGAAGGTACTGTGGAGGACCTTGCCGATAGGCGTCAAGATTCAAGCACGTGGTATCAGGTTCGATGGATGCTCTTGATGCAGATTGGGTAGCGAAGACCTCGTCCACCTTTTCATGGAATGCCCGGCTATTAGAGGCCTATCAGGAAAGTGCAAATGGATACAAAGAATGTGGAAGATAGGGTTTTTCAAGAAGGATTTGTGCCTTGGTGGGAAATAATTTTGAAGTTCTACACTTCTAATTTGTACTCAAATTGTCAGATAATGTTTCTTCAGTAATATTTGGAAGGCTAGGAACTGCCAGGTCTTTCATACTGACCTCTCTGTGGCTAGGTTCTCAGAGATTGTTCAAGAAAGTAAGGAGATAATTTATGTGGTACGTAAAAGGTATAATTCAGATGATTGGCTTAGGGCGATCCTCTCCATCCGGTAGAGACGTGCCTTGTAAAGGTTTGGGTGTCTGGTTTGAATAAGCTCTGATGTAACCTTCTGTCCTTCAAGGCTCGGCTTGAGCTTGAGGCTGTTTTGTAATTTTTATTATAATACAATCACTCACAATTGTGAGTTTTACAAAAAAAAAAAAGATTTTTCATGTAAAGCTCTTAACTAAAGTAAGTAGGGTTCTTCAAAGACCTAACCTATCCATCCCTTGGCTGTCTAAAGCTGCTAGTGTAATTCTGAAATCTTATTGGATAGAAATTGCAAAGAAGATGAACAATAAAGGACTCCAGCTGCTGTTGGTCCATTTCTGGGATGGAAATCACAAGTGTTGGAAATCCTCTGACCAATTTGCTGATCGGTTCCAACTCAATAAAATTGAGGAACTATTTGTCAACAGAATTGTAGAAGGCCTGGACAATATTCTGATGCCGATCTAGGAATCTACTTTTGAGTGGAAAGCTAGGAAATGGCCCATGAGTAGCCAATCCTTTAAACCTCATACCAAGGGAATCTATCAAGAACTAATGCACGAGGTTGATTGGTTCGCCCCTCTTAACAAACAGTGGAAGAAACAATGGTCAGAAGCTCGATGGGTCGAGGTCACAAAAAACATTTGGAAACCACAGTGGCCTCATTTTATGAAGATATTTATGTGGAAGGTGCTGTGGGGGGCTTTGCAAACAGGTGTTAAGAGTCAGACACGTGGTATCGGGCCCTATAGATATTCAGGGTGTGGACTTGCTAGCAAAGACCTCGTTCACATGTTCACAGAATGCCCGTCAATAAGAGGCCTGGCAGGGAAGGTGTGCAAATGGATACAAAGAATGTGGAAGATTGGGCTTTTCAAGAAGGATATGTGCTTTGGTGGGAAACAGTTTCGAAGCCTTGCCCTTCTAATCTATACTCAGATTGTTAGATACTATTTCTTCAATAATATCTGGAAGGCTAGGAACTATCGTGTGTTTGATAGCGACTTCTCTGTGGCTAGCTTCTTAGAGATTGTACAAGAAAGCAAGGAGATAATATATGTGATATGTAAAATGCAAAACTCGGATGATTGGCTTAGGGCGACCCTCGCCATTTGGTCGAGCCTTGTTGTGTAAAGGACTGGGCTTTTGGTGATAGTTCGTTACTCGGTACTTCTATTGTAACAATCCGCCCCTCAAGGCTCGGATGAGCTTGAGGCCGTTCTGTATGTTTCTTGTTGGTATTCTAATACGACCACTCACAATTGTTAAAAGGTATTCCTAATGGCTTCAAAAAAATTAAAAGGTATTCATAATTCAAAGATTCCCTTAACAACAAGAAAAACGATGCGCTAGTCTATAGCACGTAACATCGGGCAATGACAAGCACGTAGATTTTCAACAGCTTTAGCTAAGAAGGACGAATACAACATTTTGAGAGAGAGAGAGAGAGAGAGAGAGAGAGAGAGAGAGAGAGAGAGAGAGAGAGAAAGCAACACTGAAGGAAAAATGAAGGAGAAAAGAAACACCTCTTAACATGGACAAAAAAGGTCTTTTGACTTTCCACCTTGGTCTCTCTTTTCATTTCCTAAACTCACCCTTCACTTATACACTTAATATGTTTTGAAAGAATTTTGATTTTTCTAAGATTGGGGTGACCTAATTGTGAGTTTTTCCACAAAAAAAAAAACATTCTATAGGTCTCAAAGTTTCCTCATGGTCGCAAGCCTCCATTAAACTACAGGAGTAATTTATTCAAACTAGGATGGATACATGCACAACATTCCTGAGTCACTGCCGTAAACCACCCAAGCAATCCCCCATGGTGCTCACCCTTGCACCCAGTCAAAAAGAAAATACGCGCATGATCAGATAGGTCATAGTTGCATACCTTCACTTGCACAATTAGATCACTTAAGCATATAGGCATATGAATAGTCACTTAAGTCATTTATCCCGAGAAAAAGATCCTTCTATTAGTTACTGAAACTGCCCACGAGGCTACAACCACCTCTACTAGAGAGGAAAACAACAATCATAAGGGGAGACTCTCCCAATGACAAACAACATATGTACAATGAGGCTAAATCAAGAGATGGGAGGAGAAAAAAGCCAGATAGGTGAGCGGTAGTGCCATCTCAGCACACCCTGGACCATGGTGAAGAAAGGCCCATGGCGCCAGAGTCGAAGGAAAGCCTCACTACGCTCCCGCATGTGGTCGGAGCTGCCCTAGAGTCTCTCAAATTGTCTACTGAGAGTATGGATCAGCTCTAGCCAAAGATGTTGAACAGTCTCTGCTAGTGGTACAAGGCGAGCCTCAAATATGTGAAAGCAGAGGGCCCACCTGATGAACCAGAGTGTCAGGCCGCAGATGAGCTCCCAACACTCCTCTCTCTCATTGCACCACTCCTATGGAGTAAGCTCTGTAGTAGGCTGGGGTGTAGGTCGACCCCCCTGCATCATTATCATCCTGCTAGTGGAGGATAGCTCAAACTGAAGTGTCGGGCCTGTGAGAGTGGACCAAGCAGCTGCCCCCCAAGTGTACCATCGTGTCGTGGAAAGAATTGGCATCAGCCAAAGGACACGAAGCCAAACCTGCTGGGCCAAAGGAGAATCCCAAAGACAATGGCCCCGACTCTCCACAGGATGGTCACAAGCTGCCAATGCTGTCAAGAGACCACTATGTACTAGCCAACTCCCAACTGCTGTAGCTCGATGTGAAACCAGCCACTGGAACAAAGTGACTCGCCGTGGCTGTCTGGAGTCACACAACCTCTCCCAAAAAGCTGACAAGAACTCAGCTGTGAGACCCTCATCCTTCCAATGAGGTGCTGCAGCAGGACGCGTCTCTCTCTGTGCTGCCAATATGTGTCGTCCTAGTCGAACAGTTACTGAAAGCCTTCCCCAACTTCTAGTTGGTTAGGTAGGATTTGCAGGGCAGGCTTTGGAGATGAATTGCTTTTTAGAGCCAAGTGATTTCAATTGTAAAAAAGGAATAAAGATTAGGAAACCTTGAACAATCCAACCAAGTAAATAGGCACAAGGGCATTTTGAGAATTCTTGAAATTTGAAGGGAATTTCCCTTAAAAAAAATATATATCTCTCTCTTTTTCTCTCTTTGTCTTCCCTTTCCCACGTGTCATCTCTCTCTCTCTCTCTCTCTCTCTCTCTCTCTCTCTCCCCACACGTTGAGATCCTTGCCTTAATCAAGTTTTCTTTTGATTTCAAAAGAGGATATCTTTGAAGATACCCTCTAATTCAACCCAAAAGTAAAATTGGTTGGATCTACTTGTGAGTTTTGCAAAAAAAGAAAACATTTTTTTTTAATAGCAAAAAAGAAAACATTATATACGTAATGCATATATTGTCACGGTTGCAAGCCTCCATAAAACTACAAGACTAATACATTCAAACTAGGATGGATACACGCAGAGCATTCTTGAATCACTGTCGTAAACTAGCCAGGCAATCCCCCATGGTGCTCACCCTTGCACCCAATCAATTTAAAGAATTACACGCGCATGATCCCATGCCGACACCATGCCATCGTTGCTCCTACTGGTTCCACTTGCTCCATCATCTTTCTATTGACACTTACCCATCGTCGTTGTCACCATCTGCTGCCACACCTTTGTTGTCTAGGTCTTATTGCCACTTGTTCTAGCTCTTGCACACCACCCCAACATTCATCCACGCCACCCCAACATTCGTCCTTGTGGCGATTGAGCCCCATTCCTCGCTTCCAATTTGTTTCTCTCTCTCTTCCACGTGCCCTCCTACCTGTTTTCTCCTCGAAAGCCTCCCTTTTCTTCAACATTGCAATGCCAATTCGGTATCTCTGTAGATGCTACCCAAAGAAATGGGTCCTAAATCGTGAGCACATACATACTCACCTAGTTTAAATGCTTACTTTTAGGTAATCCTTTAAGGTAACTACATAAGTTTAAATGATTCCTTTCAGGAAATGCTTTAAGGTAAGCACTTATGTTTAAATGCTTCCTTTTAGGTAATCCTTTAAGGTAACTAGATAAGTATGTCAACAGATAGAATGCCTAAGATGGGGGCAAATCTTGGTCATTGGTAAATAAAAGATCTCAGAATGACAAGAGTATGGGCTTTGTGTATCAAGGATGTGGAGGCGGGGTGATAGCCGTTGTAATTTTGATCCCTAGATGTTGTCATGGCTTTACATGAGCATGACAAAACCTTGTAATTTTTTGGGCTACTCAATATAATCCACTCACAATTGTGAGTTTTGTTATTAAAAAAAAAAAAAGTTAACTGCATAAGTTAAAATGATTCCTTTGAGGAAATGCTTTAAGGTAAGCACTTAGGTTTAAATGCTTCCTTCTATACTATATATCTATACTATATACTATATATGTATACTATATATAAAGCAGCTTAAATTTTTCAAAGAAGAAGAGACCTTCCATGTGTCACCCATTGCTTCACTTAAATTTTTTTTACTAAACATCTAATCTAAAGTGCAAACTCTAAGGGGTAAGAGTGGTGGAATGACCTTTTGACAATCTTTTTCACATTGGAAAGTCAAAAGACTTACTTTCTTTCTTTTGCCAATACTTTTCACTCTACATAGGGTAAATGTATCATGTTAAATATGCCTCATAAAAGACCAGGTAAATTGGAGGGGAATTTTACTCCTTAATATAAATTTGATTTTTAAATTTGAAGATATATTAGGATTATTTTTTGAAAGGGGATTTTTCCAAGATCAATATTGATATTATTTTAATAAATTAATAATTTAGTATTTTAAAATTTTAAAAAATTATTCTAAAGAGGCACTCCTATACTCTATCTTAAAGTTCTTATGAAAATTGACACTTCCATGTGTTGCGAGCAAATGTGGTACCCCGTCCCCTCACACACTGAGTTGTTGATTGTTGCGATGAGTGTGTATGCACGCATGAGAGAGAGAGAGAGAGAGAGAGAGAGAGAGAGAGAGAGAGCGGAAAACTCGAAAGTTCAGTATGTTTCGATAAATAGAGGGGGGCTTGCTTGCTTATCGCAAAGTTAAGCCAACAACATGCCACCTCCAAATGTAGTTCAAGTTTATTACCCGGAGAGAGAGAGAGAGAGAGAGAGAGAGAGTTGGTAAAGTGAGAAGATTTTTGCAAAGTCCATTGTTAGATTCGACAAGAGTGCATTTGCTTGTGTGAATCTGGTTCTAAGATCATGGGTAGGCTACTACCAACGCACGAGCACACACACACACACACGTGTGTGTGTGTGTGTGTGTGTGTGAGAGAGAGAGAGAGAGAGAGAGAGAGAGAGAGAGAGAGAGATCAGAGAACATCGCTCAATGAGAAGAAGACAGTAGAGACAGGTTGTGTTTGTGATATATGTTTTATATATATATATATGTGTGTGTGTGTGTGTATATATATATATATATATACACACACACACACACACACACACACACACACACACACACACACATACATACTCAAAAGAGGCTTATTTTTATTACTTGAAAAATCTCTTAGAATGCCCTGATGATGACAAATTTGAGAGAAAAAGACTCTTCTAAAGATAGTAAAATTTTCCACGGTAAGTTAAATGGAGGGAGGATAACAACAACCTTGAAAGATAGGCGGTTCCACCAAAATCACACGCTGCAAAAACTCTCTCTCTTTAAATATATCCAAATATATGTATACATATACATACATACATACATACATATATATATATATATATATATATAAGTGAAGAGTAAGACTATGAATAAAAAGCCTTTTGACAATGAAAAGCCAAAAAACTTTTTTTTTTGGACAAAAGACTTTCTACTCTACTAGGGTAAATCATAGAAAAAAGATAAACTTGAGGGGAATTTTGCTCCTCACTGCAAATTTTGCTTTGAAGATATATTTGGAAAAAAAAAATTCAAGGGAATTTTTTCAAGACCAATATTGATATTATTTTGTAATTTTATATTTTAAAATTTTAAAATTTTTCTCTAAAGAGTCACTCCTATACTCTTTCTTAAAGTTCTTGAAAAATCGACACCTCCATGTGTCACGAGCAACAGTGCTACACCCCTCCCCTCCCCCACCAAGTTGTTGATTGTTGCGATGAGTGTGTGTATGCACGCGTACACAAGAGAGAGGCTAAGAAAAACTCAAAGGTTGAGTATGTTTCTACGATTAAAGGGGGACTCGCTTGCTTATGGCAAAGTTAATCTATCCACATGCAAACTCTAAATGTAGTTTAAGTTTGTCGCGGGAGCAGAGAGAGCGAGAGAGAGAGAGAGAGAGAGAGAGAGAGAGAGAGAGAGAGAGAGAGAGAGAGAGAGAGAGAGTAAAGAGAGGAGGTTTGTGAAAAGCCCATTATTAGATTTGGACTCTAAACAAAATTCTGAGCATACCACAGTGATCAGCACCTTAAGGAGAGTCTGTGGTTCAAATTTGGGTTCATTTTGAGCAAAAAGATAGGATGTCTCCTGCATGATTTTGAGACCAAAATTCTACTGTGACCATACCATGTTGTCATATAGCCTTAGATAAGCCCCCTAGACAAATTTAGTCCAATTTGGAGTTGATTTGACTTTGGAATTCATCAGAACGGACATCAGGCTTTTGGAACAGATTCTTGATCATTTGACCAACCTATAGGTGTCAGAATCAAAAAGTAAAAATAGCTGTGAGTTTAGCACATCAAGGGGAAGCTACAGTGCAAGTTTGAGCTGAAACAGAGAAAAAAGACATCCTACGCGTAGGATGTCTCTAGGGTCATAAAGTGGTCAAAATTCTACTTTGGCCATATAGGGACGTTCTAAGTGTCTCAAGGATTCCAGATCTTTTTTCAAAAGTGAATTTGGACCTTGGTTGGCCTATTTACCAAGCAAAGACAAGAGTTGTCAGACATCCTACTCTTGGAGTGCACTAGAAGCTCTTGCAACCCAAATCTTGACCTATTGGCATTTAAATTCAATTCTAAGCATACCATTGTGTTGCTGAGCACTAGGAGAATCTTGGGATCAAGTTTGGACAAAATCTGAGCAGTTAGACATCCTACGCGTAGGATGTCTCCAGCTTGATTTAGGACTCCAAACCAACCTATGAGCACACTACTGTGATCAGCACATCAAGGAGAGTTTGGGGTGAAAATTTCAAGTCATTCTGAGAAAAAATACATCCTACGCGTAGGATGTCTCAAGGCCATTTTTAGGTCCAAATGAAATTCTGAGCATACCATTGTGTTGCTGGACTTAAGGGGAGTCTCTGGACCAAATTTTGTTAAATTCTGAGCATATAGACATCCTACGCGTAGGATGTCTCCAGGCCAGTTTTAGGATCCAACTGTACTTTTGACCATACAGGAGTGTTCACAGTGTCACAGAGATCCCAAATCTTTTTTTAAAATTGAATTTGGACTCATTTTGACCATTCTAAACTGCATTTCACTATTTTGGCCATAACTTTCACAAACGGTATCGGATCGAAAAAGTTTTTATACCAAAACGTAGACTGAGAGCAACCATTTAGTTCAACTGAGAAAAAAACGTTGTTTGAGGCCTCAAAATTCATCCTCAAGTTAGGGGTGTCTGAAAGCGACAATTTGCGAGAATTGTGACGAAACGGTTGCGGTTTTGGACATAGTTTCGACTTTTCCCTAACCAAAGAACTTGAGTGACAGTGGACTAAGTCTACTTGAACCAAGAAAAAGCTCTTAAGCCCAGAAATCATGTCTACCCTAGATTCAAACGTAGCTTACACAAGCTTGGAGATCCCTACGATAAGAGGAATATCCTCCCACAATGGATCTTCCAAACTTGCAATTGATAAAGATCCATCTTGTTGAGAGAGTTTGGATGATTGGTCATGAGAGTGAAGGACTATATAGATACATTGATGACAATGAGGTCAATCTTTATAGGTTCTCAGATCCATACCTAGAAGAGATAACGGATTACAAGCTCTTATATATCTACACATACGGAGTCGACTGTCAATGGATATCTATAGTTGTCGACAAGTATGGACGAGAATATAGAGTTGTAGAAAGGACAAATCCACAGACTGTACTAGAAAGAGGTGGATATTTGGTCAATGAAGGACCACAAATGCCTCCACCAAACATGAGAATTCCTATAGGAATTCCAAGAAGAGAGCCACCAGGATTCTCTTCAAGAGCGATAACGAGAGAAGGATTGGGAGAGTCTCTGGTTAGACTTGTAGACAATCGACGAGTTAGACCATCCCAAGTCCAGAAATGGGTAAACAGAAAATACTCCGGAGATAAAGATCCGAGAGATCATGTAACGACTTTTAGAAGAGTGATTAGAGCAAAGGAAGTTTCAGATTTTGCGACAGAGTTTGCGGGATTTGGATTGACTCTAGAAGATGATGCAGTTACATGGTTCGACTCGGTGGAAAAATGGGATTTTGAGACCCTAGATAAGTTGTTTGAGGAGTTTATTGAAGAATTCTCGCCAAAAGGCATTGCTCACAAAATGGTCTTGCAAATCCATAGATTCAAATAGAAAGAGGATGAATTAGTACGCAAAGCATCATTACGGCTCAAGAGATATGTTAAGCTCTGTCCGAGAGCGGAATTACCTACGCAAGCACGACTGATGATGATCTTTATCCAAGGAATGAGACATGCGGGCCTTCAAAAGGATTTGCATATGATAAGGAGGATGACGCTAAACGAGTTGATCAAAGAAGCTCTTTATCTAGTGGATAACTGTGAGACATACAAAGAAAAGTACTTAAAGAGTCAAGGATTCTGACACATCCTCTCAGCACACTGTTTCACAGATAAGTGAGTCCATTGCCACGCCAACGGCACCTATTGATCAAGAAAATCTTATCGACGACTTGGTCAAGAGGTTGATTCCTCTTGTAAGGTCTGATTTGGGAGAGCCGAAGTGGTGTTAAATTGAGAGAAAATGGACGAACCATACTGGGGAAGAGTGCTATTATAGCATGGAAAATGCTAGGGAGAGGTATGTACAACCTGTTCCAGAATCACCTACTCCACCTAGATACATTTCGGGGAATGCACGAGGACCGGTAGGAGTTTTAAGGCCACAGTTTGTCTTAGGACAACAACCTCCGCTGCCAGGTGCTAGAATGCCGGTAGACATGAGATACATGCCAATGATGGAAGCATTAAATAAACCAACGCCACTACCAACTACAATGTGGTATAGCAACCAAAGTGAGTACTACCCTTCGGAGCAACAAAATGTGAGAGAAACACATGGAATGGTGAGGCCGGTACAACCTCCACCTCCTGGGTTTCAGTCGAAAGAAAGAAGGTATGAAATGGACGAAAGGACATTGCAATTCATTGCAAATAACGGCTTATCTAGGTCAAAGCTTGCTTATAGCCAAGAGAAAATGCTAAAAGAATCTCCTCAACCAGAGACAGATTGTCACAAAAGTCGTGACAACCACTTGGTCAAACAATGTCCTCATACGGAGATCACTGAAGTAAATGCCTATTGTCTTGAGTGTGGCATCACTCACTTGATCCCCGATTGCCCGAAAAACCCAAACCAAATCAGGACAAATGTATTAGGGATTGTTCAGCTACCTAGTAGCTCAGAAAATGAAAATGGCGTACCAGTTCAAGTGGTTACGAGAGCACAAGCTCAAAAGAAAGCTGATGAGAATCCAGAGACAAAGAACACTTTCGAAAAGTGACACGAGTCCAAAGACAGATGATGGATCAAAGATAGACGCACCTAGTCAGAAAACCCAGAGCAAACGAAATAGTTGAAAAGCTAGAAAGACTAGGATGAAAGCACGCAGGGAACGAGAGAAAAAATCCCTAGCTGAGAAGCTTACCAAAGCTGAGAAGAATATAAAACAACATGAGGAAAAGGAGGCACGTTCTCTTACACAGATGGTTCAACCTCTAGAAGAACCATCCACAGATGAGAAACCGAGAAGTGCTAGTTCAGGAGGATCTGTGTTGGCAGAGAAGGTTAATGAGACATTAGATGCCCTCTTGAAAGCCTATGATGTGAGGCTCAAAAACAACCGAACCCAAGAACACAGGTGGATGACATATCCCTATGCGGAACTAGAAAAGCAAAGGTCTGAAATGTGCCGAAAAATGATTCAAACAGCCCAAGCTTTACTAGAACCACCAGTTGCAAAACCTGAGGATGTGATCCGTGTCATGCCTACACAAGTAATCCCACCAAACCAGGAACTAAAAGAGCCAGATCCTAGTCAAGAGCACAGACCAAACCTCAAAGACCCAGCATTAAAACCAAGGATAGTACTGAATACCACGGATAAATCTTCCGAGGGATTTCACCAAGCTATACCTGAGGATTGTAAAGAGATAGATGGTCTTGACGAATTGTGGAAACAAGTCAGAGAGGCAAATGAAACTGATGACCTAAGAAGACTAGTAGACAAGACTGGTGATGAACGAGGAGTGTTTCTACCACCAATAGAGGAATTTGAGACTGGATCTCAAATGAATCTAGGCGTGCAATCGTATTGGGGCGACAAAGGATCTGTACAATCTATGGATAGTCAACCTCATTCGCTAAGAACACTACCGTCCTACATGGGAGAGTACAAGACCAAGTCAAATGTGGTTGCAGTCCCATCACAGAGACTGTCTCCCAACAAGGCCATCGATTCAAAGGGGCTAGTAGATATTCTATCTACCCCAGTCACCTGTACAATAATGTTAGCCGAGTTTCTCAGAATAAGACCAAACATGTGGGCTAATGTGGGTAAATGTCTAGAGAAATTTGGTGTAAAAACCCCAATGACTCAAATCGAGGAAGGCATCAAAGAGATTGAAATGCCTCAACTAAATACTAGGCCAATGCCATTAAACAAGGTAGGCGAGTATTACGAGGGAGAAGATGGAAACTTCACCCTTCCTATGGAATTCAATGGTGTAAAAACCATGGCAATCCTTGACAGTGGAGCTGGTGTGGCCATTGCAACCAAAGAGGTTTGAAAAAAATGGGGAAAACCTGCCTTGATATCCACACGAATGAGCCTGTAGCTTGCAGACGGACACAAGGAAAAGCCCCTAGGACTGCTAGAAAAAGTACTTGTTACTTCTTGTGGCATTGAATATAAACACACTTTTGCTGTTGTTGACTTTGGCAAGAAGAAGAACTATGACATCATTCTGGGAAGACCATTCATGCGACAATTGAAAATGGTCCAAGATTGGGGTTATGACCACATATACCTGAGACATATGGAAACCATAATAAAGATAAACTTGAGGGACCATAGCTATAGGGATGTGACGAGAACACCGGTTGAGGAGTTTGATTCCGCCACAGTAGCAGGATCAGAACTTCCAGCTTCATTAGGTAAGCCTAAAGAACTATGGATGTGTGGAGCTTCACAATGTGGTAGCTTGAAACATGAGGAATGTATCCTAGAGCGGGTTATAGAGGATATGGACTATATCCGAGAACCATTTCCTGAAGAAGAGTTAGAGCCTTTTGGATGGGAACACATCTTGGCTACTCTGGACGTGTGTGCCGTGGAGGATGCTCCCACAACAAAGTTTTGTGATGAAAATGGCTATGATGTCGTTCCTTATTTTGCAGTGAGTGTAATCCAGGAAAACGAAGAGAACCAGACATCAACAAGCTCTCGAAATAAGGAGAAAACAAAGAAATGTGGACAATCAAAAGATGAAGAAGACGACGAGTTCTATGACTCTGTAGAACACTTCGAGCTTCCAGAAGATCAACGACCCGGGAATCAATGTCATCGCTACACGAATAAAGTGCATCAAAAGTGGATTCCAAAGTATCCTCATACAGGGCTCTTAATAAGGATGCAAAGACTCAGCTAGGAGGAATACGACCAGAGCAACGAGCTAACAATGCTCTAATCAATGGGCTAGAAAAGTCCTCGAAGAAACTACCACCCACGAGCAAATACACAGTAACTTTCCACTACCAGCCAAAAAATCAAGGGAAAGTACAAGAAGTCAATCTTGCTGAGGATAGTAGCGATAGTGATGAATCTTACGACATCCCCTATCATCAACTCAGGCCATCACTATCACCAACCCCTGCAGCAACAACCATGACAGGTCAAAAGAACAGGACAACAAGTCAAAGCCAAAAAGCTCGACAAATCTGGATACCAAAAAACCAGATCGGCCAAAAACAGATATGGATCAACAAGACAAAGATCTCTAATGACAAATCACAAGATCCAACACCAAAACAAAAACAAAGAAAGCGTGCACGACCGGGTAAGAATATCACAAAGTCGCAAGCTTTCACAACTCAGGTTTGGGCTTCAACGAAGTTGATTCAAGCACAAAAAAGTCAGGAATTCATTTGGATTCGAAAACAACCACAATATCAACTTTCAAAGCCTGAATCGTGTCCCCAACCAAGCGTACAAGGGTTGAAACAAAGACCACTGTCGACTCACACAACAAAAAGGTGGATCCCAAAGAAGTCTCTTCAAACACAAACGAAGCACGGGCAAGTATGGGTTCCCAAACGAGAGCCAACAACAAAACAACCAATAATCGCAAAGAAATGGGTCCCAAAGAAGAAGAACAAAACTGCTGTCAGTGCATAGCCGCTTGAATTCTTACAATTCTTCCTACGATTACAGTACAGTTAGAAGAGAGCAAGTCGCTTCAATCAAGCAACAATACAGGAGCTTCAAAGACCATTACATTGCTTAGAATAAGAAGCCTCGCTAACAAATGCCAATAAGCAAATTGCTTATACCCACATCTTGCACAACATAAATCTTTTCCATGCATTGACTGTGTATGTATAATAGGGCTACATTACAAGGCCTGCATAGGCACAACTTTTAATTGCCCAAGCACAACACATACTCTTTGCGATACCCTGTCGTAAAGGATGACTCCAAATAGGAAGGGGTAAGACATTCTGAATGCGGACCTAACATTATGACTATTAGAGGGCAATGTCTTGTGAGATGCATTGAATTTTATCGTTTTATTGTGATAATTTTTTGACAAAATTTAGAGTATATGCCCTCATAGTAGTGTTACAGAGGAGTATGGGACAAAATACATATATGAGCCCCTAGGGACATGTGTATAGTGTACATAGCATTTAGATTTCTATTTGAATGATTTTTCTTTTATTGAGTTGTTTAAAGATTTTCTTTGTTTATTATTAAGAAAAAATAAAAAATTCCATAATCGACATGAAGAAAAGAGTGACGAGAGGCCTGAGCACTACAAAGAGAAGAAGGTACAGGGAAACGATGCAACTTCACAAAGTATGTCTCAGTAGCCACTACAACAGCCGAAGAACTTGCCACAAAGCAGTGTCAACATGCAACCGACAAGTCATACAAGTCAGAGTCGAGTAGCTAAGCCACAAAATGAGTGAGATGTTAGTCCCAAAGCTTCAAGTAATATTCTCTGTGGTCTAAGCGTCTTAGCTATTCTAGGTACTGCTCAAGCTGGAAGAGTTGAGCATATTTATGTTGTGTCGCTCATGCTGGTATAGGTGAGCAAAAGAGTCGAAGTCTAAGTACTTAAGTCTGGTGAAGTGAAGGAGAAGGTCCAAAAGACACTCACGTACTGAGCACAGTGAGATACGAGTGGAGAAACTCCTACATCGACAACCCTTCTTGGAAAGGTGGAAGCTATTGAGACATCTTTTGATGTCACATGTGCTACATTTATTCCTCTAAACACCCATCATCTCCTTCTTTCACATTGCATGCTTTTGTTGACAAGTTTCTCATATGCATATAGAGTGTCCCATAATTGGCACTTGCATCAGGTACTCTTTTCGTGTTTCACCCAAGAACTCACCTTTCATGAAAATGTACTTCACGTTCAACTGTTCAACTCCAATAAGAGCATATACCAAAGGCATTTTTTTTCCCACCGGATTTTTTCCCTTTGGTCATCTAGGTTTTAGACCCTAATCTAAAGACACCTATCACCATCCTGTTGTACATATTCCTTCTACATCAACAATAAAAAAATGCTACTTAAATCAATTGACAAATGAATTGGAGCACCAATTTCAAATCATAGCATACTTCTCCTCAATGGCGAGTCAAAGAATGCCCTACAATGACAAAGTTGCAGACAACACTAACAACATGATTGCACAGGAACAAATAAGTCCCCAATGAAGAAGAGAAGACATAAAAGTAATCAGAGGATCTCAAAAGATAAATGGTTATGCCGATAGATGTCCGCTCTAATGGATCATAGTTCTTGTTGTGGTTCGACAAAGTTACAAGTAGTGCAACATATGAAGCCAAAACAACAGCAAAGACCACATCGCCATTGACAATCAGGTCATGTCGAGGACGACATGAACGCGGAAGGGGGGAGTGTTTACCGCTAGGTCAACAACACAACATAACTCAAGTTTCGTACCAAAGTCTTATCTTTTGCGAGTTATGAAATGCTGCGGATTATGGCTATAAACGTCATTTGTAATGAGTAGTT
Source organism: Adiantum capillus-veneris (assembly GCF_014529385.1). Lineage (NCBI taxonomy): Eukaryota > Viridiplantae > Streptophyta > Polypodiopsida > Polypodiales > Pteridaceae > Adiantum > Adiantum capillus-veneris. Next base: position 31,173,944 of record NC_140937.1, on the reverse strand, counting down.
ATTCTAGTTTCAAAAGCCAGGGTGAAATAGCACTTCCAGATTGTAAATACAAAGCCATTTAAACCTTTTAACCCCATTTTTGGTTAAACCTAAGGTATCCTTAGTATATAAGGTACCTAGGTCATTTTGTAAAAGGGGGGAAAGACTTTAATCATAATCAAAACTTTAGGGCTGCCGTCTACTGTGTGTGAGAGAGAAAGAGAGTGAGTGTGAGCTTTATCCTCTTGCTACGACCGGCTTGCTCAACACATTGGAGATCCGACTGCACCATTGCTGTAGGCTTGAGGAGAGCTACGCGACAACGCCAAGCATTCCACGCGAGACGAAGCGCACACACCGACGCATCTACGAGCTATTTGTCGTCGTAAGTGTATCAAACGATGTATGTTTTCTGCGTGCTAGTAGTCTATAGAATCGTGGCGACGTAAGCTACGCATAGGTACTCATAAATTTCAGTTTCGGTCACTTTCAAAATTCTGCTCTGTCATCCTACGCGTTTTCTGCAGATGGGTTTAGAGTGAGGGTTTTGAGTGTAGAAGCTTAGGGACATGTGTATCCTTAAATTTCAGTTTCGGGAACTTTCAAAATTATGCTCTGTCATCCTACACGTTTTCCGCAGATGGGTTTAGAGTGAGGGTTTTGAGTGTAGAAGCTTAGGGACTAGTGAGGGGATGGTGTTCCTTAAGCTTCGTACAAATATGGCATGATTAGGTGAGTTACCTTCCGTATGTGTGTATGTGGTGATAGCCGTTTTTCGGCTCTTTGTAATTGCCACAGTGAGTTACCTCACCCTACCAAAATCACCCAAACACTGTGGCTATCCCTACCATTTCACTGTACATAGGCGTGTGTGAGTCACGGGACTTTTCCCATATCTTCTTAAAAAACCCTCAATTAACTAGTCATTGGGCTAGTTGAGCCAAAAAAATTTAAAAAATTAAAAAATATAAGTATATTATGGCCCATGCGTATGTAAATATTTCTTTGTATATAGGACCTAAATAAAAGATTTTTTCATAATTATTTTGGTATTTATTTAAATATTTCTACCTAGGTGTGTGTTATTTATGCTCTGTACATTGCCTCACCATTACCACAATTTTTTCTTACCATTTTTCATACTCTTTATTCCATATAGAAATATTTTCATGTAAGCTTCTCTTATATTTGGTGTAACTCCACCCCAACAAAAATCCAAAAAAACTAGTTTTATTTATGTGTATATTTTTTCACTATTGTGATTTTTGCCTTCCTACATCTATTTTGTTTTTTTTCTCTAAAAAATTAGAACACCAAAAATATTTATCTTTTTATGGTAGCCTCATAATGAGAGAGATTTCTTTTGACCCCTTTATATTTTTTCCACTTATATTATTTATATTTGACATGTACATATTTTTTAGACCCCTCAATATTTGATTTTCTTAGTTGTACTATTCACTTATATCATAATCTCAACAATATCTTCAATTATAGACCTACCAAATAAGGTCAAGGGTAGGTGGCATGCATACATGCACTATGGAGGGCTCACTCTTGGAGGTATTCAAAAGAATCATCCAAAGAAGGACCCCACAAGGACCTTGTGCAGTGGAAAAAAACGGTCGGTTTTGCTGAATTTTTAAAGTTCACTTGCTCTCCAAATTTGAAAAGGTGATACAAACAAAAGTTGTAGCTCGTGGGCTGAACTTTTGCCTCAAATTTTTTCATATTTTTTTGAGCTACGAGCTGTGAGCTATGATTTTATTAGTGGACCACAGTTTTCCCATGCTATGCAGCCACACTCTCTCTTCCACTTTATCACTTTCCTCTTTCACACACACTTCTCTACTCATCATCCCCACCTCTCTCACCACTCCTCTCTGCACCCTACTCACCTTCTCCTCAACCTTGAAGAATAAGAGAAACCATGGTGAACTCATACCTCCCACACACAATTCCATTCCAAAATTGACCACCTAGTCTCATTTTTCCTCCTCCAAATTACCCATATCTATAAAAAAACCACAAAATTCAGCCTCTTCTCTTAAAAGACAGCATCATGGTGGTTGATTACTCAGCTTCAATTACCTTGTCTCTCAAGGAAGGTCAAGAGTGGAGAAAAAATGTACCGTCAAAGCTAGTGGACCGTCAACAAGCGTCAAAATTGGCCCTACTCAAGACACTTGGAGCATCAACCTTGTAAGAAATCCACCTTTTCTTACCTCTTAAGAGTTTTTCTTCCTTATTTGTATCCTACATGGATACTCCCATTGTAAATATCCAATTCCATTTGTAAATTAATACTAACTCTACTAACACTAACCCACTATGAAAAGTCCTATCACCTCCATTTCTCTCCTCTCTCTTTCCCCACCAACTTCTTGATAATTCCAAGCAAAAGAAATTAGATAAATTGCAGAAAATCTAACCCAACCATGGTTAGAGGAGTAACCCTAGCCTTCAAAATTGCTATAAAAGGAGGGTGTAGCTAGCACAAAAGGGGGAGAAGAAAGAGCACTATGCTATAGCTTGAGAAGCCAAGCTCAACCTCTTGAGAAGGAGCACATGAGTGGAATCTCATTGGCATTAGGCATATGTATGTGTTGTATTAGGGGTGATTAGCAAGGGAACTCTATGCCATTGTAAGAGAGAGTGATCATTAAATTGAGAGTAGGAAATCTATCATTTCTCCTACTAGAGTAAGCCCAACATTTGCTGAATCAAGGAGGGTGAATTTGGACTAAGCATAGATACCTTGTCTCCCTTGCAACGTGAAGTCATGGACAATAATGATGTGTAAGTGTCTTGGTGTTTTATTTAAGTTCTTGATAGCTTGTCTCCGGGTATTGTTATCAATTTAGCCATAAATCCCACATGCCGTAAGAGGGCGACAGGGTGGAGAGGACTCTCCTGGCCTTAAGACAGTAATTGGGGTGGCTTTTTTCTTGTGATGTGTTGTGGTGTAATTTACTCAGGCTATGTTGAACAAATACTAATCTCACTTTGATTGGTCATGATAGATTTGTAAGAAGGCATTAGTACAACAAGCACCCCCTTTCCCCTTCTCTCTCTTTCTTACATATATAATTGTGTTTGCTTGATCATTGCCGATACGTTTCAAAGCAGCCCGAGCACTATCTCTCTCTCTCTCTCTCTCTCTCTCTCTCTTTACGCGTCCTAGTTCGCATCCAAAACTAGGTGGTGCCCCAAATTTGTGTAGGGTTAGGTTGCGGGTTTGTGTGTGTGTTTGTTGTTTTTCCAATCCCAACCCAATTGAGCAGCACGGGAGCCTTGAAGGGTGTCTAGAGGTTGCTCTTCTTGTTGCCCGCCCCGGACCGCCTCAAATTGGTGCCCCCACTGAGGACAGGCTTGTGTATGTTTTGTGAAGGCTCAACCTTTAGCATAATCAAGTAGCTTGCATGAATCACGAGAATTTGTATGATCCCTTCATTCCCATTGCAAGGCAAAAGGTACACATAATTGTTAGTACTAAGTTGCAATTTCAGCGAGTAATTCGTAGAATTTTAGGTCCTCTTAGGTTAGCCGAGATAAACACTTCGGTAAATCCTTTTATTTTGCCTCTCATTAGGTACGATATTAGCTTGGACGTCTATATTTTTGTGTTATTTTAAGCATTAGGACATGCATAGGCCATGGATAATGGCCCAGGAATAGAGGTTTTTCCCTTTCATTTTACTCCACACATTAGAATAAACGTTGCAATTAGTAGAAAGATCCATTTTCAACAACGAATGGTGTTCATGTTTGGTGCCCAAAGAGTAGGAGAAATTCTTGCATCACCAAACCCTGTCATTCTACCTCTCATCAACTACCACACTTCTTTTGATGTACATGTGTTCATTTTATTTTAAAATGAAGTGCAGCCCGGCAAAATAGTGTGTATGTTTGTTTTTTCTTTGTCCAAGTTGTTACAAGAAACAAAAAAACGATCATTTGTTCTAACTGGGAATGTGTGTGCAGTGAAAGTTCAATCCTTAGAGATCTAGCTCTATTACCAATTGAGTTGCAGGAGCAAGTAGTAAGGCGTCTCCCTCATAACAAGAGGGTGGTGAAGTTAAGACGGAAGGTCCTACGCGTGGATTCCATTTTCCTCTTGTTGTTGGGCACTAAGGAAGACCGCGCATTCATCCAACTAGTGTGTGCCTTAAGATTGGTAAATAGAGTGAAATTTGGCGTTTGGCGAGTGCATTTCACCATTGAGGAAGACTCTTCAGGAAACTTGCGGCCAGAGTTCATGCTTCATAGACTCACATTTGGTGAATTTTTCCCTCATTTGCGTCTTATTAATAGTCTTCCTTTCGCTTTCAACAAAGGAGATAGGGAGCTATTCAGAGCTTGTCTTAATAAAGAGAGCATAGAGAAGATTGCAAATTTGTATAAATTCTCATCCTTCTCTACTTTCTATGACACTTTGTTCATAGAGACATTGTAAATCTCTTTATGCTTTTGAATGATTTAACCATAATCCTAAGGAGTTTTTGTCTAGGAATTTTGTAGCACAAGTGGAGTCTTTAAATCTTGCAAACTTGATTGGACTTGATGAGGATGTTCTTTATGAAATTGTGAGAAGGTTGCCTCACTCCGACTGTGTGGAACTCGAAGGAAAGGAGCTCCTAGTCAATTGCTACTTTCTCACGGCCTTCGACGAGCATGAAGATCTAGTTTTTATACAAACCGCTTGTGCGTTGGGAATTGTAAAGCAAGTGCAATTTATCACTTGGGACGTGGTTGCTCTTTTGGATCTAGAAAATGAAGTTCTAGAGATTTCTGTTTATCGCCTTAGCTTTGAATAATTTCAACCCTTCTTAGAGCTCATCAATAGTCTACCTTTTTGTTTTGATCAAACAAATCGAGACCTCATTGAAGCTTGGATAGCTGAAGAAGAAAACCTAGAGTGGTATTTTCTTACTTCTTCATTTGCAGGCGAGTGGTTCTAAATCTCTATTGTATCCCTTATTGTAACTCGTGTTGTAATCTTTCATAATAATGGAGAGCCAACGCCAAATGTCTGGATATCCTCTTTTCTTTGGAGAGCCTGGAGAGGATGCAGAATTATTTTTAGCAAATTTCAAGATGTCTTGCCGTATCAAGAGGATAGTAACCGATCAAGAACGTGTAGAAATGTTTGAGGTGGTCCTTAGGAAAGATGCTAGTACTTGGTTTGACTCTTTGCCTTAGGAAGTTAAGGGGAATTACACAGAAGTTTTGAATCATTTCAAGAAATACTTCTTTGATCCCCAAAACACTCAGAAATTATGGCAAGACATTGTTTCTCATAAGCAAAAAGACTTAGATGACTACTACTTGCACAAGCAAGAGTTCCTACGTCTTTGGGCTCTATGGATACGAAATGTTACTAACCCTGGTGATGGTGCAGAATTTCTAAAGAAGGAGAGGTTCATAGACGGACTCTTTCCTGACCTTAAGATAAAAGTTGAGGCGGGTGCACCTTCTACCTTTGATGCAGCTGAAACTAGGGCTGCTGAGAAATATAGGAAACTCAAGTGCTTAAGGGGGGAGGTTCCAATAGAAGGTCTTAGACCCAAAGGTAAGTCACAAGCATCAACATCTAAGGAGCTTCCTGAGGTAACGGCGGAAGTAATTGAGAAGTTAAATGAATCTTTAAGCAGCTTGTCAATTCACCTTGCACAAGCCGTAGGTCCAAAGGGACAAGCAAAGAAGTCAGAAGAGAGAGAGCCACGAACTAGGAGAGTCTTGCAATGTTGGAATTGCGGAGAGTCTGGAAATGGGATGTATAATTGTCCTTGGCCCCGTGGAGAGCCAGGGAGACCTAACTTGAATTACCCAGTGATGAATGCAGGAGAAGGAGCTGGTCAACAACCAAGGCTTCTACAAAGGCCAAATGGACCGAGACCACCTCCACAAGGGGTAGAAGGAGTTCCACCTTTGCCAGATCCAAATGTGCATGTGGTAGAGGTGACAAATTCAAATGAGGTTGACATGGAAGCCAATGGCATTAAGCGTGGCTGAGGAAAAGGTAAAGGGAAAGAAGGAGTCACATCACAAAGTGACCATGGACAAGGCAAGAAGGCAAAGGAAACCAAGGAAACCAAGAGGACTCGACGTCGTATCAACCTCCAAGACTTCCCTCTTGGACATGGTATGGCTCCGTACCACTTGTTAGAAGACATGAGAGGTAAGGGTCCTGATATTTCATGGCCTCAATTTCTTGCATTATGTCCACAAGTTAGGAGGGATTTAACAAGGGCAGTTAGCACTAGGAGAAAGGTAAAAGAGAGTGTGCCTGTTGTAAAAATTGCACAAGCTGAAATGAATGAGGACATTACACCGGTGCTAGACTGTTACATCAAAGGAAGATTGGTTAGGAAAGGTCTAGTGGATGGGGGTGCAGAAATTTGCATCATGACAGAGGGACTCATGCAAAGACTAGGCATGCACATCCATGAGACACCTGAAATCAAAGTCAAGATGGCAAACAATAGCAAGGCTAGGTGTGTAGGCATTTGTAAAAATGTCTTTGTAGAGGCCTTTGGCATTAAGAAAGCGGTGGATTTTTATGTTATGTCGACCAAGGGAAGTGGTTATCCATTTATCCTAGGAAGACCATGGCTAATGAAAATGCGAGCTTTGCAGGATTGCGAGAGTGGGAAATTAATTTGCAGGAATGACAATCATAAGAAGGTTGTCTTTGACATGAAGGAGCAACGCCAAGAGGAGCTCCATGAAGAATCATCTCAAAGTGAGACGGAAGAAGGTTGGACCGATAGCACTTCAGAAGAAGAAAGTAGCGGCAGCATTACTGAAGAGGAGTCTTCCATCGAAGTCATGGGGGTAAGGTTTAAGCCAAGCAACCAAGAGACCTCTTGTCAAGGCTTGGAGGAGGTAGGTTCTCAAGAGAACGAAGGTGTTCAAGATGAAGGGATGCTGGAAGGTATTCTATCAACAACACTTACAAAGGATGAAAGAGAGGAGTTCAAATGTGTGCTAAGGAAATTTCCTAGGCTTTTTGCTAAAGACTACACCGATGTGCGTGGAGTAGATGCTGTTCAACACAAAATTGAGTTGAAGCCAGAGGCCACACCTAAGGCTCAGAAGCTACGAAGGCTAGGAGTCATCAAGGAGCAGGCTTTACTCAAGGAGGTAAGAAAGCTTCTAGCAGCAGGTTTCATTTATCCAGTGGAGAATTCAGAGTGGGTCTCTCCTGTTGTTGTCACTCCTAAGAAAAAAGGCAAGTGGAGGGTGTGTGTGGATTACCGTCCACTCAATGAGGCAACAAAAAGAGATCACTTTCCCCTCCCATTTCAGGATGAGATACTAAATGAGGTAGCTGGTCATGAGAAGTACAGTGTGTGTGATGGCTACTCAGGCTACTTTCAAATAGGTATCGCATTGGAAGATCAATTGAAAACAACCTTTATCACTCCTTGGGGTTGTTATGCTTTTAGAGTCATGCCATTTGGCCTGACAAATGCTCCTGCAACATTCCAACGTTTCATAAACATGGTGTTTCAAGCAATCTTTGGAAAGTCAATTAGGGTGTTCATTGATGATTTCTGCATTTATAGCTCAAAATCATTGCATCTACAAAGGGTAGAAGAAGGTTTAAAGAAGCTCTACGACATGGGAGGTCAACTCAACCCCGACAAGTGCCACATAGGTGAGGATGAAGTGATCTTGCTCGGTCACAAGGTTTCCTATAAAGGCATTGAGGTGGATCCTTCAAAGGCAAAGGCTCTTATTGAGCTCCCATCACCGAAGAGTCTTAAGGAGGTTTTCTCTTTCATTCAGAAGGTGAAGTATATGTCACGCTTCATTCACTTAGCCTCGGAGTTGCTTCATCCTTTGCAAAAGTTGACACAACAAGTAGAATTTGCATGGTCTGATGAGCTTGAAGAGTATTTTTGTAACATTAAAGCCATTTTGTCAGAGCTACCAACACTCATGCCTCCTTGTTGGGAGTACACATTCTTTGTTAGCTCTAGTGCTGGGAAAGAAACAATTGGTGCAGTTTTGCTACAACAAGATCCCTACATTACAAGGATGCGACCCATCTACTTTGCTAGTAGGGTCATGAATGCTTTAGAGAGAGGCTACACGGAGGCAGAACTCATGATGCTTTCTCTCATGTTTGCGATAAGGAAGTTTAGATCCTACTTGCTCCCAAAACCTTTTGTAATCCTCACCGCAGAGAATTTGTTCCCTTGGGTGTCATCTCAAATGAATCTTAGTACTAGGATCTCAAAGTGGATTATGGAGTTGCAAGAGTTTCAATACTCTTTCAAGGTAGAAGATAGTGTGCGTGCACAATTGCAGGGATTCTCACTTATAGGGTGCATGAAAAGGAGATTAAGGTGCCTGAAGTAAAGACCCTACCATTGCCATCACCAAAAAGTATTCCTAATGCTTTTACCTTGTTCTTTGATGGAGCTTTTCGTCGAGCCATAGGAAAAGCAGGGGGAGGGCTAGTGTTGCTCAACCCAAGTGGAGAGGTGGTCATGAAAGAGAAGTTCAATCTACCAAGTTCAGCTAGCAACAATGAAGTAGAATATGACACACTACTTCATGGTTTAAAAATATGCATTGGCCATGGTATACAACGTCTCATGGTAAAAGGTGATGCACTTCTCATTGTGAAGTAGATTTTAGGCATTTGGGCATGCAAAAATGAAAGACTAAGGGCCAAAGTTCATACCATCCGTAGGCTATTTAATCAATTTGAGGAGGTGCAATTATATCATATTCCTAGGAAACAAAATGAAGATGCCTTGTTATAGGCAAGCATAAGAATAGCCTTGTTATAGGCAAGTGTAGAAAAATTTGGTCAAATCAATCCTAAAATCATTTAAAAAAATACAAATCAAGTGGTTTCTATATAACAAGTGCTCTTAGAAAAATAACAATTTTTACATTGTAGGAGAAACTTTCAAGAGACCTCAAAAATATATTGCATAACTATTGAATAAGAAATAATAGTAAAGACTTGGGTCAAAATGTTTTGAGTCTATGAGTCAAGACATAATATTGAAGGCTTTGATTAAAATGAAAGTATGCTAGCTAGGAGCCTCTGCATTTGTGTTCATTCATGATGCCATTGGCTACTCATTTAGGGGTGTGTCCAAACCTACCATGGTTGTGCTAGATTCTTTGTTGTTGTGCAGCTTAATCAGATTCATTGTCTATGCGTTGCATATCACCAACTTCATACTCAATTTCTTCTCACTATATTGGCTTCCAAACCTATTATCCAACTTCAAATCCTTCCACTCGCAAGTAGCAACACCTTTCCTGAAGGTTTCCAAAGTCAAAACAATAGGATTGTCCTAACTTTGGTCAAATCATTATCTAAATACTAGGCTTAAAATTGTAAGAGAAGAGCTCACACACCGACACGGGCTATCATTATCTAGCATATCAACCTTAAAATTGTAGGAGAAGATCTCATACACGCAAACTGACCAACATTATCTAATATATCAACCATAAAATTATTGGGAAAGAGCTCGCAGTTCATTCGTGCACGCGCGAATGAGTTGCGAGCTCTCAAAGACATAATGAGTAAAACAATATTTTTGTTGCAGGGCTTACTACAAGAGGACACAATTAGTGATTTTTTTTTCCCCAAAATTTGCAAGGACTCTCAAAGACCTAATGAAGAAAAACAATATTGTTGTTGCGGGGCTTACTACAAGAGGACAAAGTTCTCGGGGGGTTCACTATGTGTAAAACTACCATATCACGTGCGTTCAAGACATGTTTGTAAAACCCCTTATCTGTGAAATTTTTTAGGAATATAATATACCCTTTTCTTTTAAAATATGTAAGTTTTTTTCAAATTTGAAAAAATAATACCCTTCTCTATATATATTTCTGTAAGTTTCAAGAACTTTAAATACCCTTTTGTTGAACTCACGTGATAGGTTACATTTTTATTAGGTGACCTCCCCGGGACACAGTTAGTGAAACTATTTTTTTATAAAAACTATGGGGCTTATTACAATGGAAATAGATATAAATAGTGCGAAGTCAAAATTATGTTGATGTCTTCAACAGGCCACATTCCGTCAACGCGCACGTAGGGGAACTGTGGCTCTTGAAGACATGAACAAGGAGAGGTTAAATTAGCCAAATATATATCTTGCTAGCACGATATGCCGCACACATAGGGCGACTGTCCTTAATTTTTAACTTAAGAAAAATATCTAGAAAAAAGACTCTTTTTGCTGATAAAGAGAACAACCCATGAGAGCACACAGACGGTTTACAAGCTCTTGATCTCAATTTTCACTACAAGAGGTTGTGTGCACTTGTGATGCTGTTAGCGATGGAAATACATTGGGTCTTTATACTCCCCGGCGTCGCTAAGATCGTCGCTAACAACATCGATACGAGAACGTCGGTATAACCATTGCTATATGCGTTCGCTATAGGCGTCGTATATAGCCATGCCTATAAAAACAATCATAGCAACATTTATAGGCCACCTATAGCGACGTTGCAGAGCCTTATATAGAGATGCCCAAGAGAAATTCTTTTGGTGGCAAGGCATTCAATGCCCTGCCACCCATCAACCATTTTGAATGTTTCAATAATTAAGTAAACCTAAATCAATCCAAGATAAGCCCAGATTCACCTTTGAAAGAAATTGCAAGCTTAGATATAGACCCAAAGTAGTCACCCACAAGACAATATAACCATTAACTCCATCATCCATAGTATTGTTTGCAAAATAAAGATACAAAACTGACCAAAGTAAATTCATGAAAATAAATCAATGACAATTGTACACATCATAGGCAAAATCACTTGATTGTTAAACTTTGATAATGTAATAGTTACAACACCATTGTTATTATTGAAAAAATATACATGGTTTTCCAATAGTTACAAAAAGACGTATAAACGTCATCTCATGATATATATGCTATGACAAAAGAAAACTAATTCTATCTAGCTACGGCTAGATCGACGTCATCTAATCAGACGTCTCACCGCGTCCAAGCGGTGTGTCTGTCGGATTCTGCAAGAAAAAACAATAAGACAACTTTCTGTAAGTATAAACATACAATTTATAAAACAATACAACAAATAGAAAAGAGTAAACCCTAATACTAACCATGCCGCCGTGAGAACTCAGAATGTCCATCAAGGTGTTTAAGCCCTTTTTCCTGCGTACGTGTGCTCGTACGGTGTGAGGTCACGTCCTGTCATTGACCACTATCAAAACATAAGAAGAATCCATTATGTTAGAATTTAAAAACCCCTAAACCCTAAACTATCAAACCTAAAGAGCAATGCAAAAACACTTACAAAATCGATCGCAAATGATGCCCACCCGTCGCTCCCCAAGTGGTGCGAGCTCCCTGCCTCTACTCGTGCTTTGGCTACTTCTTTTTGTTGCTTCCACTTGTCGGGATTCTCGTGCGCTGCTTTCTTCGCATTCTTCCAATATTCTTTGGCCAGCCAATTTGGTCTGTTCCACCCATGCTTAATTGCTTTTTGCACTTTGGAACGCTTGTGCTTGCAGTATTTGCACATTCGAACCTTTGTCACGTCTTCATTGAAGCGATCATCTCGTGTTGAAATGGGAAACTCGTCATGCAGCATGCCGATGACTCTATCTTTTAAATCACTTGGTACTTCACTCCAAGTGTTTAGTATGTAGTGTCTAAACACCTGAGAGCAAAGACCACGCATGCACAAGATCACCTTCTTGCCTTCATCATCCAAGATGATACCACCGTTGATGTCGACGGAGTAAGACAAGCCCTCTCACCGGTGACACGTTAACCTAGGTGTCCCGACAGGGATCTCTAGCGGCGTGTCGATGAGCGTATGGATGTCAGGTGTCTCCATTGGAGTCTGGGCCCCAAAGCGAGGAGTGTCGACTGGAGTGACTCCTGGAGGAGTAGCTAGTGGTGTGTGGCTTCTAGGAACGGCCATCAGCCGTGCAAAACCTTTTGTAGATGGCGATGCCGTGGCTGGTGTGGGGACGGGCAAAGAAGGGGAGGGTAAAGAGCCTCCTCGAACACGAGGCGGTGTCGAGGCATCAACGGCGAGATCCCCACAACAACCGTTGCCGCCACCACTAGAGCACTGGTGCCTAGATGAGTGTGAAGATCGTTTTGTTGACATTGGAGATCTACTCGATATCTCTCGGAATCACATTTCGGACACTTCTCCATGTCTATGTATTCCAAGAATGCAGTCGTTAGGACAAACATGGATCGAATTGTAATCCATCCCCAAGTTTCACAAGATCTTTCTTGCTTCCTCTCTGGAATTCGGCATCACATCATCAGCTGGGAGTATGTGCTCTTTGAGAAATCTACACAACGAAAAAAATACGGTACAATTGTGTAAAAATCTATCAGATCATTATACATCTCGAGTTTTTTATTGAAATAAACACATTGTAATAGATCATCTAAAAAACGATGTGACGCTAGTGTCACTCCATCTAAACTTTGTCTGCATGTTGAGAAGAACAAAGAGCGCCTTCAATCTAGACACACGTGCTCATCATACAATGGCGTATAGGATTCACTTTTCATATCATCATAGATAAGCCTTTTTGAATCCATGATCGTCTGGATCATTTCATCGATCTCGGGCTCAAACATTGCCTCATTGGAAATGTGGTCTACATGATCATCCCCTGAGATGTCAGTGGCTACATCTTGTGGCCTCACATATGTTGCTTGACCAAAGCCCCTACGCAAACACGTCTATTGGATTGCAAGATTGCTGCCTGTTGGCCAGCGTTAGAGTTCGACAAGTTATAATTGGCAACGACTTGATCTATAATACATGGATCGAGCTCACCAAATTTGCGAACCTGCTGCAAAGCAACGCGTCTTGTCCATCGCACATCATGCTTGCATTGATTACAAGGACATAAGATCCTCGTTGAGAGATAGGTGTTTCGGTTGGACGGCCCCACATCCTCGTCACTACTCATAATGAGGGTAAAAACGTTATAACCTGGACATAAATTTAATCTTCTATTGGCATCCTCCGTCTTTTATCTCTCTCTCTCTCTCTCTCTCTCTCTCTCTTTTTGTTCACATTGTAAACTACCTCACATTCTCTAGTCATGTCCAATCCCAACACACCTCGTTCTAGAGGTGCACGGAGATCAGAACCACAGGGTTATAATCTCGTCTTTATTGGTCAATGCCTATATTTGTGGATACAAGAAATCTACACACCCACGTCTACATGATAGTGCATGTAGTGGACAAAACCCCTTTGCCTCTTCTCTAGCTGTAGCATTTCAGAGCATCTTAACATCTTTTCACAATTATAGATTTTTGTTTGTAGCATGCAGGTATGCCATTCTTGCAATGTAGCTAATGCCTGCTCAAAGCACTTAATTCTTACTCTAGATTTGATGGGATGTGTAGTGTGTGTGTGTGACCCTTGGAATTGTCATCTTGCATCATCGATTTCTGTGTAGGCTCAATTTGCTCTTCCATTGGATGATCATTACAGCTTATTGTATGGAAGCAGCAATCAAACATGCAGGCGGAATTGCTGGTCCGCATGGACTGTCAAGGCTGTGAGCGCGGGAAATTTTCTCATGTAGGAAAACGGAGTCTTTTTCAGTGTTTTTCATATGAGGAAGTGTTTTTCATACAATGCTTAACATCATGAGCGCACCTTCATTGACATGCAAAGCGCACCTTCATTGACATGCACTAAAATCTAACCTAAATCTAAAAAAGCTAGTCCATCAAACATAAATCTATACCTAATTTAATCTTGAACTCAAAATAAACCTAAGTGTAATCTAATGTAATGTAAATCTAAATCTAAAGTAAATAAACCTAAATCTAACCTAAATCTAATCTAGCGTAAATCTAACTCAAAGTAAACCTAAATCTAATCTAATGTAAATCTAAAGCTAATCTAATCTTAAACTCAATATAAACATAGATCCAAATGTAATCTAACCTAATCTAATTTAAATTTTCACATAATCTCTTTCTCTCTTTGTTTTCTCCCCTTACCTCTCTCTTTCATCTTCTCCCCCCCTCTCTCTCTCTTTGGTTTTTTATTCTCTCTCTCTTTCTGTTTGTTCAACAGGTCTTGAGTTCAACTCCTCATCTTTAAGGTCTCTTGGGATAGTTTCCTTCGATGTTAAAACTCTCTTCTTCTCGGGTGTGTGTGTGTGTGTGTGTGTGTGTGTGTGTGTGTGTGTGTGCACCAAAAAAAGAGGAAAATGGTATAACCTTTCTATCACCCAAGTGTGGTAGATTGGTTATGCCATTTCCCTCTTGAATAACAGGTCTTGAGTTCAACTCCTCATCGGATAGATCTTTAAGGTCTCCTAGGATAGTTTCCTACGACGTTACACCTCTCTTCTTCTTGGGTGTGTGTGTGTGTGGGTGTGTGTGTGTGCCAATAAAAAGAGGAAAATGGTATAACCTTTCTATCACCCTAGTGTGGTAGATTGGTTATGCCAGTACCCTCTTGAATAACAGGTCTTGAGTTCAACTCCTCGTCGGCTAGATCTTTAAGGTCTCTTGGGATAGTTTCCTACGACGTTAAAACTCTCTTTTTCTTGGGTGTGTGTGTGTGTGGGTGTGCCAATAAAAAGAGGAAAATGGTATAACCTTTCTATCACCCAAGTGTAGTAGATTGGTTATGCAATTTCCCTCTTGAATAACAGGTCAACTCCTCGTCGGCTAGATCTTTAACGTCTCTTGGGATAGTTTCCTACAACGTTAAAACTCTCTTCTTCTCAGGTGTGTGTGTGTGGGTATGTGTGTGTGCCAATTAAAAGAGGAAGATGGTATAACCTTTCTATCACCCAAGTGTGGTAGATTGGTTATGCCATTTCCCTGTTGAATAACAGGTCTTGAGTTCAACCCCTAGTTGGCTAGATCTTTAAGGTCTCTTGGGATAGTTCCCTTACTACGACGTTAAAACTCTCTTCTTCTTCTTCTTCTTCTCTCTTTTCTCTCTCTCTCTCTCTCTCTCTCTCTCTCTCTCTCTCTCTCTCTTTTCCTCTCTCAATGTGTGTCTCTATGCATTCTTTTTTTATGCATGTGTGTGTGTGTGTGTGTTTTTTTTTTTTGTTTATGCATGTGCTCTCTCTCTCTCTCTCTCTCTCTCTCAAAAACACAATGTGTGTGTGAGAGAGAGAGGGAGAGAGAGAGAAAGAGGGGAAGGGAACATGAGAGAGAGGAGAGGGAAGGAGCATACCTGGCTCTCCTTCCTCTCCTCATGTATGTGTGTGTGTGTGTGTGTAGAGAAGAAAGAGAGAGAGAGGGAGAGCGCGGGCTACCTCTTTGCTTGCTTGAGTGCCGAAAACGCAGATCTGAGATCTGAGTTTTTGGGCGCTCTCAGTTTATTTTTTACCCCTGTTGGCGTCGCTATGTTACAAATAAACTAGCGACACTGTGAATTTTCACTTTTAAGAGTCGCACTGCGAGTGTCGCTAATGTGAAGTACCTCTTGTAGTGTTTTGAAGCTGTGTGGGCTTAGAATTGTAAGAAAAATGGCTTTGCTAAGAAATAGAAAATCCCATAACGTCAGCTTGATGATCATTTGCGTGCGCGCAGATGGTTAGCGAGCTCCTTTACTAATTTCCTCACTTTCTCGGAGTATGATCGGGATTTGGAGTGAGAGAGAGAGAGAGAGAGAGAGAGAGAGAGAGAGAGAGAGAGAGAGAGAGAGAGAGAGAGAGAGAGAGAGAGAGAGAGAGAGAGAGAGAGAGACGTGCGCAGGACAACCTGAAGGGGACGGCGATACAGGGTTTTCTTGGTTGCCTTTTCAACATGCGATGGTGATGGTGATCTTGCCATTGATGCAAGCGGTCTTATTTGAGTGTCTCCTTGAGTTCATTCATGTCGAGCGGCTGCAAATCTATACAAACATCTATCGTGCTCTTTTATTCCAACTCAAGTCTATAAACTCGCATGCCTTTTTCTGTTGTGCATAAAGAACAACGGTTTGACGTTTACCTCTGATGTTTAATAATTTTTTTTGTTTTCAAAATGGTTTGCAGTATGGCACAATAGTGATATAGATAATCACCTCTCTCTCTCTCTCTCTCTCTCTCTCTCTCCACCTCTACTAGGCTCCCCGTCTATTTTTTGGCGGTGCCTCTCCTACAAGCTGCTCTACATCTCTCATCATGTTGTGATGCACATACAATGGCACACACGGAATGATCAGTCTCTCTCTAGTCGCGTAGAGCAGTCAACAAGAAAACCAAAACCAGAACGTAGAAAGACAATGACACATGGAGAGCTGTGATGGTGAGCTATGTTTTAGATATGCAAGATAGTCACGGACTATATGTAGAGAGAGAACGAGAGAGTGGGGAGAGAGAGAGAGAGAGAGAGAGAGAGAGAGAGAGAGAGAGAGAGAGAGAGAGAGAGAGATTGTATGTCCTCCCTCCTATGGAAGCCTGAAGGGCAAGCGAACGAGAATCTTGCTATCTGAAGGCTGGGGCTTCATTAAGAGAAACTCATTAAGAGAACTTTAGCACATGCAACAATATTGTCATCAACTATGCATTGAAATGAATGAGAGAGAGAGAGAGCATCATTTTTCCCTAGGAAACTATCCCAAGAGACCTTACAGATCTATCCGATGAGGAGAGTTGAACTCAAGACTTGTTATTCCAGAGGGAAATGACATATCCAATCTATCACACTTGGGTGATAGAAAGGTTATACCATTTCCTCTTTTTACTATCACACACACACACACACAAACACACACACACGAGAAGAAGATATTTTTGTCGTAGGAAACTATCCCAAGAGACCTTAAAGTTCTAGCGGACGAGGAGAGTTGAACTCAAGACCTGTTATTCTAGAGGGAAATGGCATAGCCAATGTACCACACTTGGGTGATTGAAAGGCTATACCACTTGAGCGATAGAGAGTGAGAGAGAGAAGTTCAAACAACAACGTTGCCATTAAAAGACACGCTGTTGCTACTGATCTTGGAAGTAATACCTTGCCATGCAGGCGAGCATACAAAACATATATAATCTAGGTCAGATGGCAGCATAATTCAAAGAAGCACATGAATATGAGCACAAAAGCCTCATATATATATATATATATATATATATATATATATATATATATATATATATATATAGAGAGAGAGAGAGAGAGAGAGAGAGAGAGAGAGAGAGAGAGAGAGAGAGAGAGAGAGAGAGAGAGAGAGAGACAAAGGGCATGTTTTCTCACCACCTCACCAACGTGTCCAAGACCCGTTGTTTCCCTCTTCACTACAGGATGCTTCTCCGACAAGCTTCCCCTTGCCTCTAGTATATTTCTTTCTCTACCATCATCATTGTCCTATTGTCACATGGATGTGTGTGTGTGTGGGTGCAATGCACGCACATGCGCACACATGCACTTGCGCTTTACTAATTGCAAGGAATCCTAAAACTATGATCATAACAATATTGGGTATAACCTTCATGCGTGTGTGCGTGTGAGTGTGTGTGTGAGAGAGAGAGAGGGAGTTAGAGAAAGAGAGATTGCAGTAGCATAGGCTTCTATAAAAAGAAAAGACTCGAGAGTGCTAGTGTTAATTTTTGTTAAGATAATCAATACCTAGCCAAGGTCCAAGGGGGTTTGGCCTAGCAGTAAAAGAGAGGGGCATTAAGCATGCCTGCTTTGCTTCAAATAGTGTGACATAGGGACGTCGATGTGTACTAGACAATAAAAGAGAGTGGCTTTAAGCATGCTTGCTATGGTTCCACTTGTGTGACATGGGGGTGTGGGTGTATGGGTGGTATGTGGGTGGAATCCCAAAAAATCTAGTCGATGTGAAGCATCAGATTGCCAAAAAACACATAATTAATACCATTTTGAAACCTTTGTGATATCATTGAATGCCACTTAAATATAACTAAGTAAGATCGAAGGTGAAGTGACTTCCTATAGCATTGTATGACTCTATGAGTAGTTTTATAAATAAGTAGGGTTCTTCTTAAGAACTACTAGTAGAGGGTTTATTTAAAATTTACAAATTAATGTTTAGAGAATGTGTGTAATGTTAACAAACTGATGTTTTGAGGATTTTTTTAACATAACGATTCCTATTACCCTCCTTAGCAATCACACACACTTTGACCCATTGACTTGTACTTGTCCTCGAGGCTAGCACCCCACCCCTTTAGCTATGGTCTTTCAATGTTTGTTGTTTTTGAGATAATTGTGCCCCGTGTATTGTCACACGTGCACCATTACATCTATCTTATATGCAATTACGCAAGGCCTTATGCAACTATGCAAGGCCTTAGAAGCTCTAAAACTTTGGTCCTATAAGTTGGCCCCTTACTCTCATAGCCATTCATAGGGGTTTCTTCTAAATAAACATTGAAAGCCCATCCCTATTCAATTTCGACAACCTCTCAATTAGTAGAATACTCTTTACTTTTGTATTGTCCCTTTACTCTCAGAGTAGCCATTCATATGGGTTGCTTTTAGCTAAACATTAAAAGCCCATCCCTATTCATTCATAGGGGTTTCTTCTAGCTTAGCATTAGAAGCCCATCCCCATTCAATCCCCACAACCTCTCAATTAGTAGAATTCCCTTTACTCTTGTATTGACCCTTAATAGTTGGTCCCCAACTCTCTTCATCGGTCCTAGATTTACCTCTAGCTAGCTATAGAAAACCCATCGCTATCTAATTCTAGAAAATCTCTTAGATACGAGATAGTCTTTAGTCCTATACTCACTTTTAATATCATTTTTAAGAGCTCCAGCATGCTTATTCTCAAAATATACCTAACTAATGGGTATGGCCTTTACATCATGGCTCATTCTTCATCACTAATAAAAATGGGCAATAAATTCCCCTCAATGTGAATACTACAAATATTATTGTAAGGTTTCGAGTTTCTGAAAGCTTGTAAAATTAACTTGAAAACCACTGTTGAATGATTCAATCATGGATGATATTGGTACTTTTGGAATCATAAGCAGAGCTTTACTATGGTTAGTAATTTTCAGAATCAGAATCCGATAAAAACTAAAAAAGTTACGGGCCCTGGAAGGTTACACTAGGAATTCAATTAATTAATAAAAATTGGATGGTTTCAGTAATTATTATTAACAAAGACTTTCTTATCCTAAGGTTCTAAGATTCATTGATATTCAATTTTCATCATTAAAAATCAGTAAAAGCAACCAAAATCAATTCTGGAAGGTGTGGGTGCAGTGTGGAGCTATGGAGAATGTGCCAGAGACAGAAATAGTAGCAGTTGGCGGTACCTTGAAGCTGGGGGCCTGCTTGAGGTGTCAAAACCTGCTACGAACTGCCCGGGGCCCATAAAAACTATAAAAAGACCCCCTTTCTTTCATAAAAATGGAGACTTGAAGCCTTGACACACTCTCTCATCTAGAGAGACCGCTACGCAAAAATCACTAGAGATCAAGCTCTAGTTGATTAAATTAAATGGTAATTAGCCTAATCCTTCTTAATTAGCAAGGCTATATTAACCTATTTTCTTGATAAATTAAAGATTAATCCTATGTACACTCAAAAATCTTCTCTTAATTAAATATTCTCTATTGATTATTATAATTAAGCTAATTAATTATTATATCATATTATCAACCATAGATTAATGGGAATATATTAATTCAGTTTAGATTAAGTTGAGATATTTATCAAAGTTGCATTAGACTGTCATTAAGCTAAGAAAATAATCTTATAATTTTTTGAGTAATTTTCATAATTAATTAAGCAGAATTACACTCTTTTTTAGAGTAAAATAATCAAATAGATTCAAAATTCTTTGAGTTATTTGTTGGAGGTTAATTACATGCTAGGAAACCCGTGATAATTATGTTAACCACAGATAGTTATTTTAGCAGAATTACTCTGTTTTTAGGACAAATTAAAAGGGGGAAATTAGAAAAGTGATTCAAAATGCTTTGAGTTATTTATTAGAGGTTAATTACATGTTAGATAACCGTGATAATTATTTTAAACTCAGATAATTAATTTACTTAATTATTTTAGCAGAATTAATCTGTTTCTAGGACAAACTAAAAGGGGTAAATTAGCAAATTGATTCAAAATGCTTTGAGATATTTATCAGAGGTTAATTACCCATTAGAGAACTCATGATAATTATGTTAGCCTCAGATAATAAATTTACCTAATTATTTTAGAAAAATTACTCTATTTTTAGGACAAATTAAAAGGGGGAAACTAGCAAATTGATTCAAAATGCTTTGAGTTATTTATCAGATGTTAATTACATATTATAAAATCTGTGATAATTATGTTAACCTCAAATAATTAGTTTACCTAATTATCTTTGTAAAATTACATTATTTTAAAGAAAAAATAAAAGGTGAAAAATAGTAAATTCATCCAAAAACCTTTTCTATAAATATCAAAGGTAGAACACACCTTGAGGAATCCGTGGTAAATACCCCAACCTCATATAAATAGTTTAAATACTTATCTTCATCAAAAGTAACTAATTTGGCGTATAAAATAGAGATAGGAAATTAGTAAATGAATTTATTTAATTACCAAATAAATACCAGAGGTTCCAAATCACCATTGAAGGTTGGGAGAATTATCTCAGCATAAATGGTTAGTATAACAAATTACTATCAGCAAATTTTGCCTAAATTAGACCAAAAGTATTGGAGGGAAAGATTATAAATTAAATTTATGAAAATTTCTAAAGATAGAATATATCAAATTAAAATTAGGGTGACTAATCCATTAGCAAATAGGAATTATAATTTCTTAAGGTCAAATATAAAATATTCATAGAATATATAGACTAAGGAGAAACCTAGTTAAATAGATTCCCTAATTAAAAGATAATTATGGGAAATTACTTATAGTATAAGGAAGTTACAGGAGGAATATCTCATCCAATTAACTATCAAGGATACCTACTTACTCCAAAAATCCTTATTTTTTGGGTAAAAAGTAAAAAAAAAGATTATTCAATTAAAATTCTAATCGATTAAGTCTTTTTATAACGCTGCCGATATGGCTCCAAAGAGAACCCGAGGGAATCCTCTTACCGAGGAAGAGGAAATTAGCAACAAAAGAAATAAAGCCACTAATGACCATGAGGCTGGGCCTAGCCATAGGCTGACGGAGGAAAGTCTGCGGACTCCAGCGCAGCAGCACATGGACGAGCAGTCCTAGGTGGATTTCTATTTTGTTCACTTAAAATCTTTTAAAGATCATTTTTAAGTTAGCATTGCATACGTAAGGTTAAGAAGAATAAACTGGCTGTAAATGGAAGGTAACTTCCACGAAACCAACGAGCAATGATTGTAAATAGGAAAGAAATGATTGGGTTATTATTGATTGATCTAAGAAAGAATTGTTTGACCATCCTTAAGACAGCTTGTCTCAAGACACCTCTGATTTCTTGGAAATATTTTACTGCAGGTAATGAGTAATGATGGCGATTCCACCATGGATGAGTCGGTTTCCTCAGCACACGTGGAGTATTTACCCCGTGCTTGTTTGTGTTTGTGGATATTACTTAAGATTTCAAGTTTATCCTAGAGGAATCGCCCGGTTGTATGGGCAATCGGTTGGTGTATGGGTGCCCGGACTTTGGGTGATGGCTTTTTCCACCCCGTTTTTTATAAATAAGGAATGGGTGTCGTTTTTTCACCCCTATATAGGTGGTCTTGAGACAAGCTAGTACTGGTCAGCGATACTTCAGAATGACAAGGCCTTGTCTTAAGTCTAAAGATGTTTGTTTGCTGAAAGAATGTCTTCAATACTATTTTCAAAGGTTGTCTTAATGAAATTTAGTTGTGAAAGTTAAAAGGAATCATTGTTTTAATTGTGAAAAGAATGTGGTAGTAATTAAACAACACAGAAATCATGTGTGAGTGCGGGGTGGTAAGTGGGGATTGACTAAGGTTGTCAATCATGGACGGGTGGACCTGATTAGTCAAGTAACTATCCATTCCCGCGCACTAAAACGTTTAGAAACTTCTTCACTTGGAAGAGGAATCCCACCAACGGCTGTGCCCTCATATATGTTAGGGGGGGAAAATCGTTGGCTAAGGAAACCATAATCTGAATGATGAAGTTATAGGGCCAGAAATGTTTTTAATGGTCCCCTTTCCACTGCGAGACAGGACTAGGTCTCTTTCTAGGGCTATAAACCTAAACCATTGTCAATGGTAAGGGTGAATTCCCTGGAATTTTTCTTGTTTAAGGACTCTGACTTTAGTAGGCCTAGAGACCTGTCAATGCTACCATCCCATTTTTGGTGTCGGCGGGATTGGGAACCTTTCAAGTGGTATCGAAGCATGGTTTAATAAGGTCCTGACCTTAGGAGGATAAAAGTTGAAAAAATAGGCACAAGTTATATTGCATTTTTAATTATGGTATATTGTAAAATGAGAATTTTCCTATCAATACAGGAAAATATCTGCCAAGCATACCGAAAGTTTGTGATTTTCAACATCATGTTTGTAGCTCCAACGACTTTGTACTTTGCTGCTTGTAGCTCCAACGACTTTGTACTTTGCAAGAGCATCATGCAATTACTAGATGTAATGTTTTCCCCTCCTCCTACATGGGGAATCAGCTGGTCACAGTTTGGTGAAATTTTCCTGATTGATACGGGACAGGGAGAAGGGTTGATACTGAATCTGAAAAGACTCAAGTGGTCAGAAATACTTCGGACCATCAAAGTTTTCTTTTTCAATGGGAGCGAAGATCCAGATCAGACCATTATTATAGATGAGGTAGAAGTGTCACAAAATCAGTGGGTATATGATCAAGTAGCCAAAGTAATATACCCAGGTAGGATCAGGCCCATGAGGGTAGGCCCAAAGTTTAAGGGACCAAAAGATGTCATATTTTTTGATCCCCTGTCAAACCCTCCAGTGGTGAAGAGGATGTTGATTTAGAGAGTTACACATTGTATATAGTATGAGTCCATCTTGTATATAGCATGAGTCCATCTTGTACATAGTATGAGTCAGTGTTGTATTAACCCTTGTATATACCATGGTTTTATGACATGCTTGTTTAGTTTAATTAAGATGGTGATAATGATTGTCGGATTTATGTTTTCATTCAAAATTTTAAAAGTATATAGAGTAGAAAACTTGCATTAAAAAAAAAAATAGTGTTATCACTAAAAGATTTTCATTAATTACAAACTTAGGGAAATGCAAAAAGTCTCTACACTCCCACCCAAGAAAAGAAACTACTATTAAAACAAGTTCAACTCCCAACTTTCAAGGGAGAGGGAACCAACTTAGAACATGATGCGAAGCCTGGCTCGATGCCATGGATGATTATTTCTTGGCAGCAGGAACTGCTTCGAAAAATCAGGCAATGTTAGGAATGTTTCGACTCACCGGAGATGCAAAACTCTGGTGGAAACAATAGTGTAGAGATAACCCTTTCATTAGTCCCTCCTGGGAAAGAATGAATCAGGAAGTGAAAGAAAGATATCTTCCTGATCCAGCTCACCAAGCTATAAAAATGAATGAATTCTTCGCCCTCAAACAATTAGGGCTTACTTTGGAAGAGTACTACACCAAATATGTGTCTTTACGACGTTATGCACCACCAATGACTATGGAACAACAGATTCCTCATTTCTGTCAAGGTCTAAACAAACCTTTTAAGTACCCGCTTGGAAGCTCTAAGACCCATCTCTATTCAAGATGCTCTTCTAAGAGCTAAACCACTTGCAGCTGAAGGAACCCCCCCTACAAGGAGCTATTACAACTACAATAACTTTAGAGGAAGAGCAAGAGGAAATTACAACCAAGGAAACCAACGAAGGGAAGTGTCAGCTCCAACCACTATAGAGCAGAATTTTCCAAACATTAGATGCTATGGATGCAATAGAATGGGACACTACAAGAGTCAATGCCCCGAGGGGCAAAATCCCAGAGTTGCTGCCGGAACCACTCCTCAGACTCAAATAGGACAAGGAAATAATCAAAGAGGTAGAGGAAATAGAGGACGAGGTAGAGGAGCCAGAGCTTATGCTGTAGTAGGAGAGCCTACCTTGCTGGATGAGGAAGATGAAAGAGCTACTCTTTTTGCCGCCATTGATAACCCTGGAGCTCGGCAACAGTATGCTGTCATCCAAACCATTGCAAACAGAGAAGGTGAAAATTTTGAACTACTTATAGACTGTGGCAGCACTCACTCTTTTCTCTCCCCTAAATGTTTAAGGAAACTTAAATTGAACCAATATCCCACCAAGAAATTAGTGGTAGAACTAGCAAATGGGAAAGAGGTTCTATTTCAATTTACAGCTAGGGAAGTTGAGTTTGAACTAGGAGGAACCCTTACTTCATCTTACTTTCGGACTCTACCAGTAGGAATCTATGATGGAATTCTAGGAATGGATTGGTTAATAAAAAATCAAGCCCAATTTCACTGTGCTCAAGGGAATGTAACCTTCAAAAATCACTTAGGTGAAGAAACATTAGTACAAGGATCAAATGGGAAGCCTAAGGCTCATTTAGTTAAGGCTAGTCGACTTCTGAAGGGGTTACGCAAGCGGCAACAGATCTTTCTAGTAAAACTTAATAAGGTAGATGATTCAAGGGACAACACAACTCCAGAATGGCTTAGGGAATTTCCGGATATATTTCCCGAAGATCTCTCAAATCTACCTCCTCCAAGGGATATAGACCACGAAATATAAACCTTTCCAGGTAGTGAACCAATTTCAAAAATACCCTACAAAATGTCCCTCTCTGAAGCTATTGAATTAAAGGAACAGCTTCTTCATCTTATTGAACAAGAATTCATAAGACCAAGCATTTTGACTTGAGAGCGCCTATTCTATTCCAAAAGAAGAAGGATGGATCTTTATGTCTCTGCGTCGATTATAGGGACTTAACCAAGTATCGGTAAAGAATAAGTATCCTATTCCTCGCATCAATGAATTTCTTGAAAGATTACATGGAGCCAAGGTATTCACAAAAATTGATCTCAGATCAGGTTACCATCAAATCCAGATTAAGGAGGCAGATATTTACAAAACTGCTTTCAACACCCGGTATGGGCATTATGAGTTCATCGTGATGCCTTTTGGTCTTATGAATGCTCCAGCTACTTTTAACCGTCTCATGTAGGCTATATTTAGAGAATATCTGGATGATTTTGTGTTGGTGTTTTTGGACGATATCTTGGTATATTCCAAGGATGAAAAAGAGCATGAAGGCCATGTACGTAAAGTTCTTCATCTTCTACGCCAACGTCAGTTATATGCCAAGATGAGTAAATGTGTGTTTTTCACACCCGAAGTTAGTTATCTTGGTTTTAAAATAAACCTTGAAGGAATTTTAGTAGACCCCGCAAAGATTAAAGATATAATAGACTGGCCACAACCCAAAACGGTCAGTGAGATTCGAGAATTTTTGGACATTACAGGATGGTATAGAATCTTTGTCAAAGATTATGCAATCATCACCGCACCCTTGATGCAACTACTTAAAAAGACATCCAAAATACATGGGAGAAAGAACAGGAGTATTGTTTCCCCAAACTAAAACAAAATCTCGCATTAGCCCCTATACTCAAACTTCCTGACTTCACTCAAGAGTTTGAAGTAGTAACAGATGCCAACGGTCTTGCTATAGGAGGAGTTTTAAACCAAGAAGGCAGACCGGTCGCCTTTACTTCTCCAAAATTAAGAATCCACGAATTGAATTATCCAACTCATGATCTGGAACTAGGGGATATGTCATAATTCTTTTTAAATGATATCTTTGCCAGGCCTCTCTTAGAAAGAAACAATTCCCGTGTGCTCTATCTCCTTGCCATATTGATGTATTGTGGCGTTCGTTTCTCATTGCCATGCCATTCCAGATGGAATGGCCTATTTTGGCACATCCCTCTCACCCACCCCCTCCTCAGCATGCAAAGAATTTCTTACTGCAAATTGCTCCCCGCATACAATATAAGCTTATGAGCAATAATCCCAACTAGGAATCTGCTCCTAGCAGTTATTATTTTTGAAGCTTAGTATAAAGCTTATAAATTGCTACTTTGGTCTACCATTTTCACACAAAGATACTCATCAACTGCAAGCGGTAATAAAGTCGTGGCTTTTGGAATACATAATTTAATAAACATAAAAGATTAAAATCTGCTCAAAAGGTGATAGAGCAAATATTTTTAAGCCATTTTCCTCCAAGTAGTCTCAGAACAACCATTTTCATGGCCAAAAAAATAACAACCACTAAAGCTAATGCTTCTTCTGCTTGATACTATCTTCAATTTTGCTCAAATACGGTCAATTTTCATCCTAAAACAATGCAAGATCTATGCTTGCTTAAGTTAAAACTTAGTTGCTAGTATCGTCCTTTTGCTTTTTTCTCAACATTAATGCGCTCTTCGTTTCTCAAGATATTAGGCATAAACACTAGACACGATGTTTTAAGCTCGTAATTTTGAATTAATTTCACATGAGGTAAATTCACAACATTGAATTTATTACTTTTTGTTATTATTCTTGGTATCTGAAAGAATAAAGACTACATTCATGGCCTGCACTAAAAAGCATATTGTATAACCCTTCCCCGTTTTTTATCACCTATCGTTTATCCAAAGAATATACATATTAAAGTGATTCTCCCCTATTATACAATAAAAACCAAGATTACATAATCACGGATCACCCTTAAGATATTGACACAATTTGAAAAAGAAAAATGTCATTGCTATTGAAGGTTTTTGGGAACATGAAGACCAATATCCCTACATCTCCCTCTTGTGTGTGTGTGTGTGTGTGTGTGTGTGTGTGTGTGTGTTTGAATTAAAAATTCCATCATTCGGAATCATATACTGAGAGACTTAAATACTATTTGACAAATATATTGTGTAAATGACAAAATTCCAAAAAACTTGTGAATTTCTTAATACATGATCAATTCATAACATGATACTTTTGATACATGACAAAGTAGGTAGTCAAAACGCCTATCAGATTAGAGCGAGCATCTTTACTTGTCAACCAACCACCAGTACAAATAATTAGAACTAATTCGTACTAAATAGGTGACAGGTATCCAAGCAAACCCCACTGCTTGTTATTATTGTCACATCCCAAAACCTAACTACACTCCTAAATATATTATGATTTCTTTAGCTCGTCTATGCAATTAGGGTCTATTACGGCCGTTGAAAAGTTTGATGGGTTTACATGGTTTGGAGATAGGGTCCCTAATTGCTGTTGGCTTGGTTTTCTTTTGCCTACTATGTGCAACCATAAGCTTGTACCAAATCTGTTGTAACTTAAATGTGTCCCGAGTGATGCTCATCCGAGCTGTCTGTCTGTAAAACTGTTTATCAGAAAGAATTAAAAATATTTGGTTAATATCCTATATAAGAGCCCAACCTTTTGCCCCAATTTATAATCACATGTGAGTATATCAATATTTTTTCTTTAAGTCAACCAAATGTTACATACTATGGTATATACACCCAATTACCTAATATCATCTTGTTACCCAACCAAAGTGGTAATTACTTGTGATAGTTTCTCTATATTATAGATGTTCTATAAATTTTGAAAGCATTTCCTTTGTAGCGTCACTCTTTTAAAAAAAAACACTGAATTTTTACCCTCATGACAGGAGGTTGCCATAAGAAAGGAGCCATATCTTTACCAACACCCATATTCATGCCTTCTAATTATCAAACATCTTATGCTTTTTCCTTTTTCGGAGTTTTAATCTTTCCAAAGGAAAGCACTTAATACAAAAAGAACCTTTTTTTTTATTCAATCGATTTCGGTACTTGATCAGAAACCATAGAAAACTTATATATGTACTCAAAACATGCGTAACCTGGTACGTGAATAGTACTTGCCGTCGTCATTTGTGTATTTGTTATCACTCTCATAAACACTTATTACCTAAGATTCTGCAACTCTGTTACTGCATAATCTTCCAAATGATATTTTTGCAGTTGGCATTAGTTTTAGGATGATGACCAAACTTATGTTTTAACACCATCAACACCTATGTTATATGACCAAACATATGTTTTAACACCATCAACACCTATGTTATATGACCAAACTTATGTTTTAACACCATTAATACCTATGTGATATGTTAATGATACTGTATGCGTATGATTGTATGCATATTTATCTATGTATGTGTGTATATGCTATTGTGTCAACCATCTGCGAGCCTTCTCCATGTGTTGTGCGGATCTTTGTGCTCATGCATGTGTGTATGTGTGTGTGTGTGTGTGTAGAATCCAAAAACTGTCATACGATATTAAAAAACCTATACATACGCATATACATGTGCTTGTGTGTGTACATTTTTGTTGCATTTCCAATCACTTGTGTTTTTATGGCAATAGATAGGCTACATAGACCTCTTGATACGTACGTATGTGTGTGTGACTGGATGTATAACTGCTACCCCATGTACGTCTCCTTTCCAGCTAAGTACATGCACATGCAATCATGAGAGCTATATGCGTTAAAGCCACATATTACCTTTGTGCAAAGGATTGGAATGTTCCTCCGTCTGATATTCTTGATTGCAGTTGGAGTTTATCGAGTCGGTCCCTTCTTCACGATTGCAAAGGTTGTTGCAATGGTGTGCATGTGCACATGTTGTAGCCCAAGGAAGCGATAGGTAGAGTGTGTGTGTGTGTGTGTGTGTGTGTGAGTACTTAATACTAGCAACAAGTGTTGAGAACCTTTTTTTGTGTGTGTCCTACATAGAAAATCATCAACGTGTAAGGCTTGCATGTGTGGTTCTATAGCACTACGGAAGATGTGGTATTTTGCTACCTTAGAGTAGGTGTTTATATGCTAGAATAATGATCCAACCCACCATGCGGTGCTTTCAATACATGAGAGTGGGGATTTTTCTTTCTGGGAATGTTTGAACGCATCAAACCACTTGCCAACTAATATTATCACTTATCACTTAAAAAATTATGAAAGTAGAACACGATAATGGTACTATCCTTGCCAAGCTACTGGGGTTTCCTCTTTTATTTAAAGCTTTTGTACATTTTTGAAAGAGCTTCAAAAATTAAAGGAAAGCATTGTTGCATTCTGGAAATCATTACAAAAATGACATATGGCTTGTTTATAAACCCTTTAGGATTTGATTGGAGCCTGCTTTTGTCTCGTGTCCATTATGTTGATCATTTGTCTCTTAATGACGTAGTTGCCTGTGTCATAATAAGAATTAGCATATTACTGGTGGCATGGTGTCATTTTCATTGTTGTATATTTTAAGTGTGAAATATTTATAGAAAAAATGTTTGCCCACACGTAGGCTATCTTCTGGGTGGACATGCCAATGGTATGTATGCCATATATATTGTGTGTGTGTGTGTGTGTGTGTGTGTGTGTGTGTGTGTGCACGCGTGCAAGAAAGAGAGACATATAGAGTGAGGTATGTATGACATATATATTGTGTGTGTGTGTGTGTGTGTGTGTGTGTGTGTGTGTGGCCCTCCCCCATCCCTGAGCGAAGGTACACTTGGTGGAGGATAGGCCACCAAGAATGGACCGATCCTCTACCAATTCTTTGTTTTTACGTGTTGATGCAAAATCTAATGCCAAGAAACTTGTTTTCCTCAATGAATTTGGTAATACATGTTATAATACGTTCTTTTGTGAAATCATTTTCTACAAACATATAAATGAGTTTATTTAAGCATATAACGGCGTATGATTCTTGGGATGCATTGTATAATATGGGAAGTACTTGTGATATACACACATTATATGCCATCTTTCTTGGCCGATTACTGGCTGCATGAATGAATGAAACATTGGAACATGGTAACTTGTCTTTTTTCCAAACTGTGTATGTAGCATACTCACCTTCAAATGGTTCACATAGTTGGCTATATGTATTCAAATACGTGACTTTGTGTCCCTTGTGCGTGGCTTTGATCCCAATAATGTCAAGTGGATAAATTGTAAAGGGGTCCTCATGGAACAAGGGTTTTTGGTGGTCCAAACATTGTAATATAAAGAGATTGTTGGCAAACAGTAAGTCATCCATATATCTCCATGAATATAAAAATGGTTTCATTATATCATGTCATTTCAAACCATATAATTTCTTGATGTATTCGATTTCAAACCATGCTAAATACAAATTAAACCATAATGGAGAGCAATTATATCCCATCGGGATACCTTTTTCTTGGCGATTAATGTGTTTCCCTAATTTTGTAAAACAAGTATCAAGCACAAACTCATTAATATTGTGCAAGTACTCAAACGTCGAGACCACTTTTCTTCTTTGTAAGCACAATTTGCTTGTGATATTTCTTAAACCCATGATATTTTGAAGTTTTTATGAGCTTAACAATGTTGGAAAGTACCTCTAGTAAGCCATGTGTGCCTTTATGAGGAATAGCCTCATAACAAGATGTTATGTCAAATGAATGAATATTCAAGATTTGTTGTGGTAGATTAATCAAAAAAGTGATTACTGATCATCCAATATCCATTGGTTTGTGTCTCAAAAAAAGTGTATAGTATTTTATGTATGATTTTGGTGTATTCAATAAACCCATGCAGTAATCCCTTGAGTAATTTAGTAACCAAAATTGTCGTAGGAGTAAACACATATTTGTGTGTATTAGTGTTCCATCTAAATTCCATTTTGTGAATTTTAAAATTTTCCATAAGATATGGGAAGGAGTTATTTGTAGGTGCTTCTAGATCAATTTCTTGAGTATAGGAACCTATGGCTTGACAAATCTCTTCTTCGTTTGAGGGGAGGAGACGAAACTCATGGGATTCCAATGTTCTTCTTGTTGCTAGTTAAATAGTTTTTTGACATATAAAAAACAAGGTTTGTACTGATTTATCTAATCCACAAATAAACGAATATTGCAAAACATTGCGAATTTCATCCAATCAAATCTGTGTTTTTATACCAAGGGGATTGGTTTTGTCTGTAAAAAGGAAATTTATGGGTAAAGGTTTCATTACTGGAACTTTGAATGTAGTTGTGATGTGATTTACTATCTTCACATCCTAAAAGGGTACATAAATATTTCCAAGCTTTGCCAAGTTCTTTTATTACTAAGCCAGGGTTAATAGGCACTAATGGGATGTGATTCAGTCCCTTCTTGATAAATTCTTTAAATAATTTATGTCTAGCTAGGTTAGGGTCTATAGTGATTACATGTTTTTTGAAGGGTTCAAACTCTACTAAAAATTTTAAAAACCGTTTATGATTAAGCATCCACACCCCTGTGAATCATCAAAATCTTCAGCAAAAACCGAGGTTGGTTTGTACAAAGTATGATTAAGGTTCTTTGTATATCTCCAACCGGAACAAATACGTAACTTAGACTAGTCTTTGTTAATGTGAAAATAATTTATTATTGTAAAAAAAAAACACTTTAGGGTTGATAAAATCCATAAAATTGTTACAAAATGGAATGTGAATAATTCTCCCATGTGTCCTAGCATTGTGTTCAAAATGTAGCAAACCATTACTCTTTATAGTAAGTGATCGTACCTGGCTTTTGAATTTGAGTATTCAAGCGCTTTAGGAATATCTCCATAGTCTTCAGGTCCTCTTAACTGTCTTGGTTTCTTACTTGTAGAAGCCATAGTGCTTGATGTGTGTGTAACCTTCTTCAGTTGTTCTTTACCTTTTGGGGGTTTGAGTAAGGTTTTGATTGTGTTAGATATTGGTGTATGGTGTAGCTTTTGAAGGAGTGGAGTCCCTATAGCTAGTGTGTATAAAACCAGTCCTTTGGCTGCTTCTAGCATGTGCTCATGAAAATGATAATAAATGATTACTTCATGCCTCAATTTTGTAGGGAATGAGGCTATCTAAGCTATAAAATAATAGACTTGTGCTGGCCCTCATGAAAATTGAAAGAACCTTGGTAAATTCTAGAACACGTACCACATAAACTAGTCAAACCAAATGATTGAAGAAGAACAACTTGAATTGGGATCCACCCTTTTGCATTGGCATTTAAGGAATGGTCTATACGAATTCCAACAGTTCCTTAGAAAGAATTTTTGATCTTTTTCTCTGTCCATAAGAGAGATTCCTTTGGTGTGAGAAATAATTGAAGAACTGGGATGTTTTTATTGTCCACATCAGATAGTTTGATCTGCTTAACCTTGATGAGAACAACCTGGGATAAGAAATGTTTGGAATCTAGGGCCAGGGTTTTACATTGTTCAACAATATCAGCGGGAATGCTGCAAAGTAACCCTAGAAAAGTTATAGTAAATGGTGCATGATGGTTCAATATTTCATAGTCCCAAAGATTATGTTTGAGTCGAATTGTGTCTAATTCCACTTCTCTGGGTGGTAAGAGGGGGATTACTTTCGAAAAAAGTTTAGAAACGGCTCTTCTCAAGTAGCTTTTTGTGGAACTCCACACCTTTGAAACAAGAAATTATACATTGAGTACCAATTGGTGGAATAGGAATGTCTTTTTCTACTCCATACTTCAAACGGGTGAGGGATGGAATCCAAAAATCTATAATCAATCTCCACATAAATAGTAATTATACCATTAGTGCTTTTATTATCGTCATACCAGTACTAAGTTTTCTCAGTATATGATGGATACCCGATCAAAGGTATCCTAGGAAAATTTGTGTGTGTTTGAATTTAAAATGCCATCATTCAGAATCATATACTGAGAGACTTAAATACTATTCAAAATTCATATTGTGTAAATAACCAAATTCCAAAAAACTGGTGAATTTCTTGATACATGATCAATTCATAACATGATACTTTTGATACATGACAGAGTAGGAGTTCTAGCCGAAACTCCTATCAGATGAGAGCGGGGATCTTTACCTGCCAACCAACCACCAGTACAAACAATTAGAACTAATTCGTATTAAATAGGTGACAAGTATCCAAGTAACCCCCACTACTTTTTATGGCTTTCACGTCCCAGAACCCAACTACACTCTTAAATACATTATGTATTCTTTAGCTCCTCTATGCAAGTAGGGTCTATTACGATCTTTGAAAATTTTGATGGGTTTACATGGTTTGGAGATAGGGTCCCTAATTGCTATTGGCTTGGTTTTCTTTTGCCTACTATGTGCAACCATAACCTTGTCCCGAATCTGTTGTAACTTAAATGTGTTCCGAGAGATGCTCATCCGAGTTGTCTATTTGTAACCCTCACTACAAGAGGTACTTCACATTAGCGATGCTCGCAGTGTGACGCTTAAAAGTGAAAATCCACTGTGTCTCTATGGGCATCGCTAGTTTATTTGTAACTTAGCCACTCCCATAGCGACGCCGACAGGGGTAAAAATAAACCGAGAGTGCCCGAAAACTTAGATCTCAGATCTAAGTTTTTGGCGCTCAAGCAAGCAAAGGTAACCGGCCCTCTCCCTCTCCTCTCTTTCTTCTCCACACACACACACAAACACACACACATAGGCAAGGAGAGGAAGGAGAGTCAGGTATGCTCCTTCCCTCTCCTCTCTCTCATGTTCCCTTCCCCTCTTTCTCTCTCTCCCCCCCTCTCTCTCTCACACACACACAAACGCACACACACACATTGTGTTTTTGAGAGAGAGAGAGAGAGAGAGAGAGAGAGAGAGAGAGAGAGAGAGAGAGAGAGAGAGAGAGAGAGAGAGAGAGAGAGAGACCACATGCATATAACAAAAAAGAATGTCCCAACCCTTGGGGATGCAGGGCAGGATGGTGAATGTAAAACCGAAGAAAATGCATACACACACACATTGAGAGAGAGAGAGAGAGAAGAGAGAAGAAGAAGAAGAAGAAGAAGAAGAAGAAGAAGAAGAAGAAGAAGAAGAAGAAGAAGAAGAAGAGAGTTTTAACGTCGTAGGACACTATCCCAAGAGACCTTAAAGATCTAGCCCGACGAGGAGTTGAACTCAAGAGCTGTTATTCAGGAGGAAATGGAATAACCAATCTACCACACTTAGGTGATAGAAAGGTTAAACCATTTTCCTTTTTTTATTGGCGCACACACACACCCGAGAAGAAGAGAGTTTTAACGTGGTAGGAAATCATCCCAAGAGACCTTAAAGATCTAGCCGACGAGGAGTTGAACTCAAGACCTCTTATTCAAGAGGGAAATGGCATAACCAATCTACCGCACTTAAGTGATAGAAAGGTTATACCATTTTCCTCTTTTTATTGGCACAAACACACACCCACACACACACACCCGATAAGAAAGTTTTAACATCGTAGGAAACTATCCCAAGAGACCTTAAAGATCTAGCCGACGAGGAGTTGAACTCAAGACCTGTTGAACAAAGAGAAAGAGAGAGAGAATAAAAAACCAAAGAGAGAGAAAGAGAGGGGGAGAAGAGGAAAGAGAGAGGTAAGGGGAGAAAACAAAGAGAGAAAGAGATTATGTTAAAATTTAAATTAGATTAGGTTAGATTACATTTAGATTTATGTTTAGGTTGAGTTTAAGATTAGGTTGAGTTTAAGATTAAGTTGAATTTAGATTTACGTTAGATTAGATTTATGTTTATTTAGATTAGATTTAGGTTTATTTTGAGTTAGATTTACGTTAGATTAGATTTATGTTTATTTTGAGTTTACGATAAAATTAGATCTAGATTTATGTTCGATGGACCATGCGGACCAGCAATTCCACCTGCATGTTCGCCTGCTGCTGCTTCAGAGCGAGAGAGAGAGAGAGAGAGAGAGAGAGAGAGAGAGAGAGAGAGAGAGAGAGAGAGAGAGAGAGAGAGAGAGAGAGAGAGAGAGAGAGAGAGATAGATTTTATTATCGTCCTCGGAGGTCAAATATGACCTATGGGACCAAAGTTACATGTGATGTAGTATGTGTATGGCTGATGAGTGACTCTCGATGCTCCAAAATTGTAGTGATGAGAGTCGCAATGGAGAGCCCACACTTTGGCTGGGAGAGGAAAGTGTGTAGGTCTAAGTTATGGTTGAAAATGTGAGAGAAGCAAGTTCGGATGTGATCAAAAGCTGAGCACTCTAGTAGTGTGTGGTACTCAGACTCTCGAACTTGCAGTGAGCATAATGTGCACAATCGATTTGACTCTTCTCCATTGCCCCAACGCCCTATCTCTCATCGAAGGAAATGAGAGCTAAGCCGAATTGCTGCGATAGTGCATATCGCGGACAAGGGAATAGGCTCAAGCATGTAAGTGTGAGTACGGTTTCCTCTCTCAGCGAAGCACATGGTTTTGTAGTTGGGGGCAATATAGGTGGTGTAATGTATGAAGCGTGACCCACCGGATTTCTCCCAAGCTGTAATACATTGGCGTTGTAGAAAAGCTTCATTCACTTGAGAGTCAATTGAAGCATCATGTAGCAAGTGTAATGCATCCCATCTCCCAAACCACTTCTTTATGTCTTGCATCCATCCCGTGCTCAAGATCTTGCTTTTATGCATCTTTTGAACTTTTTTGCTTGCTTCCCATGCAATTGTAGGAAGTCGATGTGAGGGGTTTTGACGCATCTTTATCATGTACTCCACAACCCTTTCCATGCCCATAACCTCAATTGGAAGAGATCCCGACTCAAGAAGTAGGAGCATATATGGTGTTTGTGTCTTAACTTGGAGAAAGTTTGTAAGAAAACGCTTTTGGACATTCTCAAACTCTTTCCAAGTAGACTTTGAGATGCTCCCGCCCCACACTTCAACTCCATAAAGAAGAACCGTTGTCACCAATGCATCAAAAAGATACTTCTTGAGAATCCAACACTTGATGTTTCCCGCATTACACATGTTCTCAAATGCATAATATGCTCTCTTTCGCGCTTCCAAACGACGCATAGCACATTCATGCCACTTGTGATTGGATGGAACCTCAAGGCCAAGGTACTTAAAGCTCTCAACAACTTCAAGTGTCTCGTTGTTGTACACAATGCATGGCTTCTCCTTATGGTTGGTTTTCACAAGCATAACCTTTGTTTTGGATTCATTTACGATCAGCCCACTATGCAAGCAAAAGTTCTCAAGGACAACCATAAGCTTTTGTGCATCTTCTACAGTGTGTGCTAGAAGCACTACATCATCCGCATACAACAAAAGCATGATTACCGCATTGCAAATAGTGACCTCTTCAATGCCTTCTTCTTGCATAAAGTCAAGTACCATTTGTTCCAATTGATCGATGCATAGACCAAAGAGAGTTGGTGACAATGGACATCCTTGTTTAACCCCAATAATGCTTACAAAAATTTCTGAAATTTCTCTTCCCATGCGCAATTGACAAATCACCTTCTCATAGATTCGAGAAACCGCAAGCATAAACTCACTTGGCACTTGGAGTTCTTCCATCCTTCTCCACAAATTGTTACGTGGAATCATATCAAAGGCTTTCTTAAAGTCCACAAAACAACAATACAATCGCTTGCCTTTCAACCGACTTTCCTCCATGAGAACACGAAGAGTGACAAGATGATCAATGGTGCTATGGCATCGACGAAAACCCGCTTGTCCCTTTGCACGCTTGTCATTCTCTTCAGCCCAATCACTCAATTTCATCTCCATTATGCACCCAAAAAACTTTGCCATAAGAGACCCAATCATTATAGTCCGGTAGTTGCTTACATTCTTTACATCCCCTCCTTTATGCAAAGGCTTAACCCAATTAGTACTCCAATCATAAGGCATACCATGTTGAAGTGCAAGGTTGAACATATCACACATCCACTCATGGGTAAAATCTCCCGTCCATTTGATCATCTCCGGCTTGATACCTTGAAGATCTCCCGCTTTGCGAGTGGCCAACTTTTCAAGCCCACCGAATACATCCTCAATAGTAAAAAAAGACGGCATACATGGGAGTGAACCATAAAATGGCATTTTTTCAGTATTTGCTTGCTCATATAATTGCCTACAATGTGTGTACATATCCACTAGACTCAAGTTACCAAAATTCTCAACCCGCTTGCCTCTCAAGTTTCTCCAAAATCTTCCACATGCATGTGCCTTTTTTTGGACTTGAAATTCTTGTTGCTTTACTTCCCATCTTCTTCTCTTCTTTTGAATCAATGCCTTGTATGTATGCAAATGACTTTGATAGTTGTCTTTGTCCATAGTTGCATCAAGCTTTATCAAGGACTTTCGAGCATCTTGACATTCTTTATCAAACCACCTTTTGCGTGATCTATCTTTGTTGATACCATGGAGATGCTTTATGGCAAAGCATTCTTCCGCACAAGAACAAATAGCTTTCTTGAAAGCTTCCCATTTAGTTTCCAATGGTGCATCACATTGAAGCTTTGTCATCCATAATTTTTGCTCAACCATTTCAATGTACATTGGTGCCCGTTTGAAATCCATACATAGTGATAACTTCTCTTTCCTTTGGCTGAGATTATCATGCTTAGTTGCTTCTCCACATGAAAGGTCAATACATAAGGTGCGACGGTCAGATTTCGGGGTCCATTGACCAAACATAAAACTCTTTATGCGATACATGATGGCTTCAGAGAGTAGCATATAGTCAATCACACTATCCCCAGTGTGTCTCCTACATGTAAATCCATTGGTTCCACTCCACAAAGATACACCATTGGCAATGAGCATACCCGTGCTATTACACATGTGTAAAAGTAACTTTCCATAGTGATCTGGCTCTTTCTCATCCATTGAAGTACGATCATACAAGTGAACTTCCTCCAACTCCCTTGAAATGTATGGCATATCAAATTGTTGAGTATCATGTTGCAATGTTTTTGTGCGAGCATTCATATCCCCAAATACAATAACATCACCTTCACCTTTGAAATAAGCAATGTCCTCTTCCAAATCAGAAAATGGTTGATCTCTATCCATGCAAGCATAAAAAGGAGAATCATGATGAGGAATGTAGCAACCGGCTACAAAAATGGGTGCTCTTTTTGGTGTCATAATTTTCAGCCATACATAACGTTTGTATTTGTCATCTTTCACAATTTATACAAAATCTTCCAATCCTTTCTTAACCATACATGCTAACCCTCCTTGTCCTCTTCGTTGCTTGAGATTCTTTGACCACATCAATGAATGTACATTGTAATCCTCCAAGCCGTTAATTCTTTGTGTATCATGCTCCCAAGTTTCAACAAGAAGTACAACATCGGCTTTGCTTGTTAGTTCATCAATGCCAACCCCCACATTCCATGGGTATCCATTACAATTCCAAAAGCATATTTTCAATTGTAACTCGGTCTCATAGGTCACGCAACCCTATTTTCTTGAGAGACTTGCCTCCTCCTTGGGCACATTTTCTTCATGAGAGATCTCCTTGTTTTTATTATTCTTTTCCTCATATGCCTTGCGACGCATATTTTGTTGCTTAATAGTGCGATCTTCACATACAAAACATTTTGTATCCTTCAAATAGATCCAACTATTATCAAGGATAATCTTTCGCTTGGTAGAGAGAGAGAGAGAGAGAGAGAGAGAGAGAGAGCGAGAGCGCGAGAGCAAACGACGAATTTAAAATTTAAAATTGTGTTATGAAGTGAGGCCCATTCACATCTACGCAGCTAGTAGCCCCGTTGGTATGTCTTTTACCCTTCAATGGAGCGAATCACCACATGTTCAATTAGGCTAGATTTTAGATTAGATTTTGGATTGAGTTTTTATAATTTAGAGTCTACCTTCGACATTACGGTAAAAAAATTAGAGTTAGACGAACGGTGATCCCTATCTTCCTCTCTACGGATGTGACCTTAAGTTGGAAAGCTTTCAACTGCATGATACTCAGATTGGAGGCCAACATGTAATGTGTTAAGTAATCCCTCGAACAAAGATCTCCTTTGAAAAGATGTTAAGATGCTGTGAAATGCTACAGCTAGAGAAGAGGCAAAGGGATTTTGTCCACTGCATGCACTATCATGTAACCGTGGGTGTGTAGATTTCTTGTATCCACAAATATAGTCATTGACCAATAGATGAGAGTATAACCCGGTGGTTCTGATCTCCGTGCACCTCTAGACCAAGGTGTGCGGGGATTGGACATGACTAGAGAATGTGAGGAAGTTTACAGTGTGAACAAAGAGAGAGAGAGAGAGAGAGAGAGAGAGAGAGAGAGAGAGAGAGAGAGAGAGAGAGAGAGAGAGATAAAAGACGGAGAATGCCAATAGAAGATTAAATTTGTTGTCCAAGTTATAAGGGTTTTTCCCTTATTATGAATAGTGGCGAAGATGTGGGGCCGTCCAACCGAAACACTTATCTCTCAACGAGGATCTTATGTCCTTGTAATCAATGCAAGCATGTTGTGTGATGGGCAAGACGTGGTTCTTTGTAGCATATTCACGAATTTGACGAGTTCGATCCATCTATTATAGATCGAGTTGTTGCCAATTATAACTCGTCGAACTCTGACCCTGGCCACCAGGCAGCAATCTTGCAACCCAATAGACGTGTTCGTAGGCGCTTTGGTCAAGCAGTACATGTGAGGCCACAAGATGTAGCCTGGCCTCTGACATGATCATGCAGACCACATTCCCAACGAGGCAATGTTTGAGCCCGAGATTGATGAAATGATCGAGATGATCATGGATTCAGAAAGGCTTATCTATGATGATATGAAAAGTGAAGCCGATAAGAGACCATTCGATCTTTGCGGACCCCCACTGGCGTAATGCACTCCCTCCGAACGTGTTTTACTAAAGAAGGAAAGCTTACCGGTTTGAAGTCACACAATTGGCATAAAATGTGTCAGATATGTTCATAGTGGAATATATCATAGTGGGGATTATATAACAAATTCATGTGTGGACTTTAATATCATTGTTGCACGTGTTTTGCAGTTTATTTTACCGGTGGCCATTGAGGGATGTTTGTCTCTTGACGTCCGTAACACAATCTACAAACTTGCGAAGTTGGTGCAATGGATCTCACAAAAGGAGATCAACGTAGACTCCATACCATTTGCCAAACTAAATGCTGTGAAGGTTGTGTGCATGTTTGAGAAACACTTTACCATGCTAACCATTCAGGTGCATCTTCTTGCTCACATAGTTGATGAGGTGAAAATAGCTGGCACAGTACATTCCAGATGGATGTTCTTTTTAGAACGTTTCATGAAAACGCTCAAGGGATATGTGCGTCAAAATGCACGTCCGGAGGGTAGCATGGCAGAAGGTTGGCTGGGATCAGAGTCCCTAGTGTACATTGGATAGTGGCTAGACGGATGTGATAAAGCCCGGGACACACTATGGCAAACCATAGATGATGAGCGCATATCTGGGATTGTCATGTGCAATCTCGATGTTGAGAAGAAGATGATGGAAGATCTAGAGGCTCAAATCAACCAATTTTGCATGCTTCACAATCTAGTGATGCAAAAGTGAATTTCACAATATGAGGATGCAAAGCAAGAGCGACAAAGGGAACGAATCAAGTGGAGACGGGGAAGACGACCACCGATACACTATCCGACGGGTCTAAAGAGCCTACCAACATTCATGAGCTTAAGATGGTTGCACAACCAATTGAAAAGCCCACAACAGTGCGGTGAAGAAGTGACTAAGGAGGAGTGGGAGTACTCTCGGGGTTGCGGTGACCAAGGTAAGTTTTCAATGTACGACTAGTGACTTTCTAGATGTTTGAACGGCCACTCATAATCTTTGTTGGTTGTAGCATAACTCATACACAGTAGCATGGTGTAAAGGTCGACATTTTTGGGTGGAACGGATCGACAAAAAGTGTTTTACTCAAGATTGTGGAATCATGGTAAAATTTGAATAGTCTAGTCGACGACGGTCCTCTGATGCAGATCTTGTGGTGGTGGAACTCACTTACTTTGGCATGCTAGAAAGGGGGAAATGGGAACAACACCCAGCACACCCTACACTGACTCTCTATAGCCCAGTGAAATATCAGGCACCCCTAACCACACAGAAGCATGTACACACGTACACTATCTGCCAACCTTTGCACCATGGACTCGCCTATGAGCACCATCATATCCCGACACCACTGGAGGCATACAACTCCCCAATTTGTAAAAGCACTCACACAAGGAGGCGACACATGCCTCGACCACACATACAAGCTGCCCGCACAATCTCTCTACCTCCCTCTTTGCTCACATTGTGGGGGGTCCCCTCCCGTGGCCGGTCTTCGGGAGGCTCATACCCCTTAGGCACGTTAGCCTCACTCCACGCACTCGCGCACCGTGGGGACTCCACGCAAGGTTCCCCGGGGCACGCTATGACCCGTCGGCGGTGCGGCGGAGCCTGAGGCTACGTGGGGCTAGGGACCCGAGACGCGAGACCCGCGAAGACCCGCGAAACACAAACGGCCGTCGACCCATGGAACGCAACCACGCCCGAGCCGGTCCCGTCCGAGCCGGGCCCCCGAGAACGCAACTTGACCCGAGCCGATACACACAATCCCGGAGCCACCGCTACCACGGGCATACGGCAAAAAACACAAGGCAGATTATATTGGCGACAAACTCGACAAAAAACCACAACCAACTATGTATTACATAAACCCAATCAAATACAATGATGGCGACTTCAATAGTCGCCAACTTCATAGCGTGATGCTTCGTGTTGCTTGCTACTCCTTGCACTTGATCCTCGATGGCTTCTCTTGCTTGGCAAACCCTCAGTTTACTTAGCTGCTCTATCCTCCCCGACTTGCAGCCCCCTTTGTAAACAGCGCCACCTCCTGATATGGCCGCCTTTGATGGGCCTTCAACTGGCAGCCCTTCTTCCTCATTTCGGCCCTGCACACAGCCGGCCCTCCCTTCTTCAATCCTCTGGCAGCCCACCTCCCCTTGGAGCCGCTTCTTCTTCTCGTCCTAGCTAGCAACTTTCCGTTTGATCCTCTCTCGATGCTGGCCCTGGCCACTCCACCTTGCACCGTGAGCTTCGCTAATCCCTCCAACAGCCTGTCTTGTTCCCCTTCTCCATATTATGCAGCAGCCCTCCTATAATGCTCTCGGTACTGCTACCCCCCTCAATCTCCTGCTCCTCACGACCTTGATCTCATTGACCAGCACTCAACCAGTAGCAGCTCTTGGGGCCTTCAATTCCCTGCCGTGGCGTATCTAGTAGCACTCCTCTCCATGTTTTTCGGCTCCACCCTTCAGCTTACAGCTTTTGATCCTAGCTACACAGCCCAAGAGCTCACCTTTCTTGCTCGCCTGATCTGTAGCTACCCTTAACTCCTGCAATATGGCACCCCCTCTAGTGAGCATCTCTCAGCCCTGCCAGCTTGCCTCTGCAGTGCCTGATCCTCACCCCTCGAAACTCGGCACCACCTGAGAGCCCCCTTTTGCTTCCTTTCTTCCTTGGTCGTCTGCAGGTCCCGACCCTGATGGAGCCCTTGAGTCGCCCCACTTCACCTCATGTGGCGCTGCCCTGCAACCGACCCACCACCTTCCAGCCCTCCAAACCCATGGCGGCCTTTCTCTGCGATCAGTTCCTCCGTCACCAGGCCCTCGCAGCCCTCTCTTCTCTCCAATATGGCGCCACCCTCTGCAGGTTAATGCCACTGATCATCAGTGCTTCCCCAAGCTCTTGATCCGGCTAACTCCTCCTCGACTTCCCCTTCCTTCTTTCCATTTGCATCTCGTTAACCTCTTGGCATGCCCACCAATTGGCCTTGCTTCCCATGCACGCACTTGTTGCATTGGAGACTCCCCTCTACGTCTGCCAGTAGCAGTAGCGCCACCCTCTAAGCATACAGAGCTGGACTCGCCGTTTTTTTTTATATTAATAGCTTTAAAAAAACTTTGGGCTTGGCCCCCTGGCACACACCAACAATTGCCGAGCTTACGTTTGCTTAAAAAAGCTTGCTTTTCCTCCTCAAACTTTAGAGCTCCTATGGACATAGCCAACCTCATAAAAGTGGCCCTCGAGTGTCAGCCATCAACCCGCAATTACCCAAGGAGCTCGAGCTTGCCAAATTGGAGTATCCATTTTGCATACATAGCAAGTTCCACTTTGGAGATAAATCCATTGACCTTTGGCACCTTCAAGCATCACGACCCGGCAAAGCTTTTGAACCATATTCGACCTATTAAAAGTGATATTTGGCGTGTACATCCTGGCAGTAGAGCCTCCTGCAGACACCTCGAGCTAGATTCGATATCATAAACTTGATAGTACCTGCATCCAGTATCCCTTGCCTCGTTCCCAACGTTGTGATATAGACATTTGCTTCTACCACTTATGATAGGAAGAGAC
This sequence comes from Adiantum capillus-veneris, assembly GCF_014529385.1. NCBI lineage: Eukaryota > Viridiplantae > Streptophyta > Polypodiopsida > Polypodiales > Pteridaceae > Adiantum > Adiantum capillus-veneris. The sequence continues at coordinate 31,130,831 of NC_140937.1, read as the reverse complement.
ACTGACAGTTTCCACTAGCAAGTGCTCTATCTCTATGCACATGTCCCCTAACTGCATCAAAGACCTTCCCAATGTTCCCGTCATCTGCCTACGAAGTGCTATGCCTAGGATTCTTGCACTCCCATAGGTCGGCCATCTTTAGCCATCTTTAGCTGTACCATCATTGCCCAACCCCTCGTTGAACATTCATGCTCAACCATAGCATTATTTAGAGAATATATCATTACATAAGAAGAAACTGATAGTAAATACTATGTACAAGAGATAGATAAATAGCAATAGATAGAGAGAGAGAGATTCACTGTCTGTTGTAGCACCCGCTTGGGTCAAATAGAAATCCATAGGCTCTCCCAAGCATAGTGTAAACTCCACCTAGATCAAAAATATGGCATTGATCATCACCATCCGTCTGTAAAATTGATACAAACCACCCTAGCGTTGCACTTGTAAACTTGTAAGCAAATACTTCCTGTAGATCTTGGCAGCACAGCCCTTCAAAAAACTGCATGCATGAGCCATCTCCACGCCCAACACAAGCCTGCACATCCTGCAAAGCCTTTGCATCCCATGTCTCCCCGCCAACGGGCTAGAGAGCTCTCCACAGCATCATTGTCTTTAAGCAAGGCAACCTGTAGCAACCGGCATAAGGGCACTTGCAAAACAACCTTCAGCAGCACATCCATCAACAACATGGCACCAACCTGTGGCAACTAATCATCCAAAGCAGACACTAGCATATCTTCACCTGTACACTCTTCAATCAACACTAGAAAAGGCAGCAAGCCTTGCATACCTTGTATTCTCACCATAGCTTTAGCAACAAAACCTGTGACTCATCATTAGCATCTACCATCGGCTCATTGAATCCCCAATCATCTTCATCAAGACATTCTTCTTCAGCCAACATGGCTTGACCATCACAAGGCAAGAGAGAGGGTGACCCAACCCCTTGGTCCGCACAAAATGTCTCTTCACCTGCAATATGTTCCTCTTTGACCACCTTATGGACATGCATAACATCATATGTTTCATACCTTGAGAAAGCAGACTCCATTTCCCATGTGCTATCTGTATCCAAGGCACTGTTATAGCTCGAATACACCTCGGCTTTCTCCACAAAACTCACCGGCTTTGGCACTTCATCTATCTTCTCCACTGCTTGCTTTTCGGAAGTCACTTGGTCAAGCACATCAGGTGGTACTCGGTAGACTCCTCTCTACAGCTGTTGAGGCCTCATAGGCCCACACGGTATCGTCTTTAGTCTGTCATCACGCCTATCTGCTGCTACCACATGTGCATCAACAAAGGGTCGGATTACCTGAAGCTCTTCCCTAGCAATTGGCCTGGGCACCAATGGACTCACCAGAACCTTCTTTGCCTGTTGCTTCTTTAGAACCTTCTTTGTCCTGCTCTGCGCATAGGCTACTGCCTCCTCATACGTGCATGGTCCATCCATCTCGACTTTATCTTGCACTTTTACATGCAAGCAATCCATAAACTTGGTCATCTTCAAAAAATCTGCATTCTCTACAGCAGTTACCTTAACCAACTTGCTCCATATGACCTCGAACTCCCACACAAATGCTCGGAAATCACCGTCAAGGCTTTGTTTTAGGTTGTCCATCATGTGCTTCACTTCACTCCACTGCATGCTGGCCACATATCACCTTTGAAATGCCACTTCCAATGTGCTCCAACCAGCTTTTTCAGAGTGCAAACCCTCGTACCATACCTTTGCTTTGCCACGAACCAGGAGCGGGGAAGCTTGGAACACTCCCTCTTCTTTCAACGAGCCACTCTCCAACAGAAAAAGGCCGTAGTCTTGCAGCCACACTTCTGCATCTTCAACACCTGTAAAAGTCAGAAAACCCGACCATATCTTGCTTAGCAGCACTTGCTATTTGACACTGGTATCCCCGCAACACTGTCTTTGACTTCACCAAGGAGCAATCAGTATGTCCTTCGTGGGGGCACCACTGATGGAAACAGGGAAATGGGAACAACACCCGGCACACTCTACACTACCTCTCTATAGCCCGGGGAAATATCTGGCACCCCTAACCACACAAAAACACGTACACACGCACACTATCTGCCAACCTTCGCACCATGGACTTGCCTATGAGCAATCACAACTACCCACGCTCACACATGAGCACTTCAGCAATAAACCCACCAACAAACCATCATATCTCAACACCATTGGAGGCATACAGCTCCCCAATTTGTAAATGCACTCACACAGGGAGGCAACACATGCCTCGACCACACATACAAGCTGCCCGCACAATCTCTCTACCTCCCTCTTTGCTCACATACACACAATTCCGGAGCCACCGCTACCATGGGCATACGGCAAAAAACATGAGGCACATAATATTGGCGACAAACTCGACAAAAAACCACAACCAACTATATATCACATAAACCCAATCAAATACAATGATGGCGAATTTGATAGTCACCGACTTCATAGCGTGATGCTTCATGCTGCTTGATACTCCTTGCACTTGATCATCGACGGCTTCTCTTGCTTGGAAAAACCTCAGTTTACTTAGCTGCTCTATCCTCCCCGACTTGTAGCCCCCTTTGTAAATAGCTCCACCTCCTGATATGAACGCCTTTGATGGGCCTTCAACTGGCAGCCCTTATTCCTGATTTCGGCCCTGCACACATCCGGCCCTCCCTTCTTCAGTCCTCTGGCAGCCCACCTCCCCTTGGAGCCGCTTCTTCTTCTCGTCCTAGCTAGCAACTCTCCGTTTTCTCCTCTCTGGATGTTGGCCCTGGTCACTCCAACTTGCACTGTGAGCTTTGCTAATCCCTGCAACACACTATCTTGTTCCCCTTCTCCATATTATGCATCTGCCCTCCTATAATGCTCTCAGTACTGCTACCCCCCTCAATCTCCTGCTCCTCACGACCTTGCTCTCATTGACCAGCACTCAACCAGTAGCACCTCTTGGGGCCTTCAATTCTTGTCGTGGCATATCTAGTAGTGCTCCTCTCCATGTTTCTCGGCTACACCCTTCAGCTTGCAGCTTTTGATCCTAGCTACACAGCCCAAGAGCTCACCTTTCTTGCTCGCCTGATCTGTAGCTACCCTTAACTCCTACAATATGGGGCCCCCTCTAGTGAGCATCTCTCAGCCCTGCCAGCTTGCCTCTGCAGTGCCTGATCCTCACCCCTCGAAACTCGGCACCACCCGAGAGTCCCCCTTTAGCTTCCTTTCGACCTTGGTCATCTGCAGGTCCCGACCCTGATGGAGCCCTTGAGTCGCCCCCTCTTCACCTCATGTGGCGTTGCCCTGCAACCGACCCACCACCTTCCAGCCCTCCAAACCCATGGCGGCCTTTCTCTGCGATCAGTTCCTCCGTCACCAGGCCCTCGCAGCCCTCTCTTCTCTCCAATATGGCGCCACCCTCTGCAGGTTAATGCCACTGATCATCAGTGCTTCCCCAAGCTCTTGATCCGGCCAACTCCTCCTCGACTTCCCCTTCCTTCTTTCCATTTGCAGCTCATTAACCACTTGGCATGCCCGCCAATTGGCCTTGCTTCCCATGCACGCCCTTGTTGCACTGCAGACTCCCCTCCACATCTGCCAGTAGCAGTAGCGCCTCTCTTCAAGCATGCAGAGCTGGACTCGTCGTTTTTTTCTTGATTAATAGCTTTAAAAAAACTTTGGGCTTGGCCCCCTTGCACACACTGTCAGGCATTTTTGGATGAGTACAAAGGCCATAAATGATGCCAAAAAAACTTGCTGATCACCCTCATGTATATATATACATAGTGCTTCCAGCTTTGAAAGTGTCCATGTAAAAAATCATGTACAAAGGCTTGGTTTTGGTCAAGCTGTTGGTTGAGTTTTGGGTTGGTCGAACTTTCAAAAAATAGTTTTTAGTGAGCATTCCTAGCCGTGCTTGATAGCTTGCAAATCCGACTCCGACATCATGAGTTTTGGGTTGGTCGAGCTTTCAAAAAATAGTTTTTTATGAGCATTCCTAGCCGTGCTTGATAGCTTGCAAATCCGACTCGAAGTGGATAGTTTTTCACTTAAAAAATGGCAATGGATGCACGTGGAAAGACGGCAAGTGGGCCGACTTGATGGTTTTTTTTAGCAATGGCATGTTTAAAAATTTCTGGAGTTAGCCGGGGTAATAATCTCCAAGCCGTGCTTTACGGTGGTATATTTGGTGGTCGGGGTCACCCGCTACGTCTCCAAGAAAATGGCTCAGTTTGGGAGCAAAACAAAAATTTCAGTTTTGGACATGGGAAAGTTGGGGAGAGCATGCCATGTGGCAATGGAATAACCCCACATGGGGGGGAGCATGTGAAAACTGGAGGGTATAAGGGGGGGAGTGGGTACCCCTAATGGTGAATCAAAGGAGTTAATGGAGATTCTTGGCCTTGCTTGAGAGGGCTCGTGGGCTTTGGGGAGAGGAGGGGCCGCCCAATTTGTGTTCCCACTGCTTGGACAGGCGTCCGCCCCATTTTTTGGTCCCCGGACATTGTCCCCTGCACTTGCCTTGGTCAAAAAATGGTCGACAGCCCATTTTTTACCCAAAAAGGGCTCAAAATGGACCAATAAAAAGGTGCCTAAAGGGGGAAATGAAGTCGGCTGAGAGGGGAGAGAAAATCCCTTGGGATAAGAACCAAAAAAATCCCCCTTTAATAGCTGCATTTTCTTGCACATCCTTTTTTGCTTACAAAGACTTGTTTTTTGGAGCTTTTGAGAGACCTTTCATCTTCAAAAGCTTGTAACTCTCTCGTCGGTTATCAGAATCAAGCATATGGATTCTCTACGAAGATCCTCACGACACAAGATTCTTCTTCATGGTCTTGGTTTTCTAAAACTTTAGCCATGGTTTGAGTTAGAGCTGTTTCTCATCCATCTTCACAGGTGCTCGACTTTGGTGTTTTCTGCCGTCATACAGGGTTTCTTTCCAACGGTGTGACTCGTGCAGAGCTATAGAGGTGATTGTTTTTCTTGCCGTTTGCATGCTAACATCATTTTGGTGCCTCCGGGGAGGAGAAATCCTCGTGTTCTCTAATTTTTATGAAATTCGTATACCATGCAGACAGAAAATGTAAATGGGATTTGGGTCCTTATGGACAACCACCTATGTATGTGCTATTTTGTGGACAGCAAGTGAGGCGGTCATTTAATTGGATTGCAGCCTTAGGGAGGGTCGTGAGGTTGTTTGAAGCCGAGTACTGGGGGCCGGGTTACCCAGTGTGAGGTGGATTAGGTATCGGAGCGATCCATCGACATCCCTTGCAGTTTCGACGTCAAATGTAAGTGTTTGTGTGGCAATCAAACATGGCAGACGAGTTTCCTAAGTTTCATGGATTGCCTAGTGAAAATGTGCACTCTTTTATTGAGAAATTGGAAGTTACTTTCTTGCTTTGGGGCGTACAGGATTCGAAAATACTGTTACGGCTGCTGCAATACAGTTTACAGGATGAAGAAAAAGCATGGCTACAAAATTATGGAGAGGCGGCACAGACACAAACGCCAAGGATTATGTTGGACTATAATCATGTGAAGCTGGCGTTTTTGGCACAATACAGGAATGTCGAAGCACTTGATGAAGTTTGGCATGAGATTTTGGGCTACACTCAGAGGGCTAATCAGAGTGTGGATGATTTTTTCATGCATTTTACCTGCCTTTGGGATAAACGGGCCCGAGCATTGGGAAATGAAACCCCTCCCGCCATGTTAAAAAAGGAACGTTTTCTGGCAACCTTGAAGGAGAGTTTGAAATTTAAAGTTGAGTTGAAGCGGCCTACCACTTTTGAAGAAGCAGTTGTAATTGCCAGGGGGAAAGAATGGAAAGCTCAAAGACTTAACGAATATGGGAGAGTGGTCCATGGACAGGTTAATGGTGGCCAAAATGAGGAGAGCCAGGTAGAGGCTGGAGTTCAACCTATGCGAAGGGCTATAGACACTGAGCAATTGCAACGTAATATGCAGGACATGATAAACATGATGCAGGAGTTACGGCTCAATGTCCTTGGAGGTGGTCGTGGTCATGGCGGTGGTAGAGGGGTGACCCAGCCATATGAAGCTCAACCTAATGCCAATGCAGGTCGTGGACAAGGTGATCCTTAGCCATCAAGAATGTTTATCCCTACTTGTTATAATTGTGGTGAACTAGGACATATCATCACTCATTGTACAAAGCCAAAGAGGATGGTAGGTGATATGTAGTCACTTCCCCAACAGGTTTGTGACAGGTCTAATGATTATGCCTTGGATATATGAGAACATCATGGTGCTGAACAAGAGAATCAAGCTTCAACATCAGGTGGTCATGTGGGTATTGTGCAAGTTGAGAATAAAGATGCAGATATGATGCCATTGGGGAAGCGGGAAAGGGCACCAAATGGTGTTGGCCCTAGCAAGAAGAAAGGGAAGGAGAAATAGGGTGAAGATGCAAAGACCAAGAAGAAAAGGAGACCTTGCAGGAAGTTTGAAGTAGCAGATTTTCCATTGGGAGAAGGTCAGACAGCTTATAGTCTTGAGGAGGATGTGATTGGGAGGAAAGTAAATTGTACTTTTGGACAGTTGAAGTGAATCCTATTGAAAAAGAGCCGAAGCGTGGTCATGTCAGAGTGTTGTCTCTGGAGGAGTTACCCGAGATCTGTCCTGTGGTGAACGCTTGGCACAAAGGTGTGAGCATGGGAGAGGCCTACATTGATGGAGGTGCGCAAGTTTGTGTGATCACACAGTCATGTGTCGAGAGACTTGGCTTGATCATGTCCGGAAGCTCTAGGTTCAGGATTCGCTAGCAAACCATGCCAAAGTTAAGTGTTTGGGACTAGTCAAAGGTTTGGAGATTGATGTTTTTAATGTGAAAGTTATGGTGAACTTTCATGTTATGCCGGCAGGTTTGGGAGCTTTTCCTCTCATATTGGTACGACCTTGGTTAAGAGCTCTTGGTATTGTACAAGATTGGGGCAAGGGCACAATCACTGTGTATAGCAAAAAGGGAGAGAAGAGGATGTTTGATATGATTACCAAACAGCCTCTGGCATTAGAAGAGGTGTCTGAAGATGATGAATTTGAAATCACTAGTGAGGGAAGTTCAGAGGATTCAGATAGCAGTGCTACTTCGAGTTCCAGTGGACGAGGGTGAAGTGTCCTTTTTGTTACTAAATGAAGAGGAGAAAGAAGATGGTGAAGTGCTGCAAGTTTCAGAGGGTATAAATGCGTCAAGTCGATTGGAGCAGCTTGAAGAGTTAATGTAGCCCAAGAAGGAGCTATCAGTGAAGAAAGGACTTGTTCAAAATATGCTAAGTACAGATTTGTCACAAAAACAAAGGGCAGAATACCTAATGATGCTAGAAAAGTTTCTGAATCTTTTCACTACATCATATCAAGAAATAAAGGGGTTTTGTTGGGGACCCAGTGAAGATTGAGTTGATAGAAGGAGCAAAGCCAGTGAGACAGAAACTAAGAAGAAATGGGTAAGGAGCAAATGAATGCTTTAGAAGAAGAAGTGGATAAGATTTTGAATGCAGGGTTTATTGTTCCAGAAGATAATGCTGAGGGGGTCAGCCCTCTAGTGGTCACTCCCAAGAAGGATGGGTGTTGGAGAGTTTGTGTTGATTATAAGCCATTGAATGCAGTGACCAAGAAGGTTCCTTACCCTTTGCCTTTCATTGATCAACTCTTGGATACAGTGGTTGGTTTTGAAAGGTATAGCGTCTATGATGGTTATTCAGGATACTTTCAGTCTATCCTTGCTCCTGAAGATCAAAAGAAGACTACTTTTATCACTCCATGGGGTTGTTTTTACTTTCTTTGCCTTCCCTTTGAGTTGACAAATGGGCCTAGGGCTTTTGAGAGAAAGGTAGATTGGGTTCTTACCCCGTTCCTTGGGAAGTTTTTTAAAGGGTTCATAGATGATTTCTATGTGTACAGCTCACGCAAGGAGCATGTTCAAAAGTTTGGAGATGACTTTTGCAAGGTATGATGAATGCGGGGGTTAGTTAAACCCTAAAAAATGTCATTTGGCACAGCCAAGGGTGAAGTTTCTTGGGCATATGATCTCTGAAAATGGAGTTGAAGCAGATCCAGGGAAGGTAGAAGCTTTGCTATTGCTGTCATCCCCAAAAGATACGAGGCAATTGGCTACATTCATTCAGAAGGTCAAATATCTGTCTCGTTTCATACCTTTGGCGTCACAGTTGTTGTATCCTTTGCAACAAGTGGTCAAAAATGATCCTTTGGAGTGGACACATGATTGTGAGGATGTTTTTGACAAAGTTAAAGAAGTGTTGAGCACCTTACCTGTTATGCAAGCCCCTAATTGGGAGAAGGAGTTTTATGTTAATCCGTCAGTTGGAGAAGATTCTATTGGGGCTATGTTGTTACAAAGAGGGAAAAAGTCTCAGTATATGAAGCCTGTTTATTATGCTAGCAGGGTGAAAACTCCTCATGAAAGAGAGTACTCAGAGGTTGAATTGGTGATCATTAGCATGGTCTATGCGTGTAGACGGTTTAGACATTACTTGTTGCAGAAACCGTTCACCTTTCTCACGAGTTTTTCATTGCTTCCTCAATTGTTCAATAACTCAAATATATCAAAGGCAGTGATGAAATGGGTTATTGAGCTGCAAGAGTTCCAATTCACTTTTCTAGTGGAAGAGAGTACTCAGGCTACTTTGGCAGACTTACTCACTTATAAAGAGACTACAGTTTTGGTTAAAGAGGAGGTGGTCCACAGGAAAAAAGTGGAAACCCCTGCTATATCAAATGCTTCACTGCTGCATTTTGATGGCTCTTATCGAAGAATTCATGATGCTGCTTTTGGTGGGGTTGTTATTTATGATGCGCAAGGAAATCTTCTGAGGAAGCAAGGGTTAAAACTCAATGCAAAGAGTAATAATGAAGCAGAGTATATGACTCTTGAAGGCGGGGTACACATTTGTCTGCAATTGGGAATCAAACGTTTGCAAGTCAAAGGTGATGCGTTGTTAGTGGTAAAGCAAGTGTTGGGAGTATGGAAGAATAAGAATCCTAGACTGAAGAATCTATGCTTCAAAGTGAAATCGCTACTCAAAAAGTTTGAGGCATGGAGCTTGCAGCATGTCGAAAGGACTCAAAATGAAGAAGCGCATGAGGCTGCGCAAGCAATGATTACTTGTGTGTTTGTGTTGAAAGCAGATGCCCCTTTGTATCATGGAAGAGAGGTGCTGTCAACAGAGGTGGATTTCTTATTGACCGGTCTCTTGCTTGAAGATTTGCCTTCATCTAAAAAGTATGCTTTTATGAGAAGAGCAAGGAAGTACAAAATGATTGGTGATATGCTTTACATGAAAGGAAGTGATCTGGTGTTGTGTCCTGTGCCTTGGAAGGAGGAGATTTACAAAATTTTAGAAGAAAAAAATGAAGGGTCTTGCGGAGGTCATTTTGCTATGAAGATTATGCTTCACAAGATCTTGCAAGAAGGCTATGTTTGGCCTAGTGTTACGGGATGTCAATCACTGGTGTAAATCTTGCTTGGCTTGTCAAAAGATGGGAAGAAGGGTTCTTAAACCTGAGCTGTGGAAGACAATCTAATGAGGTGTTTGAAAAATGGGGCAGTTATTGGGCCATTACCCACTACAAGTAAGAGGAATGTGTATATTTTGATAGCGGTGGATTATTTAACACGTTGGGCAGAGGCCAAAGCTGTCAAACAAATTACCAGCAAGGAGATGGGAAAATTTGTGTCTCAGCACATATGCTGCAAGTTCGGGGTGCCATTGGAGTTACTGCCTGATAGAGGGCCAGGGTTTAGAGGTGAAATGTTCGATTTCTTATGCAAGAAGCTTGGCATAGAGCATAAATACAACACCCCTTATTATCCGCAGTTCAATGGACTTAACGAGAGGTTTAATGGATAATTGGTGAAGATTCTGACAAAAATGACTTTAACACATGCCAAAACTTGGGACTCAGAGTTGCCTTGTGCGTTATGGGCATATAGAACGGCAATAAAAACTAGCACGGGATTATCACCATATCATTTGGTTTATGGCAAAGAAGCTTTGATGCCTATTGAAGTGCAAAATCCTTGCACTCAAGTTTTTGTCATTGCAAGATGAAGAGCAACAAGATGCTTGGCAACAAAGGTTGTTGGATTTACAATGTCTGCAGCTAGACAAGCTTTTGGCCTTGGATTACGATCAAGAAATATGTAAAAAGTCCTAGAAAAAAGCTAATGAATGCATGAAAGATAAGGTAATTGAGAAAAGAGATCTTGTTTTGTGATACAATAGTAAATTGGATCACCCTTTCCAAAAGAAGTTTCAGATCAAGTGGGATGGTCCTTTTACTGTTGTAAAAAAATTTGATAATGGGACATATCAGCTGGCTGACGTAGATGGTACACTACATAGCTACCATGTTAATGGTTATAGACTAAAGAAGTATTTAGCACGGTTAATGACTATTGTGACAGATGAGATGCTATCAATGGAAACAAAGAGTGTGAATGCTCCACAAAATGTGGATGAGGTTTTTAGGGATGAGCAGCAATTGTTCACCCTGGGGACCTCTGCTTGTCATGAATGATCGAGCAGACCAAGGGGGGTTGACAAGTTATGTCAAGAATTTTTTGGATGAGTACAAAGTCCATAAATGATGCCAAAAAAAACTTGCTGACCACCCTCATGTATATAAATGTAAATAGTGCTTCCAGCTTTGAAACTTTCTGTGTAAAAAACCCTGTACAAAGGCTTGGTTTTGGTCAAGCTGTTCGTTGAGTTTGGGTTGGTTGAGCTTTCAAAAAATAGTTTTTAATGATCATTCCTAGCCGTGCTTGATAGCTTTCAAATCGGACTCCGACATCATGAGTTACACGCACTCGAAGTGGATAGTTTTTCACTTACAAAATTGCAGCGGATGCACGTGGAAAGACGGCAAGTGGGCCGACTTGATGGTTTTTTTTAGCAATGGCATGTTTAAAAATTTCTGGAGTTAGCCGGGGTAATAAGCTCCAAGCCATGCTTTACGGCGCTATATGTGGTGGTCGGGGTCACCCGCTACGCCTCCGAGAAAATGGCTCAGTTTGGGAGCAAAACAAAAATTTCAGGTTTGGACATGGGGAAGTTGGGGAAGTTGGGGAGAGCATGCCATGTGGCAATGGAATAACCCCACATGGGGGGGAGCATGTAAAAATTGGAGGGTATAAGGGGGGGAGTGGGTACCCCTAATGTTGTATCAAAGGAGTTAATGGAGCTTCTTGGCCTTGCTTGAGAGGGCTCGTGGGCTTTGGGGAGAGGAGTGGGCGCCCAATTTGTGTTCCCATTGCCTGGACAGGCACCCTGCCCATTTTTTGGTCCCCGAACACTATCCCCCCCCCCCCCCCCCCCCCCACCTGCCTTGGTAAAAAAGTGGCCGACATCCCATTTTTTACCCCAAAAAGGCTCAAAATGGACCAATAAAAAGGTGCCTAAAGGGGGAAATGAAGTCGGCTAGGAGGGGAGAAAAAATCCCTTGGGATAAGAACCAAAAAAATCCCCCTTTAATAGTTGCATTTTCCTGCACATCCTTTTTTGCTTACAGAGACTTGTTTTTTGGAGCTTTTGAGAGACCTTTCATCTTCAAAAGCTTGTAACTCTCTCATCGGTTATCAGAATCAAGAATATGGATCCTCTATGGAGATCCTCACAACACAAGCTTTGTCTTCATAGTCTCAATTTTCTAAAATTTTAGCCATAGTTTGAGTTAGAGATGTTTCTCACCCATCTTCACAGGTGTTCGACTTTGGTGTTTTTTGCCATCATACAGGGTTTCTTTCCAATGGTGTGACTCGTGGAGAGCTATAGAGGCGCTTGGTTTCCTTGTTGTTTGCACGCTAACAATGCCAACAATTGCCGAGCTTATGTTTTCTTAAAAAAGCTTGCTTTTCTTCCTCAAACTTTAGAGCTCCTATGGACATAGCCAGCTTCATAAAAGTGTCCCTCGAATGTCAGCCATCAACCCGCAATTACCGAAGGAGCTCGAGCTGGCCAAATTGGAATATCCATTTTGCATACATAGCAAGTTCCACTTTGGAGATAAATCTATCGACCTTTGGCACCTTCAAGCATCACAACCCGGCAAAGCTTCTAAACCATATTCGACCTATTAAAAGTGACATTTGGCGTACACATCTTGGTAGTAGAGCCTCTTGCAGACACCTTGAGCTAATATCATAAACTTGATAGTACCTGCATCCAGTATGCCTTGCCTTGTTCCCAATGTTGTGATATAGGCATTTGCTTTTGCGACATGTGATAGGAAGAAACACTGACAGTTTCCACTAGCAAGTGCTCCATCTCTGTGCACCTGTCCCCTAACTGCATCAAAGACCTTCCCAATGTTCCTGTCATCTGCCTGTGAACTGCCATGCCTGGGATTCTTGCACTCCCATAGGTCGGCCATCTTTAGCTGTACCAACACTACAAGATATTTTGAGGATCGATTATAGAGGATCTTTTGTCGACTTGTTTGACGTGCAATGGTTCAAGATAATCATGGAGGGTCACAACGCTACTGTGTGTAGAGGAGAATCTGGTTTTCTTGAGGTGGATTCAACTAAGAAATGGATTGACCTAAGAGACACTTTCATACTACCCGAGCATTGTGAACAAGTAAGTATGTAAATAGTTAACATCCAATTTTAGAAGTTATGTGCTTAAAGCTCTCATGTAAGTTATGTGGCTCTGGCAGGTGATATTTCATCCTACAAAGTCTGCATCAAACTGGTGGTACTTCATAGAGGTAGCCCCTCGTAGTGCACGGACGTATGAAGGCTACCATGTTCCAATCACAGTGGCATCAATGGAGGATATCAGAGAAGATGCTGAGTCAGAAGCCGTTGAGGTGGTGCCAGATGAGCAGCAAGCTGCTACTCTCTATGGGGTGCATGTAGAGGACCTACAAAATGAAACAGAGGACATCTATTTAAACGGAGAGCTCTATATAGATATAGGAAGTTATGTTGAGCTTTGCGAGGATGAGAGAGAGACCTCTTAAAGACATAAATATTGTATTTGAACAATTTAGCTACGTTTTATAATGTATATTGTATTCACGTGGCTTTTTGTCCATTTCTGTCTATATGCATAATTGCATCATTGTATTTAATGATGCAATTTATAATGTATATTGTATTCATGTGGCTTTTTGTCCATTTCTGTCTATATGCATAATTGCGTCATTGTATTTAATGGTCTTTGCGTCCACTCCAGGTACGTATGTTCTAGGTATGTTCTCACAAGGAGGGACGACTAGCACTGTGCTCCGAGTGGGATGGAGACTGAAGCTGCAATCGTGAAGCTGGTCTGCTCGATATAGATGCTACTCATCCCACCGCTCGATCTAGCTGATCGGGTGAAAGAGACACTAAAAAGCACTACTACTGCTTCTCAGCGTCTCTTTCACCTGATCAATTAGATTTAGTGGTGGGGCAAGAAACTTCTATGAGCAGACCTTCACGATGCAGCTTCAGTCTCCATCGCACCCGGAGTGTAGTGCTTTTACAAATTCACAGAAATTCAACAAAATCTCTCTACACAGGAATCTCTCCCCCTTTATGAGTCCTCTCTCTCTCTCTCTCTCTCTCTCTCTCTCTCTCAAAAAACGCAGCCGTTTTTTGACCTAGTAGACAACACTCCACTCTTTTGATCATAACTTCTTCATCCGAACTCTGATTTGGGTGATCTATAGCCTCAATCGAAGAGCACGAAGTCCTCTACGCATTGATGTAAAGACAAAAATTTTCAGAGTTTTGGAAGGCGTTTTTGTAGCAGCATTTCCGAAGTGAACAGCTTCAACAAAATTGATTCTCATCTCCTATTTTACATACAATGTCTTCTGGCACTCGCAAGGGTTCTTCTTCTTCAACAAGGTCCACAACCATTGTGGAAAATGATCCAAAATCTCCTAAGTGGGGAGATAGAAACACAACCACCCAACCAACGACATCGAAAACCATGATCATGGCGTACTTGGTATCATTGCAAGAGACCGTAAACAAACAAGGCAAAGACTTACGAGCACTTGCAATGGAGAATGGCACACTAAGGGTACTTGTGGTTGAGAATGAGAATCTCAAGAGGACACTTGAGATGCAAACAACACGTTTGATGCAACTTGAAGAGGAAGTCAAGGAATGTAAAAGCTCTCTTGTGGACTTGAATGCTTTGAAGGAGCGGATGAGCAAAGTAGAGCATGACCATGTATTGAAAGAGGAGAAATTTGACACTATGAGCCGGGATGTATGCGACATGAAAAATGTATGCACAAACAAGTCTTGGGCTGATGTATGTGGTAGCAATGTGGTTTCTAATTCCTCACTCATGCAAGCTATGGTTCAAACAAAGAATGTTGAGAATGTGGATGTGGAGGAGTTGAAGGAACGGGAGCGACGTTCGAAGAACATTGTTATTCGTGGAATTCCCGAAGAGAAGTTAGAGACACCTCCTTCTCTTGCCATTGTTATTGAAGATTTCTTCAAAACCCGGCCACTTTGGCATGTCCGGAGTTATGGTCTATGGAGCACATAGAGTGGGAAAGCAAGGAGCTCCTCGCTCGGGAGAATAGCCAATTGTATGCACCATGCCGGATGAGACCAAGCGAAAGATTATCCTTGATAATAGTTGGATCTATTTGAGGGATACAAAATATTTTGTATGTGAAGAGCGCACTATTAAGCAACAAAATATGCGTCGCAAGGCATATGAGGAAAAGAATAATAAAAACAAGGAGATCTCTCATGAAGAAAATGTGCCCAAGGAGGAGGCAAGTCTCTCAAGCAAATAGGGATGCGTGACCTATGAGACCGAGTTACAATTGAAAATATGCTTTTGGAATTGTAATGGATACCCATGGAATGCGGGGGTGGCATTGATGAACTAACAAGCAAAGCCGATGTTATACACAAAGGATTAACGGTTTGGAGGATTACAATGTACATTCATTGATGTGGTCAAAGAATCTCAAGCAACGAAGAGGACAAGGAGGGTTAGCATGTATGGTTAAGAAAGGATTGGAAGATTTTGTATTAATTGTGAAAGATGACAAGTACAAACGCTATGTATGGCTGAAAATTATGACACCAAAAAGAGCACCCATTTTTGTAGCCGGTTGCTACATTCCTCATCATGATTCTCCCTTTTATGCTTGCATGGATAGAGATCAACCATTTTCTGATTTGGAAGAGGACATTGCTTATTTCAAAGGTGAAGGTGATGTTATTGTATTTGGGGATATGAATGCTCGCACAAAAACATTGCAACATGATACTCAACAATTTGATATGCCATACATTTCAAGGGAGTTGGAGGAAGTTCACTTGTATGATCGTACTTAAATGGATGAGAAAGAGCCGGATCACTATGGAAAGTTACTTTTACACATGTGTAATAGCACGGGTATGCTCATTGCCAATGGTGTATCTTTGTGGAGTGGAACCAATGGATTTACATGTAGGAGACATAATGGGGATAGTGTGATTGACTATATGCTACTCTCTGAAGCCATCATGTATCGCATAAAGAGTTTTATGTTTGGTCAATGGACCCCGAAATCTGACCATCGCATCTTATGTATTGACCTTTCATGTGGAGAAGCAACTAAGCATGATAATCTCAGCCAAAGGAAAGAGAAGTTATCACTATGTATGGATTTCAAACGGGCACCAATGTACATTGAAATGGTTGAGCAAAAATTATGGATGACAAAGCTTCAATGTGATACACCATTGGAAACTAAATGGGAAGCTTTCAAGAAAGCTATTTGTTCTTGTGCGGAAGAATGCTTTGCCATAAAGCATCTCCATGGTATCAACAAAGATAGATCACGCAAAAGGTGGTTTGATAAAGAATGTCAAGATGCTCGAAAGTCCTTGATAAAGCTTGATGCAACTATGGACAAAGATAACTATCAAAGTCATTTGCATACATACAAGGCATTGATTCAAAAGAAGAGAAGAAGATGGGAAGTAAAGCAACAAGAATTTCAAGTCCAAGAAAAGGCACATGCATGTGGAAGATTTTGGAGAAACTTGAGAGGCAAGCGGGTTGAGAATTTTGGTAACTTGAGTGTAGTGGATATGTACACACATTGTAGGCAATTATATGAGCAAGCAAATACTGAAAAAATGCCATTTTATGGTTCACTCCCATGTATGCCGTCTTTTTTTACTATTGAGGATGTATGCGGTGGGCTTGAAAAGTTGGCCACTCGCAAAGCGGGAGATCTTCAAGGTATCAAGCCGGAGATGAAGCCGGAGATGATCAAATGGACGGGAGATTTTACCCATGAGTGGATGTGTGATATGTTCAACCTTGCACTTCAACATGGTATGCCTTATGATTGGAGTACTAATTGGGTTAAGCCTTTGCATAAAGGAGGGGATGTAAAGAATGTAAGCAACTACCGGACTATAATGATTGGGTCTCTTATGGCAAAGTTGTTTGGGTGCATAATGGAGATGAAATTGAGTGATTGGGCTGAAGAGAATGACAAGCGTGCAAAGGGACAAGCGGGTTTTCGTCGATGCCATAGCACCATTGATCATCTTGTCACTCTTCGTGTTCTCATGGAGGAAAGTCGGTTGAAAGGCAAGCGATTGTATTGTTGTTTTGTGGACTTTAAGAAAGCCTTTGATATGATTCCACGTAACAATTTGTGGAGAAGGATGGAAGAACTCCAAGTGCCAAGTGAGTTTATGCTTGCGGTTTCTCGAATCTATGAGAAGGTGATTTGTCAATTGCGCATGGGAAGAGAAATTTCAGAAATTTTTGTAAGCACTATTGGGGTTAAACAAGGATGTCCATTGTCACCAACTCTCTTTGATCTATGCATCGATCAATAGGAACAAATGGTACTTGACTTTATACAAGAAGAAGGCATTGAAAAGGTCACTATTTGCAATGCGGTAATCATGCTTTTGTTGTGTGCGGATGATGTAGTGCTTCTAGCACACACTTTAGAAGATGCACAAAAGCTTATGGTTGTCCTTGAGAACTTTTGCTTGCATAGTGGGCTGATTGTAAATGAATCCAAAACAAAGGTTATGCTTGTGAAAACCAACCATAAGGAGAAGCCATGCATTGTGTACAACAACGAGACACTTGAAGTTGTTGAGAGCTTTAAGTACCTTGGCCTTGAGGTTCCATTCAATCACAAGTGGCATGAATGTGCTATGCGTCGTTTGGAAGCGGGAAAGAGAGCATATTATGCATTTGAGAACATGTGTAATGCGGGAAACATCAAGTGTTGGGTTCTCAAGAAGTATCTTTTTGATGCATTGGTGACACCGGTTCTTTTTTATGGAGTTGAAGTGTGGGGCGGGAGCATCTCAAAGTCTACTTGGAAAGAGTTTGAGAATGTCCAAAAGCGTTTTCTTACAAACTTTCTCCAAGTTAAGACACAAACACCATATATGCTCCTACTTATTGAGTCGGGATCTCTTCCAATTGAGGTTATGGGCATGGAAAGGGTTGTGGAGTACATGATAAAGATGCGTCAAAACCCCTCACATCGACTTCCTACAATTGCATGGGAAGCAAGCAAAAAAGTTCAAAAGACGCATAAAAGCAAGATCTTGAGCACGGGATGGATGCAAGACATAAAGAAGTGGTTTGGTAGATGGGATGCATTACACTTGCTACATGATGCTTCAATTGACTCTCAAGTGAATGAAGCTTTTCTACAATGCCAATGTATTACGGCTTGGGAGAAATCCGGTGGGTCACGCTTCATACATTACACCACCTATATTGCCCCCAACTACAAAACCATGTTCTTCGCTGAGAGAGGAAACCGTACTCACAGTTACATGCTTGAGCCTATTCCCTTGTCCGCGATACGCACGATCGCAGCAATTCGGCTTAGCTCCCATTTCCTTCGATGCGAGATAGGGCGTTGGGGCAATGGAGAAGAGTCAAATCGATTGTGCACATTATGCTCACTGCAAGTTCGAGAGTCTGAGTACCACACACTACTAGAGTGCTCAGATTTTGATCACATCCGAACTTGCTTCTCTCACATTTTCAGCCATAACTTAGACCTACACACTTTCCTCTCCCAGCCAAAGTGTGGGCTCTCCATTGCGACTCTCATCACTACAATTTTGGAGCATCGAGAGTCACTCATTAGCCATACACATACTACATCACATGTAAGTTTGGTCCTATAGGTCATATTTGACCTCCGAGGACGATAATAAAATCTATCTATCTATCTCTCTCTCTCTCTCTCTCTCTCTCTCTCTCTCTACTTGTCCATGTTTTCTTCTCCATTCATTCAATATTAAGCTTAAATGTTCGTGTGTTTAATGCAGGTATGGATGGTGAGGAGTTTCTTTCTTCTTTGTCACCCTAGTAGAGACAGTGGTATGTGGAGCGTCATCGCTCTAGAGCACCATCACCTGTTCCTACTCCTGTAGTGTCCTGTTTGGAGCATTTAGCAATCTCCGAAGCTTCGCTGTCCATTAGACGATCTTCACACTCGTCTAGGCACCGACGCTCTAGTGGTTGTGATGGTGGTTGTTGTGGGGATGCCGCCATCGATGCCTCGACACCGTCTCGTGTTCGACGAGGTTCTTTACCCTCCCCTTCTTTGCCCGCCCCACACCAGCCACGACATTGCCATCTACACCATGTTTTGTGCGGCTGACGGCCATTCCTAGCGGCTACACACCACTAGCTACTCCTCCAAGAGTCACTCCAGTCAACACTCCTCGCTTCGGGCCCCAGACTCTAGTGGATACACCTGACATCCATAACCCCGTTGACACCCCACTAGAGATCCCTATCGGACACCCATATTCACGCGTCACCGGTGAGAGGGCTTGCCTTACTTCTTCGACTTTAGTGGCGGCATCATCTTGGATGATTAAGGCAAGAAGGTGATCTTGCGCATGCGCGGTCTTTTCTCTTAGGTATTTAGACACTACATACTAAACACCTGGAGTGAAGTACCAAGTGATTCAAAAGACAGAGTCATCAGCATGCTGCATGAAGAGTTTCCCGTTTCAACACTAGATGACCGCTTCAATGAAGACCTGATGAAGGTTCGAATGCGTGAATACTGCAAGCACAAGTGTTCCAAAGTGCAAAAATCAATTAAGCATGGGTGGAGCAGACCAGATTGACTGGACAAAGAAAATTGGAAGAATGCGAAGAAAGAAACGTGCGAGAATCTCGACAAGTGGAAGCAACAAAAGGAGGCAGCCAGAGCGCGAGTAGAGGCAAGGAGCTCGCACCACTTGGGGAGCGGCGGGTGGGCATCATTTGAGGCGGATTTTGTAAGTGTTTTCGCATTGATCTTTAGGTTTGATAGTTTAGGGTTTAGGGGTTTTCAAATTCTAACATAATGGATTCTTTGTATGTTTTGAAAGTGATCGATGACAGGAAGTGACCCCACATCGTACGAGCGTGAGTACGCAGCCAGGAAGGGCTTAAATGCCCTGATGGACATTCTGAGTTCTCACGGTGGAATGGTTAGTATTAGGGTTTAATCTTTTCTATTTGTTATATTGTTTTATAAATTATATGTTTATACTTACAAAAAGCTTTCTTATTGTTTTTTTTGGCAGAATCCGACAGATACGCCTCTTGGACGCGATGAGACGTCTGATTAGACGACCTCAATCTAGCCGTAGCTAGATAGCATTAGTTTCCTTTTGTCATAGCATATGTATCATGAGATGACGTTTATACGTCTTTTTGAAAACCATGTATATTTTTTCAATAATGACAATGGTGTTCTAACTATTACATTTGCAAAGTTTAACAATCAAGTGATTTTTCCTATGATGTGTACAATTGTCATTGATTTACTTTCATCAATTCTGCAAACAATACTATGCATGATGGAGCTAGTGGTTATATTGTCTTGTGGGTGACTACTTTGGGTCTATATCTAAACTTGCACTTTCTTTCAAAGGTGAATCTGACTTATCTTGGATTCATTTAGGTTTACTCAATTATTGAAACATTCAATATGGTTGATGGGTGAATGCCCTGCCACCATTTTTTTTTCTCTCGAGCGCTTCTATGACTGTCGCTATATAAGGCTCTGCAACGTCGCTATAAACGTCATTATAGGTAGCTTGTAAACGCTGCTATGATTGTCACTATAAGCGTCGCTATATAGAGACGCATATAGCGATGACCATAGCGACGTTCCTGTATCGACGTGTTAGCAACGGTCTTAGCGACGTCGGGGAGTATAAAAACCCAATGTATTTCCGTCGCTAGCAGCATCACAAGTGCACACAACCTCTTGTAGTGTCTGCTTATAAAAAAGAATTAGAAACATTTGGTTAATATCCTATGTAAGAGCCCCACCTTTTGCCCCAATTTATAATCACATGTGAGTATATCAATATCTCTTCTTTAAGTCAATCAAATGTTACATAGTACGGTATATACACCCAATTACCTATTTTCATCTTGATACCCAACCAAAGTCCTAACCAAAGTGGTAATTACTTGTGACATTTTCTTTATATTCACTACAAGAGGTACTTAATATTAGCGACGCTCGCAGTGCAACGCACAAATGTGAAAACCCACGGCGTCACTATAGGCGTCGCTATGCACATCGCTAAGTTATAAGTAACTTAGCGACGCTCATAGCGACGCCATCAGGGGTAAAAAAGTAATCGAGAGCGTTCGAAAACTCAGATATCAGATCTGAGATCTGAGTTTTCGGTGCGCCCTCACGCAAGCAAAGGTAACGCACGCTCTCTCCCTCTCTCTCTCTCTCTTTCTTCTCCACACACACACACACACACACACACACACACACACACACACACACACACACGAGGAGAGGAAGGAGAGCCAGGTATGCTCCTTCCCTCTCCTCACTCTCATGTTCCCTTCCCCTCTTTCTCTCTCCCCGCCTCTCTCTCTCTCTCTCTCTCACACACACACACACACACACATACACATTGTGTTTTTGAGAGAGAGAGAGAGAGAGAGAGAGAGAGAGAGAGAGAGAGAGAGAGAGAGAGAGAGAGCACATGCATAAGCAAAAAATGCACACACACATGCATAAACAAAGAATGCACACACACATTGAGAGAGGAAGAGAGAGAGAGAGAGAGAGAGAGAGAGAGAGAGAGAGAGAGAGAGAGAGAGAGAGAGAGCACATGCACAAACAAAAAACGTACACACACATGCATAAACAAAGAATGCACACACACATTGAGAGAGGAAAAGAGAGAGAGAGAGAGAGAGAGAGAAGAAGAAGAAGAAGAGTCTTAACGTTGTGAGCGGGATGGAAACACACAGAACGCCTCTATAAAGACCCGACACACACTCTTGGAAAGATACACACACACACTATGGGGCACCACTCGGCTCACACAACATACCTGGCCAAGACAGGGAACACACCTCTGGAGTGAGAGGAGAGAGACTATCCACTTGCCCACTCCATACAGACACACACACACCCAAAAAACTTAGCTCAAAAGAGGAGAATTTCTGATGTTTAGATACAATTGAGCTTGGGCCAACACCAATAGGGCAAATAGCTCACACAATATGGGTAAAAGATACCTGATACAATCACAAATTGGAGCAGAAGCTTCACTCATAGGAGAAGCTTACACAACCAAAACAGCAGAAAAAGAATGAGAAATTTGGTAAAATGGACAGCTCCATCGCGTCCGGAACGGCTCAAAACCCCAGTCTACAATGTCAAAGTGCTCAAATCCGACATCGGATGAGCAGTTTACGGCCAAAACAGGCTCCAAAAACCCCAAAAAAACACCTGCGGCTGTTTCTCCTCTCTTCTCCACGATTTTTCTGGTCTTATCTCTGGTTTTTCAGTTCCCACACTTAGATTTATTAGTTGGGCACGCTTGGCCTTTTAGATGACCTCAAACAGACCCCGAACAAGCCAAAAACTGACCTCGCAGTGCATAGTTGTCACCTTTTTGCATCATCCGCACACCTGGCACTCAACTTTTTCCAATAATGCGTCCCGCCACCATGTGAAGTGGACCCAGAATATGATCCTCATGATGACCTTTCTGCATAATTAGCACAAGAAAACACCCACGTCGTGTCTGTACTTATCCACGTGCAAGTATTGACCCCATTCGGCCTCCTGGCGCCACTAGATGCCATATGCTGCACCTGCTTAGCTCATGTCATTGTCCCGCAGATTACTTCCTCGAGAAGTTTTACGCGCTACCAACTCCTCATTATTGTAGAAAAACACACTGGTACTGGTAATAATGAAAATCGATGCACTATGTACACCCTGTCCTACCTGTACACATGTGGGTCCCACGTAACCACCTGGCTATGGAAATTGGGCAATCCTTTATTCGATGCACCATGCATGTGTATGTACATATGCGCAATCCCTTGCTCCAAAAAACTCCTGACATAATTTGCCCACCCCCTAGCCTGCTAGATCATTCATGATCAGCAGCAGCAAAAAGCGATATGAGACTCGCAGCGTCACAAGTCTCCTCATCCTTCACCAACACTCCTAGATCCATAGACAGCTCATCTTGCTCGACCGTCATCAACCTCGCATGATACAAGTTAAGACTCAATCCATTTACCCTTGACTTATGTAGAATCCCATCCAGGTTAGCCAACTGATATGTACCATTTGGAAAACACTCCACTATCTTGAAAGGGCCTTCCCACTTAATCTGAAACTTCTATTGGAAGGTGTTTTCCAGCTTACTGTTGTAACGCAAAACTAAGTCATGCTTCTTGATACCCTTACTTTTGACCTTTTCATTTATCTTTGCCAAAGCCTTATTCTGCATCTGCTCATAATGCTCCAATGCGCTCATCCTATCCAACTGAACCTCCTGTAACTATAAGAGCCTCTCTTTGAATGCATCACTAGACGGCCCAAGTAGCTTCTCTAGAATCTTTACTGCAGGCAACTCTACTTCCACAGGCAATAGTGCTTCCTTTCCATATACCAAATGAAATGGAGTAAACCATGTACCTATCTTCACCGAAGTACGGTAAGCCCATAATGCACTAGGCAATTCCAAATCCCAATTCTTTCCTTGGTGCTCTATCACTTTCGAAAGAATCTGTACCAACTCACCATTGAATCTTTCATTTAAGCCATTACACTGTGGGTAATAAGGAGTGGTATGCTGGTGCCTAATCTTCATCTTTGCGCATAAGAAGTCTAGCAGTTTAGCTCTAAATCCTGGCCCCTTATCCGAAAGTAGCTCCAGTGGCACCCCAAACTTACAACATATTTCATCATAAACAAATTTTGCCACATCCTTTGCAGTGATATGTTTTACTGCTATAGCCTCTGCCCATCTAGAGAGATAGTCCACTGCAGTCAAAATATAGCTTTTGCCCCTGCTTGTGATAGGTAACGGGCCTATTGCATCAATCCCCCACTTTTCAAACACATCAAACGCCATAATGGTTTTTCGTAGCTCTGGCTTCAACACTCTCTTCCCAAATGCTTGACACCTATTGCAAGACCTACACCAATGGTGAACATCCTTGTGCAAACTAGGCCATACATACCCCTCTTGCAAAATCTTATGCAAGGTGATCTTTAGAGCAAAATGGCCACCACATGCGCCTTCATGATTCTCTTCCAACACTCTATAAAGCTCCTCTCGCCAAGGTACACGTCTCAACACGAGATCAGCCCCTTTCATGTATAAGACATCACCAATCAATTTGTACCTGTATGCTCTACGCACAAAGCCATACTTCTTAGACTTCTGAATCTCCTTTGGAATGATTCCTGTTAGCAAAAACTCCTCTTCTTGAGCCAAACTTTCCCGGCCATGATAAAGAGGTAAAGTGGTCCTCAACACAAATAGCTCCCCAATCATGCCTTGAGCTGCTTCATGTGCCTCTCCATTTAGAGCATGTTCAATGTGTCTGATGCTCCATGCTTCGAACTTTTTTAACAGGCCTTTAATTCTGAAGCACATTTCCTTCAATGAGGTGTTCTTGCTCTTCCACACACCCAGCACTTGCTTCACCACTAACAAGGCATCACCTTTTATGCTCAACCTTCGAACCCCATGCTTCAAACAAATGTGTAATCTGGCTTCCAGAGTAGCATATTCAGCCTCATTGTTACTATGAGCATCCAATTTGAACCCTCTCTTGCATACTAGCTTCCCCTCTGGATCATAAAGTGCTATATACCCCCTGAAGCTACATCATGGCTCTTTCTGTACGAACCATCAAAGAACAACACATGTGCATTGCTTATATGTGGCACTTCTTCAACTACCTTTCTCACCACCTCTTCCTTAACAATAAGGGGATTTTCCTTGTAGGTCAACAAATCAGCTAGGGTAGCCCTTGTAATATCTTCCACTAGAAAAGAGAACTCAAACTCTTGCAGCTCAATTACCCATTTCTTCACCACATTTGACATGTTAATACCATTAATTAACTGTGGCAAAAAGGCATAACTTGTCAAGAAAACAAAAGGTTGTGGTAGCAAGTAATGACGAAATCGTCGACAAGCAAATATTACACTGGCCATCACTAGCTCTACTTCCGAGAACTTTCTCTCCGCTACCAACTTCACTCGGCTTGCACAATACACCGGCCTCATATAATGGCTGCCCTTCCCCTTTTGCAATAGCATGGCTCCAATGGCATCATACCATACTGATGGATTTACATAAAAAACCTTCTCCCAATCAGGAGTCTACATGGCTGACAGACCCCCCAACACCTCTTTGACCTCTTGAAACACCTCTTCACACTTGTCATCCCATTGCAGTGGATCATGCTTTGCCACTTGTTGTAATGGATAAAGAAGCTGCGAAGACAATGGAATAAACCGTGCCATGTACTTCCCTTTGTGTATAAAAGTTGCCAATTGCTTCGTACTCATAGGTGATGGAAGAAGAATAATAGACTTAACCTTATCTGGATCACCCTCAATGCCATTTTCTGACACCATATGGCCCAATAACTTCACCCTTGGCTGTGCTAGATGACATTTCTCTGGATTTAGTTGTCCTCCACATTCATCATATCGAGCCAATACCATCTGCAGCTTCTCATGATGTTCAACCCTACTGCTGTAGATACAGAAGTCATCCATGAAAGCTTTAACACAACTACCAATGAATGGTTCCAATACCCAATTTTCTCTCTCTTGATAGAAAGATGGTCCATTTGACAACCCAAATGGCAATACTGTGTAGCAATAGCAGCCCCATGGCATAATAAAAGTGGTCTTTGTGCGGTCTTTAAGAGCAATCTTCAATTAAAAATAGCCTGAAAAACCATCACACACACACACTGTACCTCTCATAACCTGCCACTGAATCCAAGATCTGATCAATGAATGGAAGAGGATATGGGTTCTTCTTAGTGTCTGCATTTAAGGGTTTAAAATCTACACAAATTCTCCACTTCCCATCCTTCTTTGGACTGACTACAACTGGACTCACCCATTCTGTGGTCTCCACAGGGACTATGAACCCTGCCTTCAATAACTTGTCCACCTCTTCTCGCAAAGCTTCCATTTGCTCTTGACCCATCCTTCTTAGCCTTTGCCGCACTGGCTTAGCACCTTCTTTCAGCTCTATATGCATCTCTTCGCCCTTGAACCCTCTGATCTCTTCATATGAAGTAATGAAAAAATCAGGAAAACTAGCCAGCATGTGCAAATATATATCCTTCTCCATAGCTGAGAGGTCTCCACTGATCACAATTCCTGCTTCTTTGACAATTCAACCTTCGTTTGCATCAGCCCTTCAATCACTTCATAAGGCCCTTCACTCTCATCTTCAACTTCATTCGCAAATGCAACTAAACCAGACTCCTGGATTCCTTTGTCCATCAAAAGAAATGCGACATCAGCATCCTCATTACTGCTGGTAGTGCTATCACTGTCCTCATCTGTCACCGTGGAATAGTCTTCATCACTAGACTCATCCTCATCTTCATAAGCTCCTCTAATCATTTCCTTGTGTCCATATTATAAAGCTTCTTGGTACTTGTCTTTCCATAGAGGCTAATCGTACCATGTCGCCAATCTTGAACAGCTCCCACTGCACGTAACCATGGTCTGCCCAGTATAATAGGATATGCTCCCAACCCTGCTGGCATCACATGAAAATCAACCACTACCTTTGCATCATATGCTTCCACTTCTAAGCTCTTTACAATACCCAAACATTTTACTTTCTGATGATTTTCCAATCTGATCCGGAAATCTGATACCCCAGCCACTGTGAGATCCATCTTCTCAACGCATGAGTGTGTTATGACGCATATTTGGGCTCCGCCATCCACATAACCTTGTCCCAAATTTTTCCTTTTATGCCACACATCTACTATTGGACAAATGTCTGGTAGCTCATCCATTGCCAACACCTTTAATGAACCTCTCTCTGGCTCTTTCTCCATTGGGTTAACCATCCTCTTCCACTGTCGCTTTAGCTTAGTCACCATCTCTATAAGCTGCCCAAAAGTAACATCTGCCTTCCTGCTCGTCAGATCCTCCTTCAAGTCATAGCTTAATTGCCCATCCCCTAGTGGAAAATCTGAAGCATGAAACTTGCGACGAGCCCTCCTTTTTCTCTTGGCCTTGACATCCTCGCCTTCATGACTCTTTCCCTTCTTCTTGCTAGGACCTGGGGCACTTCTTCCTTCCTTTTCCTTTGTGGTCCTCTTCCCAATGGGCATCACTAATGTATCCTCTAGCTTTGATGCCTTCTCCAAGGTGACTACACTTAGCACTTTTGTCTTTCCCTTTTCCTCCTGGGTTAATCCACTGGTTCCTTCCTCTCCCTTAATTTTGATGCCATAATCATTCGACCTAGTTAGCACCTGTCGTGGCAATGGATACATGTCTCCCCCCATCCTTGGTGGCTTATCACATTGCAGGCTGATGTGGCCCAACTCTCCGCAATTATAACATGTGGGCGTCTGCCTCCAGAACCTACCATTACTTTGTCCAACACCATTCTAGGTCTTTCTTCACCTCCTGGCTGATTTGCAAACCTCCCTCGACCTCGATTATTTCCCACTTGACCTAGCATGTTTAGGTTGAGATTCTTCATTAAATCTACGACTTGCCTCATGTCTTTCCTTAGCCCATCATCTTGCACTGCTGTAGTCACCACTACTGGCATAATCGGAGGAGTAACAGAAACCACTAGTTCATGAATCCATAGGCTCAAATTCAGACCTCATGGGCAAAGACTCCACCCCTAGCTGGCTCATTTTCCTCAACTTCCACTCTTTGTTCCTTGCTACCTCTAGTGCATCTTCATATGTCCTAGGCTTCTTTAGCTCCACTCTCCAACGTATATTCTCCCAAAGACCAGCCAAGAACCTGTCCTTCTTCATCATGTCAGGTGGAGGTACCTGTGGTGCTAAGGCCTTGCACATCCGCTCCCATGCCAATGAAAAATTACGTATGTACGTATCTACTGGCTCACCTTCCTTCTGCACCAAAGCCTGTACTTCTTGCCACACTTTGTCAGGATCTTCTATCTTCACAAACTCCACTTCCAATCCATGCCTTAGATTGTCCCAACTCAATCTTACAAGTGGATCAGCCACACGCAACTCCTCTTCAAATGCTTTAGACCAAACTCATGCATCACTCTTCAAACAAATTTGGAGAAGACGTAACATTTGCGCTGGGTCATGAATCTGGTTGCTAATGCAGGCAAACTCCATCTTTTCCAAAAATTCTTCCACATCTTCATCACTTCTTCCATGAAACTCCGGATAAGAGAAAGCCATGGCTACCCAAGTTACGATGCTTTGAGAACCCCTTCGAACACACGTGCAAGAACCCAAAACTTTTGACTGACTCAATTCCCAGAAACTTCAATGGAGCTCAACTTTAGATAACGACAAACACATGCACATCAAATGAGTTTTCATAGTTGATCATCGGAATTACAACAGGCAAAGGACATTCCAGTATCTCTCTCAATCTTCTTGGCCCAAACATAAAGACTATGCGCTGCTGGAAAAAGATCTTCCTGGACACATGAACATTTATCTGGATTCTTTGTGTTAAATGAAAAGGAGTGAATTGAGGTCCATTTTGATCATCCATTAACATCAACCATGCAGCTCCCAAGAAGGCACACCTGACTTATCCTCTGATTTTGCCAA
This sequence comes from Adiantum capillus-veneris, assembly GCF_014529385.1. NCBI lineage: Eukaryota > Viridiplantae > Streptophyta > Polypodiopsida > Polypodiales > Pteridaceae > Adiantum > Adiantum capillus-veneris. The sequence continues at coordinate 31,102,712 of NC_140937.1, read as the reverse complement.
AATTTCAGCAGTATAATAGCATAAATGCCTTAAAAGACCAAAAAACCAGCCATCATAACTTGAAAAAAATTGATAGAGTTTCCCCAGAAGTAGAGCAGTGTGAACCCAAAATATAGACTGTATATGTATGCATAAACTGTCAACAATAGAACCCGAACATCAAATAGGAGTCACTAGTACATAGCCTATGGCGAGGTCATGAAAAGGGTGCTCCAGCTACCTGTATCACCGAAAGGATCTCTACATTTGAGAATCCCCCAGCTCAATAAAAACCTCACGCTATCGACCCTCACACGAAGGCTAATGCAAATCGCGTATAGTCAAGTCTCAAAAATGACTATCTTCCAGACCAAGTCTCAGAAATGGCTGGGACTGCCAAATAAAACCAAATATGTCTCCACAAAGGCGTACAATGGCAGTTTCCACAAGTAACGTACAATCCAGTAGACAATGCGCTCAAACAGGCGCCAGATGATGCATACCCACAACAACTACAAGTGACACCACTACTAGTATATCACTATTCTCCAGCTACCTCTACCTGTGTGAATCACCTATACCTGTACCTGTCCCTGTAACCTGTAGTCTGCAACCTGTAACCGAATCTTGAAGCTTGAAGCTCGAAGCAGAAGGTACTTGAAGAAGATCCTCCGTGGGGGCACCAAAAGAATGTGAGCGGGATGGAAACACACAGAACGCCTCTATAACGACCCGACACACACTCTTGGGAAGATACACACACACACACTATGGGGCACCACTCGGCTCACACAACACACCTGGCCGAGACAGGGAACACACCTCTAGAGTGAGAGGAGAGAGACTATCCACTTGCCCACTCCATACAGACACACACACACACACCCCCAAAAAACTCAGCTCAAAAGAGGAGAATTTCTGATGTTTAGATACAATTGAGCCTGGGCCAACACCAATAGGGCAAATAGCTCACACAATATGGGTAAAAGATACCAGATACAATCACAAATTGGAGCAGAAGCTTCGCTCATAGAAGAAGCTTACACAGCCAAAACAACAGAAAAAGAATGGGAAATTTTGCAAAATGGACAGCGCCATCGCGTCCGGAACAGCCCAAAACCCCAGTCTACAATGTCAAAGTGCTCAAATCCGACATCGGATGAGCAGTTTACGGTCAAAATAGGCTCCAAAAATCCCAAAAAAACACCTGCGGCTGTTTCTCCTCTCTTCTCCACGTTTTTTCTGGTCTTCTCTTTGGTTTTTCAGTTCCCACACTTAGATTTATTATTTGGGCACCCTTGGCCTTTTAGATGACCTCAAACGGACCCCGAACAAGCCAAAAACTGACCTCGCAGTGCATAGTTGTCACCTTTTTGCATCATCCGCACACCTAGCACTCAGCTTTTTCCAATAATGCGTCCCGTCACCATGTAAAGTGGACCCAAAATATGGTCCTCATGATGATCTTTTTGTATAATTAGCACAAGAAAACACGCACGTCGTGTCTGTACTTATCCACGTGCAAGTATTGACCCCATTCGGCCTCCTGGCGCCACTAGATGCCATATGATGCACCTGCTTACCTCATGTCATCGGCCCACGGATAGCTTCCTCGAGAAGTTTTACGCGCTACCAACTCCTCATTATTGTAGAAAAACACACTAGTACTGGTAATAATGAAAATCGATGCACTATGTACACCCTGTCCTACCTGTACACATGTGGGCCCCACGTAACCACCTGGCTATGGAAATTGGGCAATCCTTTATTCGATGCACCATGCATGTGTATGTACATATGCGCAATCCCTTGCTCCAAAAAACTCCTGACAACGTCGTAGGAAACTATCCCAAGAGACCTTAAAGATCTAGTCGACGAGGAGTTGAACTCAAGACCTGTTATTATTCATGAGGGAAATGACATAACCAATCTATCACACTTGGGTGATAAAAAGTTATACCATTTTTCTCTTTTTATTGGCGTGCACACACACCCACACACACACACCCAGAAAGAAGAGAGTTTAATTTAACATCGTAGGAAACTAAATCAAGAGACCTTAAAGATCTAGCCGACGAGGAGTTGAACTCAAGACCTGTGATTCAAGAGGGAAATGGAATAACCAATCTACCACACTTGGGTGATAGAAAGGTTATACCATTTGTCTCTTTTTATTGGCACACACACACCCATACACACACACACGATAAGAAGAGAGTTTTACCGTCGTAGGAAACTATCCCAAAAGACGTTAAAGATTAGGTTAGATGTAGACTTACGTTAGATTAGATTTAGGTCTATTTAAGTTAAATTAGATTAGATTTAGGTTTATTTTTAGTTAGATTTACATTTGATTAGATTTAAGTTTATTTACGTTAGATTTAGATTTACGTTATATTAGATTAGATTTAGGTTTATTTACGTTAGATTTAGATTGATGTTTTATTAGGTTAGATTTAGGTTTATTTACGTTGTTTACCTGTTATTGAAGAGGGAAATGGCATAACCAATCTACCACACTTGGGTGATAGAAAGGTTATACCATTTTCCTCTTTTAATCGTTTAAGATAAGGTTAAATCTAGATTTACGTTAGATTAGCTTTAGGTTTATTTAGGTTAGATTAGATTAGATTTAAGTTTATTTTGAGTACACAAAAGGATTATACTGCCCGCGCGTTTGAGAGTGGTGTCCCGGCCACTGCGTGGAAGATGCTGAGGAGTGACTTGAACACTGCATCGGGGTCACCTAGAGGCATGGATGATAAGCATTCATCGGACAGGGTTTCTATAGTTCACGGGAGGGACATGCCAAAGTGATACACCTACCTCATCAATCGTATGTCCGATGAGACAACCAATCCAGACAGGTGGTGGTAGCAAAGTGACGCAGTAAGAGTTTGCATCAAGACGGGATTATCCCATCACTTGGGGAGTGGCGGCTAGGCCAGCTTCGAGAAGGATTTTGTCCCATCACCTAGGTCATGGATCGACGGGGTGGAGAGGTGAGAGTATTAAACTCTTGCATTGAAGTATTTGTATATGTGAGCCCATTCACATCTACACAGCTAGTAGCCCCATTGGTATATCTTTTACCCTTCAATGGAGCGAATCACCACATGTTCAATTAGGTTAGATTTAAGATAAGATTTTGGATTGAGTTTTTATATTAGAGTCTACCTTCAAGATTACGGTTAAAAAATTAGATTTAGACGAATGGTGAAAAGATCTACTGTGAAAACATGTTAAGATGCTATGAAATGCTACAGCTAGAGAAGAGGCAAAGGTGTTTTGTCCACTACATGCACTATCATGTAGACGTGGGTGTGTAGATTTCTTGTACCCACAAATATAGGCATTGAACAATAAAGACAAGATTATAACCCGGTGGTTCTGATCTCCGTGCACCTCTAGACCGAGGTGTGCGGGGATTGGACATGACTAGAGAATGTGAGGTAGTTTACAGTGTGAACAAAGAGAGAGAGAGAGAGAGAGAGAGAGAGAGAGAGAGAGAGAGAGAGAGAGAGAGAGAGAGAGAGAGAGAGAAAAGACAAAGAGTGCCAATAGAAGATTAAATTTGTTGTCCAGATTATAAGATTTTTACCCTCATTATGAGTAGTGACGAGGATGTGGGGCCGTCCAACCGAAACACCTATCTCTCAACGAGGATCTTATGTCCTTGTAATCAATGCAAGCATGCTGTGCGACGGACAAGATGCGTTTCTTTGCAGCACGTTCGCGAATTTGGCGAGTTCGATCCATCTATTATAGATCGAGTTGTTTTGTAAAAACTCTGGCTCTCTAAGTACCTTCCATGTTGTATAACGTTCTTTTGATTTTGCGCTCACATCCTGGGCAATCCATGGCCACATGCAGCTCCACCACCTGGTTTTTTGACTGCAAGATTTGATTGTGCACTCCCTCTCTCTCTCTCTCTCTCTCTCTCTCTCTCAATTGGAAATTCTGAGTTATCGACTTGCCTCTTCCATCACTCAAGTTGAATAGAAGAAGAATGCATTCTATTGCTGCTAGCCTTTAAACATTCCAAAGCTACAAGCACCTTCAAGTTCTACGTCCAAAAAGAAAGAGATAGTTGGGATTCTTGTATGATTCTCCGTTTTGAACAATTTTGCTCCCGTTTTATAATATATATTGTGTTCACGTGGCTTTTTGTCCATTTCTATTTATATGCGTCATTGTATTTAATGGTCTTTGAGTCCACTCCATGTACATATGCTTTAGGTATGTTCTCACAAGCAGGGACGACAAGGACTGCGCTCCGGGTGAGATGGAGACTCAAGATGCAACGCGAAGGGAGTGATCTAACTCTGCTCATAGATGCAGCTCATCTCATCGCTAGATCTAATTGATCGGGTGAAAGAGACGCTAATAAGCACTACTACTACTTACTTAGCGTCTCTTTCACCCGATCAAATAGATTTAGTGGTGGGGCAAGCAACATCTATGAGTAGATATGGACTTCCTTCGTGATTGCAGCTTCAGTCTCCATCGCACCCGGAGCGCAGTGCTTTTACAAATTCACCCTCATTCAATGAAAACTCTCTATATAGGAATCCCTCCTCCTCCTCCTCCTCCTCCTCCTCCTCTCTCTCTCTCTCTCTCTCTCTATATATATATATATATATATATATATATCTACTTGTCCATGTTTCTACTAGATTCATTCAGTATTAAGTTTAAATGTTTGTGTGTTTAATGCAGGTATGGATGATAAGGAGTTTCTTTCTTCTTTGTCACCCCAGCAGAGACAGTGGTACATGGAGCGTCATCGCTCTGGCGCACCATCACGCGTTCCTACTCCAGCCGCATCTCCCTCTATTTTGGAACATTCAGCATGCTCTGAAGCTTTGGTGTCGACGAGATGATCTTCACACTCGTCTAGGCACCGGTGCTCTAGTGGTGGCGGTGGCTGTTGTTGTGGGGATTCCACCGTCGATGCTTCAACACCGCCTTGTGTTCGATGAGGCTCTTTACCCTCCCCTTCTTTGCCCGCCCCGACACCAGCCACAACATCGCCTTCAACACCGGGTTTTGCATGGCTGACTACCGTTCCTAGCGGCTACACACCACTAGCTACTCCTCCAGGAGTCACTCCAATGGACACTCCTCGCTTCAGGGCTCAGACTCCAGTGGAGCGCCTGACGTCCTTACCCCCGTCGACACGCCACTAGAGACCCCTACCGAGATACCCAGGTTCACGCGTCAGCGGGGCGAGAGGGCTTGCCTTACTCCGTCAACTTCAGCGGCGGCATCATCTTGGATGATGAAGGCAAGAAGGTGATTTCATGCATGTACAGTCTTTGCTCTCAGGTGTTTAGACACTACATACTAAACACCTGGAGTGAAGTACCGAATGATTTAAAAGACAAAGTCATCAGCATGCTTCATGATGAGTTTTCCGTTCCAACACGGGATCAACGCTTCAATGAAGACGTGATGAAGGTTCAAATGCGTGAATACTGCAAGCACAAGCGTTCCAAAGTGCAAAAAGCAATCAAGCATGGGTGGAACAGACCAGATTGGCTGGCCAAAGAAGATTGGAAGAATGCAAAGAAAGCAGCGTGCGAGAATCCCGAAAAGTGGAAGCAACAAAAGGAGGCAGCCAGAGCGCGAGTAGAGGCAGGGAGCTCGCACCACTTGAGGAGCGGCGGGTGGGCATCATTTGAGGCCGATTTTGTAAGTGTTTTTGCATTGCTCTTTAGGTTTGATATTTTAGGGTTTATGGGTTTTTAAATTCTAACATAATGGATTCTTTGTATGTTTTGACAGTGGTCGATGACAGGACGCGATCCCACATCGTAGGAGCGTGAGTACGCAGGCAGGAAGGGTTTAAACGCCCTGATGGACATTCTGAGTTATCGCGGCAGCATGGTTAGTATTAGGGTTTACTCTTTTCTATTTGTTGTATTGTTTTATAAATGTCTCTATATGTTTATCTGACAGATACACTGCTTGGACACGTTGAGACGTCTGATTAGACGATTTCAATCTAGCCATAGCTAGATAGCATTAGTTTCTTTTTGTCATAGCTTATGTATCATGAGACGACTTTTATACGTTTTTTTGAAAACCATGTATATTTTTTCAATAATGACAATGGTGTTGTAACTATTACATTTGCAAAGTTTAACAATCAAGTGATTTTGCCTATGATGTGTACAATTGTCATTGATTTACTTTCATCAATTCTCGCTTGTCAGTTTTGTATCTTTATTTTGCAAACAATACGTACTATGGATGATGGAGTTAATGGTTATATTGTCTTGTGGGTGACTATTTTGGGTCTATATCTACCTTTGCACTTTTTTTCAAAGGTGAATCAATTAATGAAACATTCAATATGGTTGAATGCCCTGCCACCAAAAACTTTTCCTCTCGCGCGTCGCTATGAACATCGCTATATAAGGCTCTGCAACGTCGCTATAGATGGCGTGCAAACATCCCTATAATCATCGCTATAGACGTCGCTATATAGCAACTTTTATAGCGACTGTTATAGCGACGCTTATAGCAACGTTCCCGTATAGAAGCTGTTAGTGACGCTCTTAGCGACGCAGGGGGCTATAAAAACCCAATGTATTTCCGTCGCTAACAACGTCACAAGAGAACACAACCTCTTGTAGTGATTATAGATATGTTTCCTAAATTGTGGAAATTTAGAGAGCATTTCCTTTGTAACATCACTCTTTTTTCAAAAACAACCAAAAGTAATCATTGAATTTTTTACCCTCATGAGAGGTTGTCATAACAAAGGAGCCATATCTTTACCAACACCCATATTCATGCCTTCTAAGTATCAGACATCTTATGGTTTTTCCTTTGTTGAAGTTTTAATCTTTTCGGAGAAAAGCACTTAATACAAAAAGAACCTATTTTTTATTCGATCAATTTTGGTACTTGATCAGAAACCATAGAAAACTTATGTATATACTCAAAACACATGTAACCTTGTACTTGAATAGTACTTGCCATCGTCATTTGTGTATTTATTATCACTCTCATAAACGCTTATTACCCAAGATTAAACTTCCAAATGATATTTTGACAATTGGCATTAGCTTTAGGATGATGACCAAACTTATGTTTTAACCCCGTTAACACCTATGTTATATGTTATATGTTAATGATACTCTTTGCGTATGATTGTATGCATATTTATCTATGTATGTGTGTATATGCTACTGTGTTAACTATTTGAAAGCCTTCTCCATGTGTTGTGCGGATCTTTGTGTTCATGCCTGTGTGTATGTGTACATGTGTGTGTAGAATCTAAAAACTGCCATACGGTTTTAAAAAACCTATACATACGCATGTACATGTGCTTTTGTATACAATTTTGTTGCATTTCCAATCAACTGTGTCGTTATGGAAATAGATAGGCTACATAGACCTCTTGATACATACGTATGTGTGTGTGACTGGATGTATAACTTCTACCCCATTTATGTTCCTTTTCGGCTAAGTATATACACATGACATCATGAGAGCTATATGCGTTAAAGCCACAGATTACCTTTGTGGAAAGGAGTGGAATGTTCTTCCGTCTAATATGCTTGATTACAGTTGGAGTTTATCGAGTCGGGCCCTTCTTCAAGATTGCAAAGGTTGTTGCAATGGTGTGCATGTGCGCATGTTGTATCCCATGGAAGCAATAGGTAGAGTGTGTGTGTGTGTGTGAGTACTTAATACTAGCACCACATGCTGAGAACCTGTTTGTGTGTGTGTGTCTCCTACAGAGAAAAGCATCAACTTGTAAGGCTTGCGTGTGTGGTTCTATAGCACTACGGCAGATGTGGTATTTTGCAACCTCAACGCAGGTGTTTATATACTAGAATACGAGCCAACCCACCATGCAGTGCTTTTAATGTATGACAGTGGGGATTTTCCTTTCTCGGAACGTTTGAACACATCAAACCACTTCCTAGCTAATCAGTTAAAAAATTATGAAAATAGAACATGATAATGGTATTATCCTTGCCAAGCTACTGAGGGTTCCTCTTTTATTTAAAGCTTTTGTACATTTTTGAAAGAGCTTCAAAAATTAAAGGAAAGCATTGTTGCATTCTGGAAATCAATACAAAAATGGCATATGGCTTGTTTATAAACCCTTTAGGATTTGATTGGAGCCTGCTTTTGTCTCTTGTCCATTCTGACATTTGTCTCTTAGTGACGTAGTTGCCTATTTCATAGTAAGAATTAGCATATTACTAGTGGCATGGTGTCCTTTTCATTGTTGTATATTTTAAGTGTGAAATATTTATTGAAAACGTGTTTGCCCACATGTAGGGTATCTTCCGGATGGACATGCCAATGGTATGTATACCATATATACTATGTGTGTGTGTGTGTGTGTGTGTGTGTGCATGTGTGTGTGCGTGCGTGAAAGAGAGAGATAGAAAGAGAGATACAATCGTGTATCGTATACTTACTTACTATTAAGTTTGCTTTCTTTGTATCGTATCGTTTCAAACCAGATACCTTCTTGATGTATTCGATTTCAAACTGTGCTAAATACAAATTACACCATAATGGAGAGCAATTATATCCCATTGGTATACCTTTTTCTTGTCGATTAATGTGTTTCCCTAATTTTGTAAAACAAGTATCAAGCACAAACTCATTAATATTGTGCAAGTACTCAACGTCTAGACCACCTCACTTTTGTTCTTTGTAAGCACAATTTTCTTGTGGTATTTCTTAAACCCATGATATTTCAAAGTTTTTATGAGCCTAACAATGTTGGAAAGTACCTCTAGTAAGCCATGTGTGCCTTTATGAGGAATAGCCTCATAACAAGATGTTATGTCAAATGAATCAATATTTGTGATTTATTGTGGTAGATTAATCAAAAAAGTACATTGATTATTGATCATACATTATCCATTGGTTTGTGTCCCGAAAAAAGTGTATAGTTTTTTATGTATGATTTTGGTGTATTTAATAAACCCATGCAGTAATCCCTTGAGTAATATAGTAACCAAAATTGTCGTAGGAGTAAATACATATTTTTGTGCATTAGTGTTCCATCTAAATTCCATTTGTGAATTTTAAAATTTCCCATAAGATATGGGAAGGATTTATCTGTAGGTGCTTCTAGCCCGATTTCTTGAGTATAGGAACCTATGGCTTGAAAAATCTCTTCTTCATTTGAGGGCAGGAGACGGAACTCAGGGGATCCCAATCTTCTTCTTACTGCTGGTTAAATAAGTTTTTCACATATAGAAATCGGGGTTTGTGCCGATATATCTAATCCACATATAAACGAATATTGCAAAACATAGTGAATTTCATCCAATCAAATTTGTGTCTTTATACCAAGGGGTTTGGTTTTGTCTCTGAAAAGAAAATTTCTGGATAAAGGTTTCATTAATGGAACTTTGAATGTAGTTGTGATGTGATTTACTGTCTTAACATCCTAAAAGGGTACATAAAGATTTCCAAGCTTTGCCAAGTTCTTTTGTTACTAAGCCAGGGTTAAAAAGGCACTAATTGGATGTGATTCAGTCCCTTCTTGATAAATTCTTTAAATAATTTATGTCTGGCTAGGTTAGGGTCTGTAGTGATTACATGTTTTTTGAAGGGTTCAAAGTCTACTAAAATTTTGGAAAACTAAGTTGGTTTATACAGAGTATGATTATTGCAAAAAACCTCTTTGGTCTATACAGAGTATGATTACAGTAATCCCTTGTGAATCATCAAACTCTTCAGCAAAAACCAAGTTGGTTTATACAGAGTATGATTAAGGTTCTATGTATATCTCCAACCGAAACAAATACTTTAGAAAAGTCTTTGTTAATGTGAAAATCATTTATCATTGTTTGAAAAAACACTTTAGGGTTGATAAAATTCATAAATTTATTACAAAATAGAATGTGAATGAATCTCCCATGTGTCCTAGCATTGCATTCAAAATGTAGCAGACCATTACTTTTTATAGTAAGTGATCGTACCTGGCTTTTGAATTTGAGTATTCAAGCGCTTTAGGAGTATCTCTATAGTCTTCAGATCCTCTTAACTACCTTGGTTTCTTACTTGTAGAAGCCATACTGCTTGATGTGTGTGTAATCTTCGTCAGTTGTTCCTTACCTTTTAAGGCTTTGAGTAAGGTTTCAATTGTGTGTGTAATCTTCGTCAGTTGTTCCTTACCTTTTAAGGGTTTGAGTAAGGTTTCAATTGTGCTAGATATTGGTGTATTGTGTAGCTTTTGAAGGAGTGGAGTTTCTGGTGTGTATAGGACCAGTCCTTTGGGTTCAAAGTCTACTAAAATTTTGAAAAACTGTTTATGAGCTAAGCATCCACACCCTTGTGAATCATCAAACTCTTCAGCAAAAACCAAGTTGGCTTGTACAAAGTATGATTAAGGTTCTTTGTACATCTCCAACCGAAACAAATACGTAACTTAGACAAGTCTTTGTTAATGTGAAAATAATTTATCATTGTTTTTTTTTTTAGGGTTGATAAAATCCATAAATCTGTTACAAAATAGAATGTGAATAAATCTCCCATGTGTCTTAGCATTGCGTTCAAAATGTAGCAGACCATTACTTTTTATAGTAAGTAATCGTACCTAACTTTTAAATTTGAGTATTCAAGCGTTTTAGGAGTATCTCTATAGTCTTCAGATCCTCTTAATTAACTGCCTTGGTTTCTTACTTGTAGAATCCATATTGCTTGATGTGTGTGTAATCTTCTTCAGTTGTTCCTTACCTTTTGGGGGTTTGAGCAAGGTTTCAATTGTGCTAGATATTGGTGTATTGTGTAGCTTTTGAAGGAGTGGAGTTCCTAGTGTGTATAGGACCAGTCATTTGGCTACTTCTAGAATGTGCTCATGAAAATGATAATCAATGATCACTTCATGCCTTAATTTTGTAGGTAATGAGGCTATCCAAGCTATAAAAGCATAGGCTTGTGTTGGCCCTCATGAAAATTGAAAGAACCTTGGTAAATTTTGGAACACGTACCACATAAACTGGTCAAACCAAATGATTGAAGAAGAACAACTTGAATTAGGATCCACCCTTTTGCATTGGCATTTAAGGAATGGTCTATAAGAATTCCAATAGAGAGCATTCTTGATATTTTTCTATGTCCATAAGAGAGAGTCCTTTGGTGTGAGCAATAATTGAAGAACTGGGACATATTTTACCGTCCACATCAGACAATTTGATATGCTTGAGCTTGAAGAGAACATTGTGGGATAATAAATGTTTGGAATGTAGGGCCAGGGTTTTACATTGTTCAACAATATCAGTGGGAATGCTGAAAAGTAACCCTAGAAAAGTTATAGTAAATGGTGCACGAAGGTTCAATATTTCATAGTCCTTTAGCTTATGTTTGAGTCTAATTGTGTCTAATTCCACTTGTCTAGGTGGTAAGATTACTTCTAAAATAAGTTTAGAACCGGCTCTTTCTGGGGGTATACTATTAGAATCAGACAAAAAGTTAAGGGCTTCCTTCTCTTCTTCTTCAAGAAGTTCGAGATCCAAAAGAGGATTAATAACCCTTTTGGAATGTTTAATGTCTGTAGGGACAGCAGGGAAGTTATTGATGAAATATAACTTGTTAAAAATAGTGGGTGAGGAAGTGAAATAAAAATCAAGATTTGCACTATCTTGTGCGTCAACACTAGGTAGATTAGATATGAAGGCACTAAACGCTTCTAGAAGCTCTTCCTTCTCTTTCCTAGATAGAATAAGAAGAAAGAGCCAGTCATTAACAGAAGCTATGTTCAAAACGGAGATAGAGTGGGTAGCTATAGCTTGCTTCTCGAAATCAAGCAGCTTTTTGTGGAACTCCACACCTTTGAAACTAGAAATTATACATTGAGTACCAATTGGTGGAATAGGAATGACTTTTTCTACTCCATACTTCAAACGGGTGAGGGATGGAATCCAAAAAGCTATAATCAATCTCCACATAAATAGTAATTATACCATTAGTGCTTTTATTATCATCATACCAGTACTAAGTTTTCTCAGTATATGATGGATACCTGATCAAAGGTATCCTGGGAAAATTTGTGTGTGTTCGAATTTAAAATCCCATCATTCAAAATCATATACTGAGAGACTTAAATACTATTCGAAATTCATATTGTGTAAATAACCAAATTCCAAAAAACTGGTGAATTTCTTGATAAACGATTAATTAATATCATGATACTTTTGATACATGACAGAGTAGGAAATCTAGCCGAAACTCCTATCAGATGAGAGAGGGGATCTTTACCTGCCAACCAACCACCAATACAAACAATTAGAACTAATTCGTATTAAATAGGTGACAAGTATCCAAGTAACCCCTAAATACATTATGTATTCTTTAGGTCCTCTATGCAAGTAGGGTCTATTACGATCTTTAAAAAGTTTGATGGGTTTACATGGTTTGGAGATAGGGTCCCTAATTGCTATTGGCTTGGTTTTCTTTTGCCTACTATGTGAAACCATAAGCTTGTCCCGAACTTGCTGTAACTTAAATGTGTTCCAAGTGATGCTCATCCAAGTTTTCTGTCTTTAACCCTGTTTACTAAAAAGATCTAGAAACATTTGGTTAATATCCTATGTAAGAGCCCCACCTTTTGCCCCAATTTATAATCACATGTGAGTATATCAATATCTTTTTTAAGTCAACCAAATGTTACGACATACTATGGTATATACACCCAATTACCTATTTTCATCTTGATATCCAACCAAAGTGGTAATTACTTGTGATATTTTCTCTATATTATAGATATGCTTCCTAAATTTTGGAAATTTTGACAGCATTTCCTTTGTAACATCACTCTTTTTTTTAGAAACAACCAGAAGTAATTGAATGTTTTACCCTCATAGGAGGTTTTCATAACAAAGGAGCCATATCTTTACCAACACCCGTATTCATGCCTTCTAATTATCAGACATCTTATGGTTTTTCCTTTTTTCGAAGTTCTAGACTTTCCCGAGGAAAATCACATAATACAAAAAAGAACCTATTTTTTTATCCGATTGATTTTGGTACTTGATCAGAAACCATAGAAAACCTATGTATATACTCAAAAAATATGTAACCTGGTACCTGAATAGTACTTTCCATCGTCATTTTTGTATTTGTTATCACTCTTTTAAACGCTTATTACCCAAGATTCTGCAACTCTGTTATTGCATAAACTTCCAAATGATATTTTTACAATTGGCATTAGCTTTAGTATGATGACCAAATTTATGTTTTAACACTGTTAACACCTATGTTATATGTTAATGATACTATATGTGTATAATTGTATGCATATTTATCTATGTATATGTGCATATGCTACTGTGTTAACTATTTGAGAGCCTTCTCCATGTGTTGTGTGGATCTTTGTGTGCATGGTCCATGTGTTGTGTGGATCTTTGTGTGCATGCCTAGGTGTATGTGTATGTGTGTGTGTGTGGAATCTGAAAACCATACGGTATTAACAAACCTATATGTGCGCATGTACATGCGCTTGTGTTGGTAGGTTTTTGTTGCATATCCAATCACCTGTGTTGTTATGGCAACAAATAGGCTACTTAGACCGCTTGATACATGCGTATGTGTGTGTGACTGGATGTATAACTGCTACCCCATGTACGTTCCTTTTTGGATAAGTACATGCACATGCAATCATGAGAGATATATGCATTAAAGCCACATATTACCTTTGTGGAAATATGTGTGTGTGTGACTGGATGTATAACTGCTACCCCATGTACGTTCCTTTTTGGATAAGTACATGCACATGCAATCATGAGAGATATATGCATTAAAGCCACATATTACCTTTGTGGAAAGGAGTGGAAAGTTCCTCCGTCTGATATTCTTGATTGCAGTTGGAGTTTAGTGAGTCAGGCCCTTCTTCAAGATTGCAGGGGGTGCTACGACGGTGTGTGTGCGCATGCTATAGCCCAAGCAAGCGATAGCTAGTGTGTGTGTGTGTGTGTGTGTGAGAGAGAGAGAGAGAGAGAGAGAGAGAGAGAGAGAGAGAGAGAGAGAGAGAGAGAGAGAGAGAGAGAGAGAGAGTACTTAATACTAGCACCAAGTGTTGAGAACCTGTTTGTGTGTGTGTGTGTTGCAGAACAAAGCATCAACTTGTAAGGCTTGCATGTGTTGTTTTATAGCACTATGATAGATGTGGTATTTTGCTACCTAAGCGCAGGTGTTTATATGCTAGGATAATGAGCCAACCCACCATGCGGTGCTTTTAACGCATGACAGTGGGGATTTTCCTTTCTGGGAACGTTTGAACGCATCAAACCACTTGCCAGCTAATATTATCACTTATACTTAAAAAATTATGAAAATAGAACACGATAATGGTATTATCCCTGCCAACTTGGGGGATTCATCTTTTATTTAAATCTTTTGTAGAAAGAGCTTCAAAAATTAAAGGAAAGCATTGTTGCATTCTGGAAATCATTACAAACACGCCATATGGCTTGTTAACTAAAAAAACCCTTTAGGATCCAAGTGGAGCCTGCTTCTATCTCTTGTCCATTCTGTCCTTCCTCTCCTAGTGATGTAGTTGCTTCTTTCATAGTAAGAGTTAGCATATAATTGATGGCATGGTGTCCTTTTTCATTGTATATTTTAAGTGTGAAATATTTACTAAAAAATGTTTACCCACATGTAGCTTATCTTCTGGGTGGACATGCCAATGGCATGTATGCCATATACTGTGTGTGTGTGTGTGTGTGAGAGAGAGAGAGAGAGAGAGAGAGAGAGTGAGAGAGAGAGAGAGAGTGATTTATTTATAGATTAAGTCCCCACAAAGATGACTTGGCTCTTATTTTTTACCTCCCAAAAGTAGGCAAGTAGTGCTCCTTACGGTTTTTTTTTCAAAACTAGTTGGCATACAAGAACAAAGTAAAATTGTTGTACTTATAAGTTGAGCAAGTAACAAGCTTTCCACAAACAAATGATATTATCAATATTCTCTCTTTTTCCTCTTACCATGAACCTACATGGTTGCAAAGACAAGAGTTATTATCTATTGTTTGTCAAAACAGACATGAACGGTAGTGATAAAAGGGACATGGATGACCAATGTTGGGTCCTTCCCATACCCGCATTCCATGTTTTTAAAAAATACTTATGATTTTTTTGTTTGTATGATGGTTGTAAGGATTTCTACTTTTGATATCCTTGGATTTAGATGTTGTTTAATTTATCAAGGAAAATGATGTCTAGTTCAACTACTTACCTTTTTTATTTTTTAGATGTAGTTAGCACATCAAAAGTTCATTTCCATCTATAAATATAGCTTTAATTAAAAATATATATGTGCCCATTCTTACTTGCCTCTATCAATTCTCTTTTTGAATTATGTGGTTCAAGTTGTGAATAACGTATATAGATTAATATTCCAACACATACACACAGGCACAAGGTTCTAGATTGATGTGGATTGATTAGTTTAAACATAGTAGGTATCACCATCTTACCCTTTCTCTTGTTTCTCAGGTACCTTACAATGGCAAGTACATTGCCTGAATTCGATGACCCAAAAAAATTGAACTCTATCAATGAAAAACTTAGAATGGCTCGTGACAAATCTCATAAACAAAACTTTAAAAGCCTTTTTCCTTACCCTATAAATAGAAACAGGCCCTTTCTTACTAGGGTTGCTAAGAATAATTTATTTTTGTAAACTTTTTACTTTAACATAAGCTGACTTATTTACTTTTAGAATGGCTTTCTAGCCTTCACGAGGGAGTTCTCTGTCGAAACTACTTCTTCTAAAGCAAGTGACATGTATGTCTTACATTGCATTGAAGATGCAACTGCTTCAATCACAACTATGAGCAACCTATTTTGAAGAAAATGATACAAAAAATTGAAGAAAATTAACAAAGACAATTCATGCATCACTTACATGCTATAACAAAGTATTGAGAATTAGCTTCAAAATCAATCAAAATGCGTACAATCATTAGCAACAAGAAGATTCTCCCTCAACTGATTCTATCCATTGTTTTGAATTGTTCAAAGGCTTTGCATATTCACTCCAGGTCTTCTTGGAATTTTTTAGGCTCATTCAACATACAAATATATTATCTTATTCACTTTCTTATGTTTTTTTTAGTGCAATTTACCTCTTGCATATATATTATAGATTTACATCTTTATTTTTACTTCTCTTTTGCTTGAGTCAACCAACTATAACCACCCAAGTTTCTTTTTTAATGGATCAGATTAATGTTCCTTTTTAAAGATCTTGAAAAAGAATGTGTTGCACATAATCTCGTTCAACGAAAGCTTGAGAAGTTACAAAAGTAGAGTTCGCACAAGCGTAATCATGAAGATGACAACAAAGAAAGAGGCTTATCAAAGTGATTAAGCATACTTTATATGCTCAAGCCAGGAAAAAATAAAACAAGATCTCTAAAAATGTATTTACTTTTCTAGAATATGATGGAAGAAAATATATAACATATGCTTCTCTCTTGGCTATCATCCTTGGATGGCTACTTTTAAGGAAAACAGTTCAGTGAATGAGACAAAAATCAAGTGGGCAGCAAGACAAATGATGCAACTCCACTAAAGACCCTTTGCAACAATAAGCTTGATAAATCCTTTAAGTTGACTGGGCCATTTGAGAAAACCCAATCCGCTTCGTAAGGTCCTGACCATGCCACTGTTAAATTAGTCTCTTCGGGTCCAAATTTGGTTGAAACAGTAGGTCTCGCTTCTTGAATTCTATGACTTTGATCTTACTATCATGCTTGTGTTTTCTCCTCTATTTAACTACTTCTTGTTTAAGGATACCTCTCTATTTGATCTCATACAATCTTAGAAACTCATCTAGTCTTTGCTTCAAATTTGCATTAAAATCCATACCATGCTCAGTTGCCAATTTGAGATTGGGAATTGCCAATTCTATAGGTACGGTTGCCTCTATGCCATAAACCATCTTGAAAGGTGTCATTCTAGTGGTAGCCTTATGAGCAATCCGATATGTATGTAGTGCAATTTGAAGCTTTTTGTTCCAACTGTGAGGCTCCCTCTGAATTATTTTTTCTAGTATGGTTTTGATAGTCGTATTGCTACTTTCAACTTGTCCATCATATAGTATGGAGCTGATTTTTTGTGCTTTGAGAAAATGTCAGTCAATATCTAGATTGTCTCATTAATGAAAAGGGTTCCTTGACCTGACACGATCTCTATCGGATAGCTGAATCTGCAAATTACATGTTCATACAAAAACCATGATGTAGACATGGAACGTGTTGTTTGGTAATGCCTTAGCCTCTACCCATTTGCTGACATAGTAGGTGGTCATCACAATATACTTGCTCTTTTTGGAAGTAAAATTATTGAATGGACCCATAAAGTTCAGCCCCCATTTCCTAAACACTCCCAATGGTTGAATGGTTGTCAAGAACTATCCAAGATAGTGGTGATAATCATAATGTCTCTAAGTTGAATACCATGTCTATATTGAAAGTGTAAGCAATGAAGAATTTTGTATTTGAAAAGATCTAGACCAGTATTGCATATACCTTGTTACAAACCAAATAAAGTGTCAAACACAGAATTGACCTTCACAATAAAGGCTAGATAGGTTTAGAAATAAGAAATCCATCATAGTGTTACACATTTTACATAGCATCATCATCAGCATGATGTAAAATCTTCAATTAAAGAGGTTGGGGCTCATTAGAACTAACAAGGCATTCTTGAGAGGCATGTGCTGCTTACTTGATAGCAAGGTAAGGATAGTTATACAAGGATATGATATGTTTGGAAAGTTTTGCTCATTCTCCACTTTGAAAACCGAAGCAATCTTGTGGTAGCCACTCACTAACACCTCTACTATTGTGGCATTGAAATTTGATGAGCTCATTCTTTGATTGTCTTTGGAGAGTACGGATTGCCTTGTAGGAGTAAAGGAAAGTATAAGGAGAAATCCACCAAAAAAATATCACACCCTAATGGTATGAGGAGCTTTGCTTACTTTTGATGACAGAGGTGTGAATCCCTAGGTGTTGAAATCCATAAAAAGATTGCTTGTCTCTAGCATGATAGCATTAGACATGAAGATGATGTCAAGCTCTGAATGTAAGCTACAAGAACAACTTCATTACCATTATATACTTATATTGGAGGTGGATGCTTGCAACACCCACTCACCAGTTATACCTCTTGTTGTTGTGGTGTACAAGTTTTTTGATCCCATACTTTTGCTACCTTTGAGAGTAGAGGTTTGTATGTAGTGTGAGTGAGTAAAAGTAGGAGGATGAGGAGGAGGATCTTGTTTCATGATGCAATGGAGCTGAGAGAAGGGGGAGGAGCTATCTTGGAGTGAAAATATGTGGTGGACACGAGGAAGTGAAGGGGGAGGAACTTGCTTAATGCTACAATGGAGCTCAAAGAAAGCTAATAGAGAGAGAATGTGTGACTATAGGATGCATGTGGTTGTTGCAGCAATGGAAAGCTTGAGAAAAGGTTTGTAGAGAGATAAAATCACATTTTAGCTAAAGAATAGGTTTGGGGGAACTTTGAGGGTGGAAAGTGATAATTCGAAAACAAAACTTATAATTTTTTGGTTTTTTAAGTGCATGTTTTTACTTTTAAAGGTCAAAAAATAGCTTTTTTAACCATAAAATAGGTTGGGGGTACTTTTAACGAGGGAAATGAGATTTGAACTTTTTTGAAAATTTCAAATTCTTAGTGTATCTTTGAATCCTAGCCAAAAAGTGGGGCAAAGGAGGTCAAAGTAATCCATCCCCTCTCTTCCCTCAATTCCCTTTCCCCTAGCTACCTCCCTTACCTTCTCACTAGGTAAGAGGCCATTGCAAGGTGTAAGGCTACCTTGTCCCCCTATTTTTTGAGGGTATAGAGTGTGTCCACCCACCTGTTCCTATTGGTTGGCCTCTAATTAACCTTAATCCCAAAGGACCCTTATAGGGTTCATATTTTTTATAATGTTATGGTGGTGTTATGTTACTGGTTTGTAACAACCATAGGCTTTACTCCACCTTGTAACTCTTGGGGCTTGTTGAGGGTGCAACAATTTTATAGGTTCATCAATTTTTCTCTAGATTTTACTTTGGTGTCCCTATGTTTCTCATCACCTTGCGAAAGTGTTTTTTAATAGACTCACACCACTATCTCAACAAAAGGACCTTACTGGGCTTGGTTAACCTTGGACAAAATTTTTGATTGGAACTATTCAGCTCATTGTGACTAGATTTGCATATCCTATTTCTTTAAATTGCCCTCAAGATGTTTATATGTCTTTCTTATTATTGGCTATAGCTTGCTTGTCTCACACTTGGTGGTTTTTCCTAGCTCTAAAATGATTACTTGATAAGTTTGAAATTGATTAGTTTGCCTAATGCTATGCTCAAGTGGAATGGTTTGGTTGAGGTAGGCAGTCCTCAACGATATGTTGTGAATAAATGGAAAAACATGACCTAAGGGTTTTTGACACTTCTTAGGTGGCGTGCCTCAGTACTCTACCTATTTTGGATGTGCACTAACCTTGAGATTTCAAACTTAAACACCAAAAAGTGTCTCTGGAATTTTTTGATTCCTATGATTGGGTTTAAATGTAAAAATTTCCATTAAGTCTTAATGAGTTATGCTTTTACTTACGACTTGGAATTCCATACCCAGGTTCAGGTTTCTTTGACCTTTTGTTTAAGTTTGTTGGCTCATGATTATGATCACTATTTGCCTAGTGGTTTGAGTAAGCACCTTATGATGATCTTGAAACTAATGATTGCTTGTGATGATTTGAGATATTTATTATTTTTCATATGGCTCTATTTTGCTTATACTAGTTGTTTAATGCTCTTAAAAGCTGATGGTTGTGTGCCCTCTAATTCTTTGATGACACTAAGCTCTTACGACTTTTATATTTTGTTGGTTTCTTGCTCTAGCTTTGATTGGGCTTGAAGTTTGGAGAGGCCTGCTTTGCTTGGCTATTTGTACACAGTGTATGGCTGCCTACCTATGGCTCAAGTTCACCTTTCATTTGATTGACCAATTGATTCTATTGCCCTAGGTATTTTTTCTTGTACTATTTTGGCTCTAGAGGCACTGCTCTTTTATCTCCCCTTTCTTATGAGTGTCTATAGGTTACTTGGAGCTTTATACTAACTGATTTCTTTGGTAAAAAATAACATAATGTAAGTTTAGCTTTATTTCTAAGATTTGAGTGCAAGATTCACTTCTTTATTTTGGGTTGCATTGAAACTTATACAAGTTTTTGGCTTACACTTTTTCAAGGTTGACTAGTTATACATGTATATACATTTGTTACTTGCTCTTGCATATTATTGGTTGGTTTAAATAATTGTATCTTGAGAAGACAAGGGCATAGGATTTAAGAACCTAGACTACTATCCAGCAGCAATTTGATTTATCTCTTTCTAAGGTGATGTTGGCATGGACTGATGGGCCATGGAACACTATGGCATTACTTCTAGACTCAAACTCTTGACTGATTGGTTTGACTTTGTTTTGCTCAAATAGTGGCATCACTTATTGGGATATTCTCTTATCTCAATAATTAGTTCTAATTTGTTATCTCCATATTGCTCTTATAAAATTTGTAATGTTAAACCTTATGATCGCTCTATGAGGGCATTTGCTTTTAGACTACTATTTATGGTGGATTCTTGCTTGGCTATCTCTTAGTGGTTTGAGAGTTGAAAAGTAAGCTTCCAATGAAAGGATGGTTTTATAAGCTTAAAAATGGGATCACCTTTTTTTTACCTTTTTTTGAGAAAAAGATCCTTCCATTATTTAATAAAAATTCCCATATGGGTGCACCTGGACCATTGTGAAGAAAGGCCCCGGGCACCAGAGTCAAAGGAAAGCCTCTCTACGCTCCCACATGCAGTTGGAGCTGCCTTGGAGTCTCTTGAACTAACCCTTGAGAGTATGAATTAGATCCAACCACAAATCACGAACACTCTTTCTGTCAATGGGACAGGGCGAGCCTAAATTACTTGGCCACCCTTCCCAAACTCTTTTGGCCTTTCATTTTAACCTCGTTTTTTATCTCCTACCAAGCTGAAAACCCTTTCACTTGAAGTCTTACGTACGTTCCAATTTTCCTAGCAGTCGAGAGCCCTAAAGCCTCAAACTTGGAGTTACAAGTCTTCCACGATAAAGTTTTGATCTCAAGGATTTCAACAAGGAGGAGTTAGCTCCCAAAATCTTACGATTGAACGTTCTTGAAAACCTCTAAACTTTGTAAAGTCATCAACAAACTCTACAATATTTTAAAGAGTGCCTCTTTATTTTGTGGAATCTTTTGAGGATGATTTCCATTTGCTAATGGGAAAATGGATTTTGAACGCAAAAAAAGATTCAAGTTTCTTGCAAGCCGACTTGCTCATAGAAGATCATTGATCTCTACCTTGCTCTAATATTGCATAGTGGATTGGACATCATCAGTGATCTTACACCTTAGTAATCTTCATTTTGTCTTCTTTCATCTTCTTAGTGCTTGCATGCCAACCTTATCCACACACACATACACATAGTCATTTAAAAGTTTTAAAAAAGAAATAAAGATATCCTTTTTTCCATTTAAAGGATTTAAATCAAGGTATAAATGAAGATATGCAGGCCTACATTGATCGTTTCTGGAATTGTCTCATTCAACTACAAGCCATTAACCACGTCATGCCCGCAAAAAATTAAATCATAAATGCATATCAAGGTTACCACTTTAAATTGGTGTTGAGGTAGACCCAATTCATTGTCTAAAGCTATTAACTTGGTTCTTAATGCAAAGAAGAAGAAAGGTGTGGACATCAGTCCCACATTGATCAATCTACTAACATTAACTGTAATAAGAAAGTTCCTTTCTCTCCTAACTTTGGCGGAAATAATAATCGAAGCCGAACTTTATTTAAAAGATACAAATTTGACAATTTTGCTACACCTTCTCATCCATGTGGAAAAAATAGTAGAAACATGCAGTAGCAAGGAACCAAACCCATTCAGCAAATTAATGTCTTGCTCAACCTCCAACAGTAACAAAATGGTAAAACATTTTTAATGTTTCATTTTGGTCACTACGCAAATAAGTACCCAAAAAATAATGTTAAAAACAATGGCCATTCCAATGGCCAATCCATTGGAGTAACACATAATTCCAACTTCAACAACAACCACCGAAATGGTGCAATAGTCAACCTCGTCGCTCATAGATGCTTTTCCCGATGTTAATGAAGTTGAAGCCAATTATGGTGAGGGCTATGATCCTTGATCTTGAGGTTGTATAGCCAATTCATATACCCCAAAAATCCATTCAAAAGTATGTATTATTTTTGCCTACCACTTTTCTAAGGAATGTTTTGTGATTGAAAGAGTAATATTATCCACCATGGTAGTTGCATTCACAATTTCATTAGAAAATTTCGGAGGTCATTTGGAGGGCCTTGTAAGAAATTGTATTTCTCTCTCTAGCAACTTTTTTTAAAATGCACTTGCACCTTGTGAGTACGTCCAAAAGGACAACCAGACACTCTAAAAAGTAGATTTATATTCCCAATCGTCCTTGAAAACGGTCACTTTTTTATTTAATGCGAGCGTCTTTTTCAGGAGGCAGGTGCGGCGCATTCAATGCAGCTTACGTCATCACTGAAAATTGAAAATTCACAAACTGTCAAATAGTGATAGATTTTGAGGCTTTTGACACCACCAATGCGTCCGGAACGCCAAAATACCCTAAAAACGAATGTCTACTTGTCTCATTCCGACATCCGGAGAGGCAAAAAATATCAAAAAACCATTGAAAATGGGCTTTTTACTTAAGGCACGCGAGGAGGCATTCTAAAATTCTAGAATGCCCCTCCGTGCGCTGTTAGTAC
This sequence comes from Adiantum capillus-veneris, assembly GCF_014529385.1. Classification (NCBI taxonomy): domain Eukaryota; kingdom Viridiplantae; phylum Streptophyta; class Polypodiopsida; order Polypodiales; family Pteridaceae; genus Adiantum; species Adiantum capillus-veneris. Next base: position 31,079,880 of record NC_140937.1, on the reverse strand, counting down.
AAAGCTCCTTTTAGTGATTTTTGGACAATTATCTTTCAAGAAAGCCCCTTTTTAGAGGTTTTTTTTGACATTTTCCTCTCAAAAAGCTCCCTAAAAGAGGAAAAAAGGGGCTTTTTACTAACAGCGCGCGAGGAGGCATTCCAAAATTTTGGAATGCCCCCTCGCGCGTCGTTAATAAAATGTTCTTTTAGGGGTTTTTGACATTCTTTGCCTCTTTGGATGTCGGAGCGAGGCAATTGGACATTCATTTCTAAGATATTTGGGCGTTCCGGACGCATTGACAATATCAAAAGTTTCAAAATCTTCCACCACTTGATAGTTTTGTAAATTTTTGAGTTCTAGTGATGACGTAAGCTGTATCAAATGCACCGCATCTACCTTCTGAAAAAGGTGCTCGCATTAAATGAAAGAGAGTGATCGTCTTCAAGGACCACTAGATTATTAAATGAGGAGAGGGACACATTTTATATTTTTGTTAATATCAATCTATTTTTCTACGTAACGTAGGCTCTTCTCTCATTGGAGGAGCTTATTTTCCTCTCTCTTCCAAAAGACCTCCGAAATCTCCTAATGCAAGATTCACCCAAACTTAAAGTTTTCCATTTCTCTTAGGTACAACCGCAATCAATGACACCCACTATGTATGCTAAACCTCACGGATGGTTTTTGCATCTTTGAACTTCGTAATTTCTTCCTTTATCTTATTTAAATTTTCTTGTTATAAGCATACGACCTTTGTCTAGATGGTTTTGCATCATATTGTATATGGATTTTGTGATGACATATCTCAAGATCTACCCCTTTTTAACCTTTGTAAGACCATGAAAATACATCTTTGTATTCATTTATAGTTTTGATTAGAATCGTGTGTAGCAATATATGTCGACTTAGGATATTCACTTAGCTAGGTTAGATCTACTTATTTGGCATCTTTTGGGCCATCATAGGATTTTCTAATCTTTCAACTCCCTCATAGGTTGTTGAATCGCAATCACTCTATCATGAAGTGTATGTTTCATATAATGGGATGACGTGCTTATTGCATCACTTGGTACATCTCATCTAATTCCATCTCTATTGTCCATACCTCTTTTGTCTTTCTCAACTCCTTAGTAAGGCCACAACGCTAGTCACTTTTGACTTGCTTGGTCAGTCAAATGTCTGATGCCAATGCTGAAAGTCAGTCGTTGGATGAGATTTCTGAGAGCGTGAAGCTTCGGCTAAGCAAGGCTCAGGAGTCTTACTCATGACAGGCTAACAAGCATCGTCAGGATGTTTCGATCAACGAAGGGGATTGGGTGTATTTAAGAATCATGAAGCAACATCTTAAGCATAGATTCCGTCTGTGGAAGCTAGTGAGATGAAGCATGTTCGTCGAGGTGGAAAAGCATAATTGAATGTCTTTAGCTTTCTTCAAACATTGCAAAAGTAATCAAAAGTGACACAATAATTGCATTCTCATATACAATTAAAAATCATATGCAGTGAATAGACACACAGATTGATTGGTAGTAGAATATTAAACAATTTCTAGCAATAAACATTAAGCTGTAATATAATCAAACACATAAGCACTTGTAAAGGTCACAAAATAAACAAGTCTGGGGAATTTAACGACCAAGAGGCACTAGAGGTCAACTATTAATACCCTGGGCAAGTTTCTCAATTCTCTCTGGTCAATTAAGATGCTTAATCATGAGAGCAAAGTATTTCATGTCCGAGGGCTGACTAGAGGCTATACCTAGAAGACCTTCTAGTTAAGCTACAATAAATGAAATTGCTTATGAAATCATCACCTAAATTATTCCCTTTTTTTGACACCCCAAAGTGTTTCCACATTGATTCAATTTTTGACGTGTGTGCTTATTTTGTATGTCTGGGCTTTTTGCTTCTCAAGGAAAAGCACCCACACTGGGAACCTCTAGGGATCTAGTACCATAGGCAATACATGTGAGTGAAGTACCAAATCAAGCTAGGATTTCTCTTCCAGCTTAAGCTTTTACATGTTTGGACTTTTTTTTTTTCTCATTGCATTTCAATTTTGTAACTTTGGGGGGTCATATGACACTATTACCCTCCCTAGGCTCATTACAATAGTAAACTTCTTTTATACTACTTAAGCTAAAGGTCAAGAGGGATTAAGCCCACTAGAAAGCACTACCACATTGCACACAATGCCGCCTAAATCGGATTACGAACTTAAAGTAACCATTGAAAATTAAGAAGGCATTTCCCATGGTATTAAGAGAAGATATCTAACATCTAACTTGGTCAAACTAGCTTAGTCATACTTCTTGATTCATAAACCTAGACAAGGGACTATGACATAAAACTATATTGAGTCTAAAACTATATTGAGTCTAAGTTTAATAGTAAGCAAATATGTTGAATATTATGCTACCAATCACAGTTAAAGCACACAAACATGGATGTTAAAAAAGATAAGAGGAAATGCTAATGGACAAGAAACACATGTTCGTATTGATGATCACACTCGATTCAAAGAGTGAACTAAACCAAGATTCCATGAAGTTCAAAATCACAACTGCAATATTTCATTTACACACTAGAAAACACAAGGAATACCTCTAGGAGGCACATCAGTGGGAAGAGGCACCAATCTTTATTGAACGCAATCAATCACAACATAAAGAACCCTAACCTAATTATTTGCACCCCCTAGAGGGTCAAGGGAGCTAGACATATCGTCGACAAAAATAAATTCATCATCCATGAGACCATACGTGGCATCCGTGTAATCATGTAAATCTTCCTCATCATTAGATGCACATATTCTCACTAAGAATGTCACTAGGCATGTATAGTCAACTTGGTCAAAAGGGTAAGCTTGCGCAATCGGGGAGATGCTCTCTATTAAGTAGGAATCTTTCATGGTCAAGAGACGTATCAGTCATTCTAATTTCTCAAAATTCTTCTCACACGGTATTGTATCTACCAAATCCCATTCACAGGCAAGCATTTGGTAGAATATGTGAACACTTGCGAAAAGTAAAGAGGGTACCTCTCACCCAAGGTAGGAGTGGATGACTCTAGCGTTGTCAAGAAATTTGCGGTCTTGCCAAGAAAGCATCGGGCTTATGGCTGTGAGAGTTTGTGAGAGAACTCTAAAAAACTATATGAAGGAGTTAAACCATAACTAGGGTTTGGAAGGAAATGCAATCAAAGAAGCCCCACTCTTTCTCTCTTGCACTCACACACACAAAGAAAGAACACAAAAGAAAATGTCAAAACAACACAAAGATGAAAACATCAAGGCTATGGTCATGTTGTATCATGGGTAATATGAAAGGGTTAATGGATGAGTTAATGGCATTCAATCTTGGCTGACCAAATAGGCTACTAATTGTTCTTTGGAATTGTAGTTTTGTGCTTACCATAATATATATATTTTGTCTAGTGATTGGGGTTAATTGTGTGTACAAATCCTCTTGGTTCATAGCAAGATGACTACTCTTACATCAAAAGAAACTTTATAGTCTATGAGAGGTAGTATGATGGGATCCGGTGATAGAAGTATTACATTGAGCCTTTCTAGGCCAAAAAGAAACACTATACGTTGTTGAAAGTGTATTTCACGGATAATCCATACGTTAATTCTAATAGATCGTACAAAGTGAAAGCGATAGAAATTATCATCATGTGGGTTATTCATCTAAGATAGTATGTGAGAAATGTAGATATGAGAGAAGTGAAGAGATGAGAAGTTTTCCTCCCAAGCCCTATTCTTGCCCGTAGGCAATAAGGATACTGCGGGGAGAGATGTACCTGTAGCAAGGAGAAGCTAGAATTTGTAGAGGATAAATTACTAAGAGTGAGAGAGATAGGTTTGGTTAAGGATATAAGATTATATATATATATATATATATATATATATATATATATATATATATATATATATATATATATATATATTGGATTAGAGATGAAAAAGAAAACAACAAGAAATCAAGAAGACATCAATGTAGAACACATCTTACTTGACAAACCCTTCGGCGCCATTATTGATGGAGAGAGAAGAAGAGGGGAGAATTCAACTTTGATTGATACGCCAAGTCCAATACCTTCTTTGATTAGATTTGATCTTCCAAGGATAGCATGCAAGAATGGCTAGTCTTCCTCTAGGAGAAATTGTAGGCTTAGGCTTATGTTAATGGCTAAGTACAATCTGGCATTACTACTCACTCCCTCATGAATTCCTCTCATCAATGGCTTGAATGCTTGAGTGCTTCCATGGATTTCAAGGAAGAAGAGGTCCCCTTTTATAGGTGAATGGAACCCCCAAGTGTTTGCACAAGAAGAGAAGAGCCAATGTGAACAAAAACTGGAAAATCTTGAAATGAGTTATCCCTGCATGATGTGGGCAGACTGGGGTCCAGTATTTTGATCATATCTCCTCAACCGTGGCTCCAAATAAAAAAGTAAAAATATGGGCAGGAAATTCAGCTCATTAGCTATGACTTCCATTTAAAAATCTTTTTCCAATTCAGACTGGAACCTTGTGTAAAAAAATCATCAAAATAGGGTCCATTTCTGGTAGCAAAAGTCTTCATGTGGTCCCCTTAGCCTAAACTTTCATTTGATTTCAAAGGACACCTCATGCCATATGAAAGCATGACATTGCTCCTTGACAAAGTTTTGTAATCATGCTTGTAATAATGCATTAAAATAAGTGTATCTTTGAAATCATGCCACCTAGTGTCCCACTAGGATTTGATTCCCTCCTAGTAGCTATTTAAAAAGAAATATAAGAAAAATATAAAAAATACATAGAATATATATATATATTGGATTTTACCCTAGATATAGGATCTAGATAAGGTGTGAGATGATAATGATATAGTAGAAATAAAGAATCAATACTTTTTTGCCCCAAGTTGAAGAGGTGGAGCTATTGACGCTTTTCCCATAGTATTTTCTGATGGTAAAGTAAGAATAGGTTACCCTTGAGATAAATAATAGGACGAGATAGAAAGCATATTATTATACTTAAATATGAATATGTACATTATAGAAAATATAATTATGTATCTAAAAGTTACAAGATAACTCTTGTAGCATGTGTTTCCACTATGTATGTGTCACAGCACGACATCCACCCCCTCTAAACTTGCACATCCTCTGGTATGTGCCACATTGTCTCTTGTAAGATTAGCCCTCTTGTACATCCTCCTTGATTTCTTCTTCACTGGATGATTCAAGAGCTTCATCTTAACTTTGATCTTCACCTGCGTTTTTCTCTTCTTCCTCATCAACATCTTCTGGATCATTGTCTCCTCTTCTCTTAAACATTTTGATCCTTTTTCCTGCAATGGGAATCTTTACTTCTGTACCATCTAGTTCAGACAAGTTGTAAGTAGCATTTTCATGCATATGCTTTACAACATACGATCCAAACCATCTTTTTGAAAACTTACACATGATTGTGGGTTGGTTATCAAGGCTACTATCATACACACCAAAACCCAGTCACCTTTGTCAATTGCTTTGCTCCTGAGTCGATGTCGCTTATCAAAGTAGTCCTTGTTTTTCAACCTTGCATTTTTGAGTCGTTCTTTTGCAGTTTCAATGTCTCCAGGTCTTCTCTCTTGTTGCCATATACGCAGCTCAAGGAGACCTTCCCCGCTAAGCCCCTCTTGCCAAGGTAGTACATTCCATGTGGGAATTGTATCTTCAATCGGCATCACTGGCTTTTGACCATACATTAGCTCCGACAAGCATGTAGCCAGTTACTGAGCTATGTGTTGTACGATCAGCCCATAAAGCATATGGTAACAGTTTTGGCCACTCACCAACTTTTCCTTCGCAAGCCTTGGTCAAAGCTTTGATGATAGGAGGGTGCCCTCTTTCACTCTTTCCATTTCCTTCAGGGTTGTAAGCTGTAGTAAGAGAAATCTTGATTCCTAATCTAGAAAAGAACTCCCTTGCTTCTTTGGCATCCAGTTCACCTCTATGTGCAGTGATCTTTCCCACACAACCATAGCGGCAAATCACCTCATCAAGAAGGAATTTGCACACAAATTCTGTGGTTTTAGCTCTTAATGCTCTTCCTTCAACCTGGTTAGTTAGGTCCTCTCGTGCAAGAACCAAGTATCTCATCTGCCAGAGTCCTAAAGGCATTGTGACTAGATCCACAACCCATTTATAGTGCATGGCTAGTGGATATGTAGGGTGCAATCCATCACGATGTTGGACATTTGAATACATTTGACAAGTTACATACGACTCTACAAACTGAGATACATCTTTATACATACCCTTCCACCAATATTTTTCTTTCAACTTGGAGAAGGTTTCCCACACACCCCTGTGTCCAGCCCATAGACTTTCATGAAACTCTTGCATGAGCTTTTCTTGAATGTCTTTTTTACATATAACCCGTTGTGGTGTAGCACCCTTTTGTTTAAGATGCTTCCACAAGTAACCATCCCTCAAAAAGTACCCATATGCTTTCCTGTGTATCCTCTTGAATTCTTGTTCAGACCAATCATCCTGTTTTGTTAGAGTACTCAAGTAGCTTCCAATAAGAAGCCAATCACCTTCATAAAGATCTTTTAAGAACAATTCAAGTGAATTAGTCATGTAGACATTGTTACCTTTGACATGAGAGATAGAATAGAGCTTTGTGCCTACATCATCTCCCTCATCAATCATTTGTGACTTCATACCTTGCCCTTGATAGCATATATGCCGCTGTATTGTCTTTACCTGCAATGTGCTTAAACTCGGGATTTAAGGACTCAATGTAGGCAATCCACCGCAACATAGCAATGTCTGGTGTTGAGCAGCTTGTAATCATCCCAAGAAGTGGTAGACAATCTATTTCTACAACCACACATGCACCAATTAGGTACTCTTTCTCATTTTTCAAGGCTGTAACCATACCCCATAGCTCTCTATTTATTTGTGGATAGTTTCTTTGGAGAGCACTTAGTACCTTTGCTTTAAATCTTACCACATACCTGCGTCCTTCTTCGTCATCTTGCCCTATTGCCCATCCAATCCCTGTAGAACTGGTGTCTATTGTCAGAATTACTGGCCTTTGACACTCATAGTCTACCTTTCTCAAAGTTGGTGCTAACTGGAGCAACTCCTTTAGATTTTTCATGGCTTTTACATGTGCCTCTATCCATTTAAATTTTTGATTCTTTCTAAGCAACTGATAAAGAGGATCAGCTACATGTGCATAATGTGGAATCCAAATAACATAGAAGACACATGCTCCCAGAAACCTTCTAACCTCAGTGATGCTAGTGCATGTTTCTTTCATTCTTTGGATGGCATCTACCTTGGTTGGACAAGGTTTCCTACCATATGGCCCGCTCATGTGCCCCACAATGAGCACTTCATTGACACCAAACATAGACTTTTTCCCTGACAATGTAAGATTCACTTCTTCCAACCTAGACAAAATTTTATCACAATCATTTATGTGATTTACCACAAACTTGCGACATCCCTTGAGATCCAAAGCTTCATCTTTGTCACTTTCTTCACATCCTTTGATAGGCAAATCATCAATGAAAGGCATTGTGATTTGAGGAATAAAGTCACGTAAGACCTTATTCATCCCATTCATCATATGTGCAACCGAGTTGGTTGCTCCCTGTGGCAAGGTACACATCCTTACCAAACCCAAAGGTGTCCTCATGGTTGTCAAGTCTCTGCTTTTGATTGCAAGCTGAAATTGATCATACCCTCAGTAGAGATCCCCCATCGAGTAGATTATCCTCCTTGAAAATGCCTCTGCAAACGCATCCACAATTCGACCTGTACCTGCATTTCTAATTATCACCTTGTTCACTGGTTGCATATCTTGGATGAAGCGTAGAGAACCGTTCTTCTTTGGAACTGTGAACCACATGTTTGAGTATGGAGCACAAGAAGGCTCCAAGATTCTCATTTTAATTTTCTCATTCAGTAGCTCTACTAACTTTGGCAAATGAGCCTTTGGAACCGGAATAGGCCGCAAATTCCAAGGCACATGAGGTATTGTGAAAATTATCATAGGAGCTACAATAGAAGGATCAACACATCCTATCTCATGTGGCTCAAATGCAAAAGCCTTACCATGCTTTGAAAGCATTTCTTTGAAGCACTTTGTCTCCTCCTGTGTTAGAAACTCCTCGCAACCAATTTGCAACTCTTGGAAAGACTCCTTTGTGAAGGTATGCCCAATATTTTTAGGATTCCTCAAACTTGGTTGTAAAGAAGCCTGCTCAATCTTTTCCCTATTGTTGGGTGGTAAGGGTGAAGCTACTGGTTTCACCTTCTTTGCTACACTCTTGTATTTAGTTTCAACATGGACTTCTGGGCTAACTGTTTGGTTTTCTTTAAAGGCTTCTATTACTTGATACATTTCCATAGAGCAAACTTCCACAACTTCATTTTCAAGATGCAAACTAGACCCCATTATATCATCAAGCTCACCCATAGTATCTACAAAAGAAACTTGTTCACACAAACCCAAAACATTTTCAGTAGGCTCTGGCAACCCACTCTTTTTCATGCCTATTTGTACATTATGCACATATTGCCTCTCACATCTCTTCAAATCTTCAAGTTTTGTAAAACATACTGATCCATTCCTTGTTACCAAGGAGCTCGTTGAAAAAGTTTCACCTATTTTTGGATCGAGCGAAACCCTTTTTCTTTTTGTACCACTGCAATCCCGCTTTACAATGGTACTTGGCCAAAACCCATCATTTCTCTATGATCATGAAACTGTTTGTTCACCTTTGGTAGAGGATGTTCTCTGAGGTTGTCACGATTTCTTTCATGGTTTACACAAACTGTGAGAAATTGGACAGCTCGTTTACCATCTTTGCTACATATCATAGCATATGTTGAACCATCATCCAATACCTTTGTTTCCATTCGAACTCCCACAATGTAGGGTTGTCCAAGGATGAGATGATATGAAGATGTATCTTGTACAAAGAAGTTTTGGTCAATCTTTACTTCACCTATTGTCACCTTCACACCTGGACATGCTGCATACAATTCACCGGATGAATTGTTTGCCACTTTCACCATCCAACCATGATCTGTGTCCATCGGCCATTTGCACTTGTTGTAGAGACTCTTTGACATTATGTTTATTTCTGAACCATGGTGAATCAAGGCAACAAATGGCTCTTCAAGATCACCTACCTTGACCAAAGTTTCTGTAGTAGCCCTTGCCCAGTGACTTCGTGAATAGTAGCTCGTAGGAATAGCTTCAACTTCTTCATCATCATTTGAGAAATGCACTTGCTTCACTTTCCCACTAGATTGGTAGCATCCTACCACATCTCCATCATCCTCCTTATTTTGCAACTGCATCCCTTGTGTCTTCAAGGTTTCTCCGTCAACCTGTGGACGAGCAACCTCAGCAAGAGTTTGCCTCTTTCTCTTGATGATTTCAATGATCTCCTCGTGGAATTCACGCTTTGCAATGCCAAGGAGTTCTCCCAGAGTGAACTCAATCTTTCTATTCAAAATCCTTTCCTCCAAGACTTTCTTTAAATCTCTAGCAACCTCAATATTAGATTGTAGTTTATAAGTTGGGCCTTTTGTCTTACCTTTTGTTGGGTCTTTCTTCTTTCATGTTGTAGACTCCTCCATGAGTACTTCAGGTGGAGACGCTCCTTGTGTCGGGGTTGTTTGGGAAGACATTGAGTCATTTCTTCCCCCACTTCTAGAAGATCTTTTTGATGGTCCTTCATCAACATTCTTACGCCTGCGCTTTTCTTCTACAATAGCCTCATGTTGTTGGCATTTTGTAATGTAGGCATGCATTGACAATGAGTCCACTGGATCATTCCATCCTATTTCTAGACGTATGCAATCACCTGCTTCATGTAGAATCTCTTTTGTAAGCTTACCCTTTTTAGCTAATTGCATGACATTTGGCCAAATTTTACTATGATGGTCACTCACCTCTTCATTACTAAGATGCTCAATTTTCACTCCATAAGTAGCTGCCTCAACTAAAGAGGTGGCATGGTTAGTTGCCATATCTTCAACTAAGATTTGCATTCCCCCCTTCTTAAAGTTTGTTATCAAAGGTAGACCTGTCTCTCTTAAGTGGATTTTACCATCCTTAAAAAAGAAAACATCTTTTGACAAATCATCACTAAAATCATCACAATCTCTTTTTACATGGTCTGTACTATCATACCAAATACATCTATTAACAAACCCTTCTTTGGGCTGTTGTCTTTGCCTAGGAAGTGGCCCTAACGGTTGGCCTTTTTCTTCAAGCTTTGCAAGCTTCAATTTCAAGTCACGCATGCCCTTCACAAGCTCATCTAGCATGGACTCATCAAACTTAGGAGCGATAAAAGTATTCTTTACCATTTTGTCAGAAGTTGAGGTGGAAGGACTTGTAGTGCTTACTACCATCTTGTCCCTTCTTCTTTGTCGTTTGGCAAGCAGTGAGACAGCACCTTGAACCTCATTCCAATTGGTCTTTAGTCCTTTCTCACCATCTTTATCTTCAAGAAGAAGCTCCAAGTTTTTTTGAAACTCTTTACCTGCAGCTTGTAAGAAAAGATCTGTCTTCTCTACATCTAGTGTGGCCCTTTCTGTTCTGGTGAGTTGTGCATAGCGTCGCTCAAATTTCCTAAGTAGCTCTGCTATTGATAGTCCTTGCTTTGGCTTGACTACCCATTCTAAGAATGTCCTTTTGGTTACTCTCTAAGAGTCCTCCATGAAATATTCCTCCTTCAAAGCTACTTTGAGTTCTTCCCAGTTTCTCCCATGCCCATCTTTAATTCCCCTAACATGTTCCCTGATTTTTGGAGCAACAACTAGCTCAAAGCTTTGAATCATCTCGCCTTATGACATGCGATGCAGCTCCATCTCCTTCACATACTCGTGTAAGTACTTGGTCACATCTTTGCCATTGAACTGATCCATTTTGTTCATGACCGCTTGTATGGCCTTCGTTGCTGAAATCTCCCTTCTTTCAGTGGCATGTTATTGTTGCATGAACATTGCAAATGCTTGAAATGTTTGCATTGTTGCTAGGTCAAAATGCATACCCTGTTGCTCAACACGATCACCCATGGTTACCCAAAAACTCTCACCCTTGCAAATTCGCATCGGGTTCACCAAAAATATGTCAAGAAATTTGCGGTCTTTCCAGGAAAGCACTGGGCTTATGGCTGTGAGAGTTTGTGAGAGAAATCCAAAAAACTATATGAAGGAGTTAAACCAGAGATAGGGCTTGGAAGGAAATGCAATTAAAGAAGCCCCACTCTTTCTCTCTTGCACTCACACACACAAAGAAAGAACACAAAAGAAAATGTCAAAAAAACACAAAGATGAAAACATCAAGGCTATGGTCATATCGTATCATGGGTAATATGAAAGGGTTAATAGATGAGTTAATGGCATTCAATCTTGGCTGACCAAATAGGCTACGAATTGTTCTTTGGAATTGTACTTTTGTGCTTACCATAATATATATATTTTGTCTAGTGATTGGGATTAATTGTGTGTACAAATCCTCTTGGTTCATAACAAGATAACTACGCTTACGTCAAAAGAAAATTTATAGTCTATGAGAGGTAGTATGATGGGATCCGGTGATAGAAGTATTTCATTGAGCCTTTCTGGCGCAAAAAGAAACACTATACGTTGTTGAAAGTGTATTTTACGGCTAATCCTTACGTTAATTCTAATAGTTCATACAGAGTGAAATCAATAGAAATTATCATCATGTGGGTTATTCATCTAGGATAGTATGTGAGAAATGTAGATATGAGAGAAGTGAAGAGATGAGAAGTTTCCCTCCGAAGCCTTATTCTTGCCCATAGGCAATAAGGATACTGCGGGGAGAGATGTACCTATAGCAAGGAGAACCTAGAATTTGTAGAGAGGATGAATTACTAAGAAAGAGAGAGATAGGTTTGGTTAAGGAGATGATATTAGATATATATATTTTTTGGATTAGAGATGAAAAAGAAAACAACGAAATCAAGAAGACATCAATGTAGAACACATCTTACTTGACAAACCCTTCAGCACCATTATTGATGGAGAGAGAAGAAGAGGGGAGCATTAAACTTTGATTGATAAGCCAAGTCAAAGAGCTTCTTTGATTAGAGTTGATCTTCCAAGGATAGTGTGCAAGAATGGCTAGTCTTCCTTTAGGAGAAAGTATAGGCTTAGGCTTATGTTAATGGCTAAGTACAATTTGGCATTACTCCTCATTCCCTCATGAATTCCTCTCATCAATGGCTTGAATGCTTGAGTGCTTCCATGGTTTTCAAGGAAGAAGAGGTCCCCTTTTATATGTGAAGGGAACCCCCAAGTGTTTACACAAGAAGAGAAGATCCAATGTGAACAAAAACTGGAAAAGCTTGAAATGAGATGTCCCTGCATGATGTGGACAGACTGGGGTCCAGTATTTTGATCATATCTCCTCAACCATGGCTTGAAATAAAAAAGTAAAAATAAGGACAGAAAATGTAGCTCATTACCTACAACTTACACTTTAAAATCGTTTTCCAATTCGGACTGGAACCTTGTGTAAAAAAATCATCAAAATAGGGTCCATTTCTGGAAGCAAAAATCTTCCTGTGGTCCCCTTAGCCTAGACTTTCATTTGATTCCAAAGGACACCTCATGCCAAAGTTTTGTAATCATGCTTGCAATTATACATTAAAATAAGTGTATCTTTGAAATCATGCCACCTAGTGTCCCACTAGGATTTGATTCCCTCCTAGTAGCTATTTAAAAAGAATTATAAGAAAAATATGAAAAATACATAGAGTATATTTATATTGGAGTTTACCCTAGATATACAATCTAGCTAGGTTGTGAGATGATAATGAGATAGTATAAATAAAGAATCAATGCTTTTTTGCCCCAAGTTAAAGAGGCGGAGCTATTGATGCTTTTCCCATAGTATTTTCTGATGGTAAAGTAAGAATGGGTTACCCTTGAGATAAATAATAGGACGAGATAGAAAGCATATTATTATATTTAAATATGAATATGTACATTATAGTAAATATAATTATGTATCTAAAAAGTTACAAGATAACTCTTGTAGCATGCGTTCCCACTATGTACGTGTCACATCACGACAACGTACTAGCCATATCTGTACACACCAACAAATTTTGATTAGAGTGAAAATATTATAAGGGTCATGTGAAAAGGTCGTGTCCTTGTGTATAATGTGTTATTATAAATTTGTAGGTTTCTAGATTTTTGTTTGGTGGCTCTTTCTCTTTTACTTTTTTATTTTGTTTTCTTGAGTATTGGGCTATATATATACATTTCCTAAGATTGGGAGATTGAGAGGTCAGGGAGGAAGGTTAAGAGGGGAGCAAGTGAATGATGGATGTCAGCAAACACTCCCCCCTTCCTTGGATAGATCATACCTTTTGGAATAATGTCATCACCTTTTCAAACCACTTGTTCCAGGTTGTAATGGGTGAAGACTTTGACCAATTATAGTTTTTCACCACCCTAGGAATTTCATCTAGTTGCAAGGGTGGTAAGGTACTCTTTCATGATTTTACTTGCAACGTTGTTGTAGGTGATGGATTTACAATGGGAGGTGATATTCCTTACTTGTTTGTATGGATATTTACAATGGTAGGTGGAGGTTGTGTCGAAGCTTGTATTTTTGTATATGAACTACATGAATAGGTGGAAGCTTCATTTGACTTACATGTTTCTAATCTTGGTGGAATTAATCGTTCTTTCTTTGATACCCAAACTAGCTCTAGATCAAGTGTATAATATTATGTGATTTTTCCTTCCCATGGTCTTCAATCGACTTTATCCTTACAGGATCTGACTCACATGGGACTATAGGTGACTAGTAAGAACACAATCTATGTTTAGGCACCCAAGTTTGATAATTCTCCTCATAGTAGCCTTGGGCTTCCAATAGTCGTTTAAGAATCCAACACAACGTCTCTTACCTTTCTTGGAGTGAGTGCGGTGTCTCTTACAAGGCTTCTATTTTCTAGCATCAGAAATGGTTGCTAAAGAAGCTTTAGGGACCCATTTGTATGTTATCTCTGTTATATTACGATGGGTCTTGTGTGTCTCATGCTTCATTTCAACTACAAAAGTTGAATCTTTAGAGGGTTGGACTATAGGTACATATGGTTCAACCTCTTAGACATGCAATGCTTTGGGTTTTATTTCCTTACAAAGGTGATATCTCAGGGACTATGGCTTGAGTGGCAAGGCTAAGAGTTGGTTTCTGTGTTGCGACACTCCCAGTCCCCCAATCAATAGTGCATTTGGTCGCTATCATCCATGTGAATCCGAGGTTATATTGCCTTCCATAGTTCGAACAGGCATGACCAAAAAGTCTTGAGCTACGACCTCATAGTCATAACTGATAAAAGTGTGCCAGGTTCCAAAAATTGTAGTTTTTTTCTTGTTGATACCCTTGATTCGGATGGTACTCTCAGCTAGAGATGGGTTCCTAACTGACACCGCACTCCATATGATAACATATTATATCTAGCACATGTGTCCAATAAGGCGTTATATACCACTTTTACATAGGCACTATTTAACTCAATAGGGTATTGTAGAGGTGTGTCAGAGTCTAACAAATACTCCTCTATTTCAACTTGAAATGTATGTGTAGCTTCAAGGCTGGTCTCTCGTTGCGTCTAATATGTTGCTGTCGCTCCTTAGCCTCAGCTTGAGCTTGTATATTTTTCAATTCTGCTTGTGCCTTGGCTGCCTTTTTTTTATGGATGGCACGTAGCTCCTCTTGGCTTAAAGGATCATAGTATCTTTTAAATTTACTCCCATTGAGGAATCCAATGGTTTCAACTCCATCAAGAGTTTTGGTACCTTGTGGGGTGATTTCACATACTCTATATGGTCCTTTTCCCGCATATTTCAACTTTTTCTTCTCATTATGCACTCGATACATAAGGAATTTATCCCCAACCTTTATATCCTTGTTCTTTAAATGTCAATCAAACCATTTCTTTCTCCTATCTTTCTCCACAAGTGCATTTTTCAGAGCCAATTGTATTTCTTTATCTAGCCTTTCAAGGATACATAAATGTTCAACTAAGGGGTAACCATCCCAACCTTCTTGTGAAGCTACCCACAAACTAGGAATTACAAACTCCCATGGCATAACTGCTTCTTGGCCATATACCATCTTGATTGGTGTACAATTAATATCCACTTTGTAAGCAATACGATAAGCCCATAGAGTTGATGTCAGATTCAAATCCAAATCTGTGCGATGAGCTTCCATTGTTTTGGTCAAGATAGAAATCAAAGTCTTGTTTATGCTCTCAACTTGGCCATTTGCTTGTGGATAATAAGGTGTAGACTTATGGTGGGCTATCATGAAGTTTGTAGTGAGTTCCTTTATCACTCCATTTATAAAATGAGTACCATTTTCACTCACAATCTTAAAGGGACAACCAAATCGCATAATAATGTTCTCAAAGAGAAACTTGGTAGTTGAACTTGCATCAGCATTGCGTGTTGCCTTGTCTTTCGCTTACTTTGTCACATAGTCAGTGGCAACAATATTATATTGAGACTAGGTGTTACAAGCCATCGGACTTATCGGGTCTACAAAGTCTAAACCCCATTTTTCAAATGGTTGAGTTGCTTTAATAGGATGTAAGGACATCTTATCCTTTCATTGTGTGATCTTGCAACATTGACATTCATCACACCCTTTTGCAAAAAGTGATACATCCTTAAATAAGGTAGGCCACCAATAGCCTGATTGCAACACCTTTCTAGCACTTAGTTCCCTGAAAAATGTCCTCCTGCTATATCGATGTGGACTTCTTGCAGTATGTATAAAAATTCATCCTCACGAGCACAATATCTAAGAATATCATCCTTCCCTAGCCTGTAAAGAGTTCCTGCAATTAGAGAATAAGGTTTACATTCCTTTAACAATTTTTGAACTATATCCTTATTACAAAGCTCTTTGAGTGGAAAACTATTAGCTAAAAAGTTCCCAATCTTATCACTCCATTCAGGCATGGTCTCAACTAGGAATAGGCAAGTATCGGGAAATTCATCATCAGTTTCAGTAGGGGCTTCACCATTGGTTATGCAAGACAAATGATCCACCATGACATGTATTTTACCGGGTCTCACCACAACCGTAAAATCAAACTCAAGAAGAATTAATAACCATCGTGTAATTCTTCCCGTGGAACAAGGTTTATTCACTAGATACAACAACACTTGATGATCCATATAGAAAGAAAACTTGTTGGCAATAAGGTAGTAGCAAATTTCTTTATTGCGTAAATCATAGTTAAACCTTCCTGCTTTGTAGTAGTGTAGTTCCTCTCAGCATCATTTAATTGATGACTTGCAAATATAATGGGGTAGTCCAATTTATGTTCTCTTGGTTGAGCTAGAACACACCCAATAGCAAAGTTTGATGCATCAATATGCACATGGAAAATCAAATTCCAATCAGGCACTGGTAGGATGGGAGCACCTGTCAAGGACTTTTTTCATAACTCATAAGCATAGTCACACTCCACGGTCTAGTGGAACTCACTAAGAAGCTTGTACAATGGGCGAGCTATCTCGACAAAGTTTAAAATAAACTGTCGGTAATAACCAACATGGCCCATGAACCTTTGAACTCCTTTATAGTTTAGGTGGTGGCAAATTGGAAATGGCTTTAATTTTACTCTCATATGTGGAAATCCCATTTTTCGACATTGTATGCCCTAAAATGACTCCATGTTTAAACCAAAATTGGTATTTGAAAAGTTTTAATGAGATGCGATACAACCTACACTTCTCAAACACTTTTTGTAAATATGATAGATGTTCTTTCCAAGAGGAATAAACACAAAGGTCATCTAAGAAAGCTTCACAAAACTCCCTCAAATATTCCCTAAAAGCATTGTTTATTAATCTTTGGAAGGTAGCAGGGACATTGATTAAGCCAAAAGCCATAACACGAAATGTGAACACTCCAAATTTAGTTATAAAAGCAGTCTTAACTTGGTCCTCTAGTGCAATTGTGATTTAATTGTAGCCAGAGTACCCATCTAAAACAACTCTTTCAAGCACATATTCTAAATATGTCAATGGGTAATGGTCTCTCTTAGTGGCGGCATTGACCTTCTTGATATCCATACACACTCTAAGTTTTTTCCCATTCTTTTTTGGCACAATAACTATTGGAGACACCCATTTTGAGTGCTCAGTAGGGTATATGAATCCGCATTTAACAAGCTTTTCAATCTCTTCTTGAACAATGTTTGCATACTTAAGATTCATTGGGTAGGGTCGTTGCTGGACTGGTTTAGCCGTGCTATTCATGGGAATCATGTCTTGCACCATGGAAGGTGGAACACCTTTCATATCATGATATGTCCAAGAAAATATATCCTTGAATTACTTGAGAAGCTCCTTGAGTATATTTTCCTCAGTCTCTGTCTGATCTTGAGTCTCTGTCTGATCTTGAGCAATGAAAATAGGTTTGGAATCCTCACCTAGGTCTGCTAACTCTATTTCCTTAACTATTGCTAGATCATCATAGAATCCATTACTTGTATCAATAGGTGTTCTTTGGGCCTTTGTATACACAACCTTACGCTCCTCCATGGTGTATGATTTAAAATTCTCAGGTGTAGGATGTAAGTCTGTAGGATCTTGTTGCTCTATGGACTGTGATTTCTCTTATGCTTCCTTTTGTTGTTAAGCTAGCTCTCGATTTTGTCGTTTCCTTACAGTACGAGTCAACTTTGGCTTATCTAGAGCTTCTATCTTTGCAATGTCAATGGATTGTGGACTACACCACATTTGAAGGTATTCACCCAAATTATCTACCAACTTTGGATGAGTATCACATGCCCCCACATAATTAAGGCATTTTGCGGTAGATTTATTTTCATTTATTCTAGCACGTACATTTGCTTGATATCGTCGCCTCTTACTCTTCTTGTCTATTTTCGATTACGTCCTTCCTCCTGTGAAGAGTTACTACATGAATCGCTACTCGTGTCTTCTCCTCTCCTGGATAGATTGTCATATAGGGTATCATTGGGCCCTGAATGGTTGGTCTCCACATTTGCACCAAGATTTAACTCAGATTCTTTGTTCTTAGAGTCGATTTCAATGCGGACTCCAAAGAATCATGTGGGCTATAGTCTTTTGAGATTCTATTGGTTCTAGTGTCTGTCAAGCCTTCATCTGGTAGGTCAATAGAAGCTATTTGCATTGCTCATATCATATTTAAAGGTACAAGTTGTGGGATTTCATCCCCCTCATGTGTTACCTAGGTCGTCCCCCTATTGCCCCAAGTGTCTATGGTTGCTGCTAGGTGGACCCAATCCACATTGTCAGATTCGGTCGTCCCAGGTAGAACATCCACATAAGGGGAATATTCCCCAACATCAGTGTCCTTTTTACACATGTAATAATACTGTAATGGGGCCGAGTGAACTATGGTGTCGGATCTATGATCAATAAATCTGTTTCCTAGAGGATGTGCTTAACCAATTACAAGATCCACTCGAATGACAGAGTCTTGGAAATGCAAGTAGACATGGTTTTTAGACCAGTCATGCACCATTTTTTCTTCCCTCATGAAAGGACATCCTAAGATCATCTCAGATGACATAGCGTGCTTGGAAAAATCCATAACAATTATGAAGGTATGCCTTATTTTGTGTGCAAAGACCTTGATCTTGAGATCTTCTAGCATCCCAATAGGTTTAACAATAGTCCCATTGGCCATCTTTACCACTATGTTTGTAGTCCCAAGGTGAAGTCTTTCTATAGTTTCCCATCAATTTTTAGTTACAATGTTAACCCCAACGCCACCATCAAGGATTCCCTTCATAGTTAATCCCTTGGTAGTGATTAGTATGGTCGCATTGGATTCATCACCTTCAAAGTATTGTCCCAATTTGTTAACAGGTATTTCAACAACAGAGTTCTCATCTAGGTTGGGTTGTGGATCTAAGTGTTCCTCGTCTATTGGAACCTCCCTAGCTCCATCCATTTGTGCAAATTGTGGTAGCCCGACTTTCAGTTCTCCATCGAGGAAAGCTTGAATAGCTAAGAATAGCTCAGGGTCTCCATATCGAGACATGATGGTGGTTCTAACTTCTGAAGCCATGAAATCCATCATTTTGGCAATATTTAACAGCACTTTTTGGGCTTCAGTCCCTTAATATGGGAAAGATGGGATCTCCATTTCTTCGATAGGGTCAGGTAATCCCTCTGTAAACATTCTCTCCAACAAGAAGGGAGTACGCTCACTTTACCATGACTTAAAGTCACTTTCTTCTTGGATGACACTAGGTATGGCTAGTGTTCTATGGTCTTTGTGAGGTTGATTTTGTGTAGGGAACACTGTGTCGATAATCTGGATCTTCCTAGGTGTTGGCCCTAGATCCCTTTCGGTCTCTTCTACCAAACCCATTAATTGCTTGACTTGCTCGATCTCCTCTGTAGGGTTTGGGTAGGTTCCTATCTTTTTCTTGGATACTGGCCATTGTGGCTCATGACCATCTTCCTTATTTGCTTCTTTCCTAGTGGTCGTTTTATTCTCCATAGTCTCACCTAAATCAGAATCCTCTTGAGCATCGTTCATATAACATGGTTGTCACCAATCCCTTTGTTGGTCTTTGAATTGGGGTCTGACTTCACTGCTTTTTGTGATCTCTTCCATCGTATTTTCTTATTCTTTTGAGATTGGGCAATTGATGTTGTGTCTCTTTCTTCAAGAATATAATTTTGGTTTTGGAGCATCGATCGTGTGAGTACATTTACTGGTACCACATGTGTACTTTGTGTTGGCTTCTCAGTAACCTCAATCAAGTTCAATGGTATGATCTTCGGTGCATTTGGATTATTAGGACATTGGCCAATCAAATGATATATGCCACATCGATTACACATGAGTAGCAGCATTGTAGATGTGCTCACTTGATTGGTTTGCATTAGTGTGTCATTCTTTTGTAGTCTAATAGGACACTAGGCCACATGATGTGGACCCCCACACTCGTAGCATTGAGAGGTGGTCTCTTTGCAGTGAAATTGATATTTTGGCCTCTTGCCGTCGCAAGAGTAGCTACTTGATAGTAGGTTTCACTTGTCCCCAATACTACTTGTCCCCAATAGTCCTCCATGTAGTATTGTGGACTTTCTTCAAGTGCATCAATCCCATAGGCAATATTAGGGTCTAATTCGTCCTCGCAATCCACACAAGCAATAGATGGCTCACAACCCACTTGATTCACATAAGTGATTCTTGGATTGCAGTCCTAGCACTGGAGGTGGTAAGGGTATTGTTTGAACAACATTTTGGGCCCTAGGGACCATGTGTTGTGGCGGTTGTTCAAGAGGTGGGGCCAGTATCAATGCAGGCACTCGAGGTGTGTTCGTCCATGCTAAGGTTGGTCTATTGTCCATCGCACGTTTAAATACTACGCAATCCTTAGATTGATGACCATACCTCCCACATGCATTGCAATTGCCATTAAATTTTACTCTAAATGTATGGCATTCACTGGTACTATGTGGACCATAGCAAACTAAGCACCATTGTTCCTCCCTTCTTAGATACATACGATTGTTTTGTGGAGCATAATCGTCTCTAAGAATTTCTTGAATGGCCTTTGTGAGATCTGCTAATGTCATCTCAGATATCTTTGGCTCTTTAAAAATAGGCTTTATGGTCATTGGCTCATGCCCTGATGCTTGTGAGCTAGTAGATTTAGACACTCTTTCTCCTTGAATCATTAAATTGTCCTCCAATTGGATCACATTGGTGGTGACTGCTTCCCAAGTGGTGATACCTCTAATGACTAGGCCACTGTAGATATCCTCATGTCGTAGTCTCCTAATGAATCTATTGAGCAATTGGTTATTATTGAAGCGCTCATTTGGATTACAACGAGAATTCAAATTGTTCAAGGGACTAATAAAGTCTCTCACATACTCTCCTTCCTCTCATTGGGCTTTTTGGAGCTGAGATGCTACACCCCAGAGTACTCCCTCGTGTATGTACTCTTTCAAGAACAGTATCCTAAGAGTAGGATAAATTGTTTTTTCTTCCACCTTTAGGGTTCTATACCAATCCCCAGCCTTCCCACTCAAGGTCGGGCTTAAAGAATTACTCTTATGCAGGTCATTGTGTTCTCCTAGGGAATCGCATAATTGTTCAAATACTTCGATATGATTTCTCACATCCTCATCTCCATCAAATTTTTGTGTCAGCTTGGCTATTTGTACTACCTTACTTCTAGGCTCTCCATTAGGCGTGTTATGCATATTTTCAGCAATAAATCGATCGATAGCGTGAGAAAATGTTGCCAAGTCACCCAAGTGAGCAGGTATAGTGGGGACAGGTGCTCTCGGACCTGTATGTGGAATGGGGGTTTGCATTGGGCTTGGCGTATAGGAAGCCCTTGGGTTCTAGGTTTGGTACAGTGTTGTGCCATGTGGTTGACCAAAGTTCATATGTCTGGCCCTGGGCATAGCAAACGTGGGATGTGACATGCTAATGCTAGCTGGGATGGTCTCATTGAAATAAGGTCTTGGATGTTGTGGTCGTGGAGCATAAGTTGTTGAAGCATTGGGAGGGGTAGGAGCTAGATGAGCATGGAACCCATAGTTGTATATGTTTGATACACACTAGGTACTATTGTAGGCCTTGGACCACCATCTAGCGGTGCTTTAGTAACAAATGAGGTCCATGGCATGTTTTGGCCATGCCCATCATTGGGGTAGGCATGGTAGCCGTGGTGTCATCAAGAGAAAGATGAGATAAACTTGGAAAGGTAAATGTATCCCTTGTGGGCTTAGATTGTATTGAGACCCCTAGCAAAACAAAATGTGGAGGATCCATCGGGCTTACCAAGGGAGTCTCCATTTGTGATAAAGCTGGTTGCTTAGCCTTTCTTGTATCCAAGAATCTCATGAGACTAGTTGAAGGCATGTGGATCCCCTTGTTTTGCCTCTCCAGCTCAATAACCCTATGGATGACATCACAAACTCTTTGTTGTTGACCCTCTATGCTAGTAGCACCTATTGTGGATTGTAGGGCATCTAACCAACCCACGTGATAGGTGTGACCTGTGTATAGGTTGATTAAAGTCTCTGTTTGTAGTTCATACTCCCAATTTCCATTTAGAAATGATCCATCTAGGATTGAAGTGCTAGGGATGTCCTTTGAACTAGATGCCATGTGGCTCTCTATAGGTTGACCCTTAGTAGTTTCTAATTCAGGAGCACTCGATTTCTTGACTAGCATGGATGTTGACATAAGGGCCTTCACCTTTAGCTCTCTTCATTGCTCCACCTTGATAAGCTCTCAATTTTCTTTTCCCTAGCCGTAATGATATATCACTCAACCTCTTTCACTTTGGCAAGGCCTCTACCATCAGGTAACATAATCTCGAAGGGGAATAACTCTAAAGATTCAGGGGGTGCAGTGAATGGAGTATTCACATGCACACTCTCTAGGAGCATGGGGTCTACATTGGTCATGAATGGTGAATTTAACTCCCCACCCCCTTCATTTATATCGTTAGCTCCATGTTCGGAGCAAGTGGCTCTACTCAAAGTCTCTTTCAAGCAGCTAAACACGCTCGGCCCGGACCGTGGGTCCATGGCATGCATGTTTTGGCTTGAACTATCGGGATTAGGCATCGGGTAACCTTCCATGATGTCGTAGTCAGAGAAAGAGTCACTAGATGCAATATGGTTCTAATTGGTACTACCTTGGATTATTGTTGAGGGCTTAGAGTCTAAGGTGGAGGAATAATGGATGCCCACATAAATGGAGACACTCTTTGTGTGATCGTCCTCTAGCACACGATCAGAGTGTAGGTGCATGTGACCTCAACTCGCTAGAAGTGTTGGTGAGTGTCCGTGAAGGCCGCTCACCTAGTTTTTTGAGTGTTTGCAACCCAAATTTACTCTCAATTTTTTTGTTTTTATGGTCCTTTTTTCTAACCAAACCACAAAATATGGCATGTGATAGCTCAAAACAAAAGTCTTGTCTAGAGGGACGTGTCGTGCTTTACAACCCCCGATTTGATTACTTAAAACCCATGGAATCCTAAAAACAATATTTTCCTAGTTGGAAAGAAGGCTAAAATTAGTAAGTCCAAAGGCTAAGTGTGAAGGGAATGGTGGAGGACTTGAAGAACTTGTCCCACACGCCCTCCCCTCACTTGAGGTGCTAGTCTTTATATATATAGTAGTGTCTATAGTCTATCATAAGACTAAGGCATGGGCCTGGGCCTGGGGCTTGGGCTTGGGTTTGGGCGTGCCCCTAGGATAACATCCTCATGTTGGAGAGGAGAGATGTAAAAGTCTTCTTTGTTGTTGACTACTTTGGATATAAAGTCTCAACCTCCCAATCAAGCGAGTAAAGGAGGCTTGTTGTCCCTTGAAAGCTCCATCGGCAGTTACAGTATCTCCCATCTCGAAAGCTTGAATGCCCAACTTAGTGGCCAACTCCATTGATATGAAGTTGTGAATAGAGCCAGGGTCAAACAGGATGAAGGCATCATGCTCCCTTACCTTTCCCCAAGAATAGGAGAGAGGTGATCATTTGCAATGAGCATCCTCTTTTGGAGCTTCGATTGCGGAAGCTCTAGGAATCTCATTATGGGCATTTCTTTGGGGGCAAGAATGGTAGCCATGTCCTTACTCCCCAAACTTAAATAGTGTGTGGTCCTTACAAAAAGCTTCTAGCTCTTCAAGAGAGAGGTTAATTTTACCTTTGTAAACTCCCTTCTCCTTGGACCAATTGTTGTTGTTGTTGGAATTGCCTTGGAAAGAATTTTGGACATTGCTTTTCCCCTTTGCATCACTTTTGTCTTTGCTTCTCATGGGCTTGGCATTCCTTCTAGCCCCTTGTTGGAAATTAATGCGTGAAGCAACCATAGTGTGGTGGATTACTGTGGTGATAGAACCAGGTCATTGAGAGTTGACGTACTCAGCCATTTCTTCATCCCACAAAGAATTGTTTCTTTTTCTTGGTGAAGTCTATACTTTGAAAGACGGTAGCCTTGAGATGTAGATCCCAAAACTTTTTCACATATTTGTGGATAGACTCGTGGGAGAGAAGTTTCAAACTCCACCATTCGATAAGAACTTTGTCCTTTGCATTGCTTGCAAGGAATTTCTTCAGATGGAAACTCACCTTTCATGGAAAACATAAGGACCTCCCTTCTTAAGCAGGAAAAGAGAAACCAATAGCTCTGATACCAATATAATGGAAATGGCCTACGAACTTTGAGAACAACAGAATTAAGAGAATTAGAGTGAGCATTTTTGTGAGACTATTTTGAGAACATAGAGGGTGAACTTAATTAGCGGTAGAAACATAACAATTATACTTAATCAACTTGGCATGAACAATACTTTTGCAAGAGAGATAGTTAAAGAACTTGACAACAACTGAGGACCGTATTTATGTGGAGCATGTCCCCCCTCCAATAGGCTTTTGTATTATAGATTCTCCCATTAAGAGAGACTTGGTACAATACAACCTTTGTGTTCCTTGTGACCTAGGTGATGCAATGAAGATGGAAATCTTCATGCATCACGAGCATAACATAAACTTTGTAAAAGCATTAACCATCCCTGGCCTCAGTCCCAAGGCCTCAAACACCTTCAAAGGTGGAGAGAGCTAGTAGTGGGGAATGAGGGTAGGGAAGAGGAAGAAGAAGTAACATACAAGAAAGAAATAGTTCCTCACTTATCATTACTCTTCTTGCATAGCATAGCATAATAACATAATAATGATGAAGAATATGTCAAGCTTAAGCATTGGAGCATGGCTCTTGGTTGGATTTGCATTCCATAGCCAAGAGTGTTTGCGTAGGCTCTCACCTTCTCAACAAGCTTGGAGAAGGAGAAGGAGATGGAGCTCTTGCACTTTGCACTTCACACAATGAGAGAGAGAGAGAGACACACACACAGAGAGAGAGAGAGAGAGAGAGAGAGAGAGAGAGAGAGAGAGAGAGGAGAGAGAGAGAGAGAGAGAGAGAGAGAGAGAGAGAGAGAGTGGTGTGTGTGTCTGTGTGTTGGGGGGGGGGGGGGGGGGGGGGGGGGGGGGGTTATATACCCTGCAAGTAGGTCCCCCTCCTTGCTTGGTCGACCACCTCTTCTAGCTCAGGGTGGAAGCTCAATGGACTCCTTCAAGCATAGCCAATCACATGTAGAGTGCATATCAAGCAACCATGCTAGCCTT
This sequence comes from Adiantum capillus-veneris, assembly GCF_014529385.1. Lineage (NCBI taxonomy): Eukaryota > Viridiplantae > Streptophyta > Polypodiopsida > Polypodiales > Pteridaceae > Adiantum > Adiantum capillus-veneris. The sequence goes on along the minus strand of NC_140937.1, from coordinate 31,054,661 downwards.
GGAACAAGTGTCCCCCTGTCACCTTTGAGAGAGAGGACTTGACAAATGCAAAAATAATTAATTAAATTAGCTAATTTATCATTGGAACCTTGAGAGGGAACCAATAGGCTTTAGGCACACCATGAGGGCAACATGGAGAGGAACTTGACAAGTGTCCTTGTTGCTTCTTTAGACCAAGCTTGCCTGTGTGAGGGTGTGTGTTCTCTCTCATGCTCCTACAATGAGGGCTCGGGATCATGCTGACTTTTGGGAGCACCTTGAACCCCTTAATCATTTTAGTCATTAAGCACCTCCAGCACCTTAGTTAGCAAGCACAACAAGCACCTCAAGCTTGGGCCAGGTTCCCACATCAAACACAACCCTAGCTTGTCTAAGGTCAAAGGACTTTTAACACTAACGTTTGGAGGTCTTTAATGAAGCTAGCCCTAAGGTCTTTAAGCTCCATTGGCTAGCCTTGCTCTTTGATAGATCATCTCTCGTTTGGACCCCTTTAACCTTGGCCCCATGTTGAGATAGATCCATAAACACATGTCTATATTCTAACCCTTGTCCCCTTTATTATCCCACATTAAGTGATTAGTTTAATATGATAAAATCATTTGGGTTGGTTTAATATTAGATTTTATGACACCTATTGAGATATATTAGGTGAGTGTGGTTCCTTGCTGTAGACCTAGCAGGGGGGTGTCCATTTGGATGAAGCGAATAATGGGCAGGGGCGCACAATAGCTGTTGCTTGCTGATCTGAAATATGTAACTTTGATGGAAGCCTCCTGAGACAACAAGACAAACAAGAGGAATAAGATGAAGAGGAAGAGGGCGAGAGACGTACTAGTAGTAGAAACTACCCCCCAATTTCAATGTCTCTCTCTCTCTCTCTCTCTCTCTCTCTCTCTCTCTCTCTCTCTCTCTCTCTCTCTCAAGTATTATGCACTTGGCTATGATGAAGGGCTTACCAAGAAGGCTACCTTCTTTAAAAAATGATGCCAAAAATTAGAAGGGAGGAGTGGAGCCCATATCAGCACCTTCCATAATGCCACAACAATTTGAGATGTAAGCATAGCCTTCAAGACCAAATCATACTAGTAATTTTATCTGGAGAGACACCCTCATTTCACATGTGCTGAAAATAGCCCAGAACTTTGTGGCCCTGCCCAGCTGTTGAGCATAGCCAAAAATCAATGTAGTACAATAGATGACATCCTGTGTAGGCAACTTCTTAAGCATCTTTTGTGCTTTTTGAAGTGCACAACACTTGGCATACATATCAACCAAGGAATTACCAAGCATGATGTTTTTTTCTCAACAGTTGCAAGCATAGGTGGCTTCATCTGGAGAGATGTCCTCACTTTGCATTCGTTGATAATAGCCCAAAGTTTCCTCACCATGCTCCTGCTCGGAAGGCATATCCCATAGTTAGTGAATTCCAAGGTTCAACATTCCAAACAGGAAGCTCCTCTAGCACTTTCGTGCTTTCTAAAGTGCACCACACTTTGCATACATGCCAACCAAGGCAGTGCCAAGCACTGGGTTTTTTTCCAACAACCCCTGACTATTAATATCATTGTGAATTCTTTTGCTTATATTAGTGTCTTACATAGTTCCACACGCCTTCAAGATGCAAGCATAGGTGATTGCAGCTAAAGAGATGTCCTTGCTCTACATTTACTGAAAACAACCCAAAGCTTCCTCTCCTTGCCCCTATTGGGCATATCTAAAAATCACTGCACTCCAATTGACAACATCTCGGGCAGGCATCTTCTTAAGCTCTTTTTGTGCTTTTTGAGATAGACCACATTTGGCATACATGTCGATTAAGATGCCAAGCACCACATGTGTTTTCTTTCAGCAACCCTTGACTAAAAATATCATTATGAATTCTTTTGCATGTATCAGCATCTTGAGTGGTGCCACACGCAATCAAGATGCACGTGTAAGTTGATGCACGTGTAAGTTGTTGCATCTAAGAGCGAATCCCTCACTTTGCATCTGCTAAAAACAACCCAGAGCTTCTTGCCGCATGTCCAAAATTAATGAATTCCAAGAGACATCCCGGATAGGTAGCTCCTCAAGCACTAAGGTTGTGCTTTCTAAAGTACACCAGATTTGGCACACAATAGCCCAGAGCTTCCTAGCCCTACATGTTGAGCATATCCCACAATTAGAACACTCCATGAGAGGACACCTTGAACAAGTAGCTCCTCAAGCAACTTTTGTGCTTTCTGAAGTGCACTACATTTGCCATACATGTTGACCAAGGTATTGCCAAGCATGATGTCTTTTCTCAATATCCTCCGATTAACAATATCATCTTGAATTCTTTTGCACATGTCATTGTATTGCATAGTGCCACATGCCTTCAAGAAAAAAGCATAGGCAACTTCATCTAGAGAGATATTCTCTCTTTGCATCAGCTAAAAATAGCCCATAGCTTCCTTGCCACGCCCCTATTTGGCATAGCTTGCAATTAGTGCATTCCAAGTGTCAACATTCTAGATAAGAAGCTTCTCAAACATTTTTTGTGCTTTTTGAAGTGCACCACACTTGGCATACATGTCAACCAAGGTAATGCCAAGCACTAGATTTTTTCCAACAGTCCCTTACTATTAATATCATTGTGAATTTTTTTGCACATATTATCGTCTTGCATAATGACACACACCTTCCAGATGAAAGGATTGGTGATTGCAATAAGAGATATTTCCTCGCTTTGCATCTGCTAAAAAGCTTCTTGACCTTTCCCCTATTGGACATATCTAAAAATCAGCACATTCCAAGAGATGACATCCCGGGTAGGCTCCTCAAGCACCTTTTGTGCTTTTTGAGGTAAACATCATTCATGTCGACCAAGGTAGTGCCAAACACCATGTTTTCTTTCAGAAACCCTTGACTAGCAATATCATCGTAAATTATTTTGCATGTATCAACATCTTGAGTGGTACCACATGCCTTCAAGTTGCAAGTGTAAGTGATTGCATGTCGAGATATGCCCTCGTTTGCATCCACTCAAAATAGCCCATAGCATCTTAGCCTTGCCCCCGTTCGACATATCCTGCAATTGATGAATTCCAAGAGACACATCCCAAATAGGTAGCTCCTCAAGCACTATCTCTGCTTTCTAAAGTATACCACATTTGGCATACATATCAACCAAGGCATTGCCAAACACAAGGTATTCTTTCAAAAGCCCCTGACTAACAATATCATTTTGAATTCTTTGAAGATATCAACGTCTTACGGAGTGCGACTGCCTTCAAAGTGCAAGCATAGGTAATTGCATTTGGAGAGATGGCCTCACTTTGAATACTCTAAAAGCAGTACAAAGATTCTTGGGATTTCCCATGTTGGGCATACCCCGCAATCAAAACACTCCAAGAGAGGGCATATAAGACATGCAACCCTTCAAGTACTTTCTGTGATTTTTGAAGTAGATGACATTTGGCATACAAATTGACCAAGGCATTGCAAAGCACGATATTTTTTTTTAACAACCCTTGACTAACAATACGATCGTAAATTATTTTGCCCATGTCAATATCTTGCGTAGTGCCACATGCCTTCAAGACAAAAGCGTAGGTGATTTCATCCACGTTTTCTTTGAGCATCCCCTGACTAACAATCTCATGATGAATTCTTTTGTCGATATCAACATCTTGAGTGGTGGCACACTCCTTCAAGATGCAAGCATAAGTGATTACATATGGAGAGATGCCCTCACTTTGTATCTACTATGGATAGCTAGAGCTTCTTGGCCTTGCCCCTGTTTGGCATATCTTGCAAACAATGAATTCCAAGAGACAAAATCCCGGATAGGTAGATCATCAAGAACTTTCTGCACTTTCTGAAGTACACCACATTTGGCACACATATCGACAACGGCATTGCCAAAGCACGAGGTTCTCTTTTAACAGCCCCTGACTAATGTCGTTGTGAATTGTTTTGCCGACATCAATGTCTTGCATAGTGCCATAGGCCTTCAAAATGCAAGCGTAGTTTATTACATATGGAGAGATGGCCTCATTTTGCATCCTCTGAAAACAACCTAGAGCTTCCATGCACTAACCCTATTGGGCATATCATGCAATCAGAATAATCCCAAGAGAGGCAACTCTTCAAGTACTTTCTGTGAAATTTGAAGTACTCCGCATTTGGCATACATGTCGACCAAGGCATTTCCAAGTACGGCGTTTTATCAACAAACCTTGAATAATAATATGATCGTGAATACTTCTGCCCATATGACTGTCTGGCGTAGTACCACAGTTCAACATGCAAGGGTAGGTAATTGCAGATGGAGAGATTCCCTCATTGTTCATCCTCTAAACATAGGCCAGACCTTCCTACTCATGCCCCTATTGGGCATATGCCGCAACCTAAAGACTCCAAGAAACGGCATTCTAGATGAGTAGCTCCTCAAGCACGTTTTCTGCATACTGGAGTAGAAGACATTTGGCATACATGTTGACAAGGGCATTGCCAAGCACGATGTTTTCAACAGCCGTTGAATAACAATAGGATCATGAATTCTTTTTTCCATACCAGTGTCTTGTGTAGTGCCACATACCTTTAAGATGAAACCGTAGATGATTTCACCTACGTTTTCTTTAAGCATTCCCTGATCAAGGTACATCTTAAGAGACAAAAGCGTAGATGATTTCACCTACGTTTTCTTTAAGCATTCCCTGATCAAGGTACATCTTTAGAGACAAAAGAGATTCATGTTGGAGCTCGTATCCTTGATCTACAACAATGAAGGATCAAGAAATAATCTTAAGCCTACCAACAAGTCTAGAATTAATTAAATATGCATCCATGGGTATTATGGCTGCATGCACTAGTATTAAAGAAAAAGAATCCTTTGTTTTTGTGTGATCTTGTTTATGTTGGAGAGGGGAAATGAGTAACACACACACAATTGCCTCTCTATAGCCCATGGTATTCACAGCACCCCTATCCCCTAGTCAACACACCCATAAGCCTTCCTTGTACATAGAATAGGCATGTATATTACCATTTGAAGCACCTCCAATATCTACAATGGTCTAGCCACCTTCTAGAGAGGTTTCCATGGCATAATCCACATCATGTAGTCATTGTAACCAAAGCACATCACCTCACAAAGCAACCTTCAATGACATGTCCATCAACAACATAGCATAGAGCTTCCATACCTTGTTATCTACCTTCACTTGTTGCATAGCCAAGCATACAAGCTTTTGTATACCTACTTCAGGCTTCTTTGTGGGTTGACCATCTTTGGTTGCACCATCATTGCCCACCCCCTAGTTGAGAATTTATGCTCAACAATAGCATTATTTAGATTGCCAAATAAATAGTGATATATAGTAGTTCTATTGATAGTATAGAGATAAAGAGAGAGAAATCCGTCATCTGCATAGCCCTTGTAAAGTGTGAGCTTTGTCCTAGAGCATAAGAGTATGATTCAAGGAGAGGAAAGGTGGAATTATCCCACATGCAGTGGTGCAAGGATGTAGAGCTACCTAAAGCTCATTTCATGAATGAATAAATGTAAGTCTATATTGCATTACATCTCTCTTGTTTATAGTGAGCTTGTGATGGCTTAGCAAATACTCAAGATCATGTCTATGAATCCAAGTTAATTGATCTTGGAACCTAATTCACTTAGAGTGATAATCTAGCCAACACACACTCACTTGTGTGCATGATGTTTATATTTCATCCACCCTATCTAGCACAATCTTGTTCCCATCATGTGGTATCAGAGCATGTGTATGCTAGCTATGTTTGCTATTATGCATTTGCCCATCTGTACAATTAACATTCGTTAATCATCATTAGCTAGATCCATTAGGTTTTCTCTTCTATTGAATATCACATGCCTAATTAGTATTCCATTGGCTAGCATGAGCATGTTCTTGAGTTAAAGACTCTTGGGCCACTACTCACTGGCTAATTGGAAGCTTAATTAGCATTAGAATTCATTTATTTTTTAAAGGAACTTTCATTTTGCACTCAATACCTACTCCTCATTTTAGAAAAACTGCCATTTGCAATTGGTGTGTCCGTGTAGCCCGTCTTGAGAGCTTTCAATCAAGCCCATCCACACCAATTTTGAGCTAGACTTTGTCTCAAAAGTGTGTGTGTGTGTGTGTGTGTGTGTGTGCATGCACCTAAGGGAGCATTCAATGCTACTGCTTGGCCAACTGCTCAAACTGACTACGCTTTCCTGAAGGTCTTCCCAGGCTGATCGTCGTAGCCCTGCCTACCTGCTTTTGCTCCCATCAATCGACCATAGTGCCTTCTGCTTTCGACCGCCCAATGGATCTCTTCTTGGTGGTAAGTCAAACTAAACCAATTTTTGGGTCCACCCATATAGGGGGCCCCTTTCCACGGCATTGTTGCCTACTCAAATTGCCTGTGTTCGGCCAGTTCCCATGCCCTTTGCCCATTCTCTCAAGGAATTTAAGGTCCATTCCTGTGGTTGATGCTCAGTTCCTTATAAAGCCCAGATCTCATGAAACTTATGCAAAAAATCTATTTAGCCCTAAGCCATTCAAGGCCAAGGCAACCTCAAAGCTTCAAGTTTATTTTTTGAGCATCAAGGAAAAAGCTTCAAAAGGCTTCTTTGAGGATTGCTCAAAGACCTTTAAAAAAGATCCACTGCTTCAAATTTGGTGCAAATTTTGGTTCAAGCTTCAAAAGAAGCAAGTTTCCCCTTCAACTCCCTCACCAACGGCTTACTCCCCCAGTAATTCAAGAAATCCTAAAGTGTTAATTCACATCACTTTCTTGGAGTGTTGCCACATATTATGAGCAAGTGGAGCAGTAAGAGGCCAACAAAAAGAACTTTGAAGCTTCCACAAGTATTAACACTAGTTTGGTACCAAAACAGGACACTTTAAGTGTCCTTTTTTAACAAACTTAATTTAAATGCTACTTGCATTAGATGGTTTATTTAAGAAAACCCTCTTGATATGATTAAATATGTTAGCTAGAGGTCTTTTAAAAATATAACCTTGTATTTTAGAATCTATCATGATCAAGAACTATACTCATCAAGTTGACCCTCCTGAGACTGTGATTGACGCTTTGAAAAAATAGCCTTTATAAGCTCAAGAAAAAATGAAGCGACCTCGTAGAAAATCTTAGGTGACTTTTCCACAGTTTTTCTATAGATAATTGAAAGTTTTATGTGCGAAAAAATTGCCTTTGAAGTATATAAAAGGATGGAAAGTTCCATGTGTTTGATATGGTCATTTCAAGCATATCGTTGTATACAAAGAAGAATATGTTTTTGATGTATTTGTGAGTTTTAGAAAGTGATAAATTTCTTGCCCTTTCCATTGAGCACTCAAGGTGGCAAGTAGAAGGGCTTTGGTATGCAACAAGTATTGGATCATTTTAAATATTCA